>NC_134238.1:44713989-45018870 GCF_965152275.1 Natator depressus | reverse complement strand
TTTGCACAACATCTTAGTTGATTAAGTGTTATTACAATAAAAAATAACAGTGCTGCACTGAGTCCTCATGTTTAAGTACCACAATTAACAGTAAAAAAGTGCAGTTCGCTCATCACAGAACCTTTTCAGGAAGTTGATTTTTTCTAATTCTTATTGTAATTGCATTGTTCTAATCCTGTATTATAAAGGCAGCTGCTTGCCTATCATTTGTACTTTCCTCGTTAATCCTGACTCAGTGAATTAACCTTTAATTACAGCCGTTAAAATTGAAATGAGCCTCTTGTCTGGCTGGGGCTGCCCCTTTTCAGTGCATGATTCTGATGAAAATTTTTAGGGTCAATGAATATGTCCCATGTCATGTCTGATAGCTGCTAAAGATGTGAGGAGGTAAATGTTACCTTAGAAAGATGTGATTGAAATTTTTAAGAGCTGGGTTTTATTGACAAAATAATCCAAATTCTGGGTTTCTGACTGTGAGCCACATTGGATACCATAAGAAACAGAAACACCATCTCTATTTAAGATATTATAATTTTAAATACCTTACTGCTATAGATCTAGTCATGCATTCCAAATTATTACATTTGTTTTTTAAAATCAAATGTTGACCCTATTTCCAAGACTATATAAAAAAAGGAGCAGTATAAGTAAATTTTGAATGCTGTGTGAAGGAGGAGCACTACTGCTTTAAATTCTTTTACAGACTATATTATATATACATAATACATGTATTTCAAAACACAAATTAATTTTTGAGGAACAGGATTGGTCATTATTTTTGGTGGCGAGCTGAGTAACTAAACAGTAACTAAACACTAACAGTACTAAAACAATGTATCACTTTTGCAAATGACAGATTTGGGGTATTACAGAGACAATGTGGACATGTAATATATTTAAAATATTTTTCTGTACTTTGATAGTTTGATATCTCACTTATTTAAAATATAACAATTGAATGAAGCTGCACTAATATTAGTCTTCATTATTAAAGAAGTATTGAAGTCACACTGGACCACTGCACTATAGTTAACCAAAATCATGTTTTTATGGTTTCTCAGGCAATTAAAACACGGAATTAAAATCCAATATATAAGATTTAAGCTATCTATCGCTATATTTTTTTTAAAGACCCAGTTCTGCAAATACCCACTACCAAAATGCAGTGCTCACTACCACAGGTAGTCCCAACTAAGTCAATAAGTTTACCCATACTAGTAAACATTGTGCCTGACAGTGTTGATAAGATTGGGGCCTTAATTCGGAATTTGTTTTTGACTCAGAAGTTAGAACAATCACACACACAGCTTTAAACATTTTATGTTAATTTTTCAAACTAAGCACTTCACTTTATTTTGAAAATAAAATTTTGGGAGAAGAGTTCCCAAAGTGGAGCTTCTTTTAAATTAACAAATTTAACATCCAAAAATAGCCGAGTAGCCACTGTAGCATGTGCAACAGCAAGCAGTAGCATGGACTAGCCACCCTAAATGTAAGTCCACCTGGACCTTGTGCATATGTACTGAGGGCAGCTAGCCCAGGCCACCACAGCTACTACTTTTATTGTATTCGCTCAAAGAGTGCTAGCATGATTACATCTGCTCAAACTTGGAACCAAAGCTCCAGTTCCAAGTGTAGACATAACCTATGGCAATGGCTAATACCTGCTGATAGCTATATCTATCAGGTATATATCTCCATAGATCTCAAAGTGATTTACCAAAGTGAGCAAGCATCATTATTCTCATTTTACAGACAGGAAAACTAAGAGATTGTTACTTTCTCTAAATCACACAGCAAGTAGACAAAGCCAACAATAGAACCCATACTCCATATGCACCTGTCATATCCATACAGCTAAGGGTAGCCTAGAATTCCTCCTTATCTGTAAGGGGTTAAGAAGCTCAAATAACCTGGTTGGCACCTGCCCAAAAGGACCAATGGGGAAAGAAGATACTTTCAAATTGGGGGGGTTGGAAGGCTTTGTTTGTGCTCTTTGTTGGGTGTTCTCGCTCCTGGGACTGAGAGGCCAGGCCAAAATCCATCTCCTCCAGCCAATCCTGAATCAGTCTCTAATATTACAAAAATAGTAAGTAAAGCCAGGCAAGGGTGTGTTAGATTATCTTTTGTTTTAGCTTGTGAATTTTCTCTTTGCTAGAGGGAGGTTTATTCCTGTTTTTTGGAACTTTGAATTAAGCCTAGAGGGAATTTGTGAATCTTCTGTTACCCTGTAAAGTTATCTTCCATCCTGATTTGACAAAGGTGATTTGTTTACCTTTTCTTTAAATAAAATTCTTCTTTTAAGAACCTGATTGATTTTCAGTGTCCTAAGACCCCCGGGGGGGGGGGGGGGTTGATCTATGCTCACTTTGTAACCAACTGGTTAGGATATTATTCTCACGCCTCCCCAGGAAAGGGGGTGTAAGGTCTTGGGGGGATATTTTGGGGGAGATAGGGCTCCAAGTGGCCCTCCCTGAATGTTTGTTTAAATCACTTGGTGGTGGCAGCATACCGTCCAAGGACAAAAGGGGTTTGTGCCTTGGGGAATTTTTAAACTAAGCTGATAGAAATAAGCTTAGGGGGTCATTCATGTAGGTCCCCACATCTGTACCCCAGAGTTCAGGGTGGGGAGAGAATCCTGACATAGTGGCAGCAAGGTGGGATCATTCTGAACCACACGCACAGAGCTTAGGATTTTAAAAGGACAAAAAAATTTTTTTTTCCTTTTGGCTGCTTGGAAGTAGGGAGGTTTTAAGCTGAGAGCAGCTGGAGTTTTTTTTTTTCTCTCTCTGCCTGGGGACACGGTAGTTAACTTCCTGCAAGGGAATTCACAAGTGTTTTTTTGTTTTTACTTTAATTTCTAGCTCTTGGGTTAGGCTAAATTAAGCATAGGAAGGCTAGGATGATGGGAAGTGAGGTCCAAAAAAAAATTAGAATTAGCCAGATTGGAAGCTGAAGAGAGACAAAAAGAACATGAAAGACAAATGGCCTTAAAAAGCTTAGAGTTGGAAACGGAGGAGAGGAAAGAGGCAAAACACTTGGAGATGGAGTTAGAGATGAAGCGCTTTGAGCTGGAAAGGGCTAAGCTGAGTATACCAGACAACCCTAGCAATCCTTCTCCAGGTATCGCTCCCCATTGCAGAAAATTCCCCACCTACAAGGTAGGCGATGATACAGAGGCCTTCTTAGAAAATTTTGAAAGGGCCTGCCTTGGGTACAGCATCTCTACAGACCAGTATATGGTGGAGCTGAGGCCACAGCTCAGTGGACCCTTAGCAGAGGTGGCAGCTGAAATGCCTAAGGAACACATGAACAGCTACGAACTTTTTTTAAAAAAGATCAGAATCAGAATGGGACTAACACCCGAGTATGCCCGTCGGTGGTTCAGAACTCTAAAGTGGAAACCAGACATGGCATTTTCCCGACACACCTACCACATTGTAAAAAATTGGGATGCCTGGATATCAGGAGCAAGCATTGAATCTCTGGAAGATCTGTCTTTCCTAATGCAAATGGAGCAGTTCTTAGAGGGTGTTCCTGAGAAAATAGAAAGGTACATCCTAGATGGGAAGCCCAAAACTGTAATAGAGGCGGGGGAGATTGGAACCAAATGGGTGGAGGTGGCGGAGGCGGAAAAGAAAAAAACTAGTAGCAGTTGGAGCGGATATTAGAAGGGGCAACCCGAGACAACAGCCTACCACTGGGGGCAGCCCAAGACCTCACCTACATCCCAAGGAAAACCCCAAACACCTTATCGTCCCACCACCCCAGTCTCCAGCAACCCACCTCGCCTCAGTGATCAGTCAGCTGGGTGATGTTTTAAATGTAATGAGCTGGGACACGTGAAGGCCAACTGCCCCAAGAACCCCAACAAACTGCAGTTCATTGCACCGGAGTCACACCAAAGATCCTCAGGCCCAGATGCCTCCCAGGTACCCTCAGAGTGAAGGGAAACTGTGAGTGTGGGCGGGAAGAAGGTTACAGCGTGGAGGGACACTAGAGCACAGGTGTCAGCTATCCACCAATCCTTAGTGGACCCCAAATTCATCAACCCAGAGGCCTAAGTGACCATTCAACCCTTCATGTCAAACTCTTTAAACTTGCCTACAGCCAAGTTGCCTGTCCAGTACAAGGGCTGGTCAGGAATGTGGACTTTTGCAGTCTGATGATGATTATCCAATTCCCATGCTGCTGGGTGAAGACTTGGCCAACCATGTGAAGCTAGCCAAGAGAGTGGGAATGGTCACCCGCAGCCAGGCTAAGCAAGCTTTCACACCTATCCCTGTTCCTGAGCCTTCTACCAGGGCACCATCTGTGTTACCAGATCCAAATGGAGATGATGGAACCGGACTTCCTGCCAATGACTGCAACAGCAGTAGTGGATCCAGTCCCAGAGACCCAGCCAGAGCCAGTCCCAGAACCAGAACGGCGGAGCAACCAGCACCAGAACCATTGCCAGCACTGAGTCCAGCGCTTGCAAACCCGTCTACAGCTCCAATGCCAGAGGGCACCACTGAGCCTGCACTGGCGGCAGCAGCAGATAATCCTACACAAGAGGCTCAGCACATAGTGCACCAGCGGAGAGCGGTTCACAGTCAACGGAAACAGCCCCATCACTTGCATCGCTTCCAGAGGGACCAAGCCCAAGTCCACAATCCGGTGAGGAACTGATGTCTCCAGCATCAAGGGAACAGTTCCAGGCCGAACAGGAAGCAGATGAAAGCCTCCAGGGAGCTTGGACTGTGGCACGAAGCAACCCACCACTTCGCAGCTTTTCTAATCGATCCCAGTTTGTTGTAGAAAGAGGACTTTTATACAAGGAAACTCTTTCTGGTGGGCACCAGGAAGACTGACATCCTCAGAGACAGTTGGTAGTTCCAACTAAGTACCGGGTAAAGTTCTTGAGCTTAGCCCACGATCATCCTAGTGGCCATGCTGGGGTGAACAGGACCAAAGACCGTTTGGGGAGGTCATTCCATTGGGAGGGAATGGGCAAGGACGTTTCTATTTATGTCCGGTCTTGTGAGATGTGCCAAAGAGTGAGAAAACCCCAAGAGCAGGTCAAAGGCCCTCTCCAGCCACTCCCCATCACTGATGTCCCATTTCAGCGAGTGGCTGTAGATATTCTAGGTCCTTTCCCGAAAAAGACACCCAGAGGAAAGCAGTACATACTGACTTTCAGGGATTTTGCAAGCCGGTGGCCAGAAGCAGTAGCTCTAAGCAACACCAGGACTAAAAGTGTGTACCAGGCATTAACAGACATTTTTGCCAGGGTAGGTTGGCCCTCTGACATTCTTACAGATTCAGGGACTAATTTCCTGGCAGGTACCATGAAAAGCCTGTGGGAAGCTCATGGGGTAAACCACTTGGTTACCACCATCCAACAAATGGCCTAGTGGAGAAGTTTAATGGAACTTTGGGGACCATGATATGTAAATTCGTAAATGAGCACTCCAATGATTGGGACCTAGTGTTGCAGCAGTTGCTGTTTGCCTACAGGGCTGTACCACATCCCAGTTTAGGGTTTTCACCATTTGAACTTGTGTATGGTCGTGAGATTAAAGGGCCATTACAGTTGGTGAAGCAGCAATGGGAGGGGTTTACTCCTTCTCCAGGAACTAACATTCTGGACTTTGTAAACAACCTACAAAACACCCTCCAAATCTCTTTAGCCCTAGCTAGAGAAAACCTAAAAGATGCTCAGGAAGAGCAAAAGCCCTGGTATGATAAACATGCCAGACAGCGTTCCTTCAAAGTAGGGGACCAGGTCATGGTCTTGACGGCGCTCCAGGCCCATAAGATGGAAGCGTTGTGGGAAGGGCCATTTACGTTCCAAGAGCGCCTGGGAGCGGTTAACTATCTCATAACATCCCCCATCTCAAACCAGAAGCCTAAAGTGTACCATATTAATTCTCTAAAGCCCTTTTATTCCAGAGAATTAAAGGTTTGCCAGTTTACAGCCCAGGGAGTAGATGACTGAGTGGTCTGAAGGTGTCTACTACAAAGGAAAAAGTGATGGTGGCATGGAAGAGATGAACCTCTCAATGACCTTTGGACATATGGCAGTGCCAGCAGATCAAGGAGCTGTGCACTAGATTTGCGCCGATGTTCTCAGCCACCCCAGGACTGACTGACCGGGCATACCACTCCATTGACACAGATAATGCTCGCCCAATTAGAGCCCAACCTTACCAGGTGGCTCCTCAAGCCAAAACTGCTGTAGAATGGGAGATCCAGGACATGCTACAGATGGGTGTAATCCACCCCTCTAACAGTGCATGGGCATCTCCAGTGGTTCTAGTTCCCAAACCGGATGGGGAAATACGCTTTTGTGTGGACTACCGTAAGCTAAATGCTGTAACTTGCCCAGACAACTATCCAATGCCACGCACAGATGAGCTATTGGAGAAACTGGGACATGCCCAGTTCATTTCTACCTTAGACTTAACCAAGGGGTACTGGCAAGTACCGCTAGGTGAATCCGCCAAGGAAAGATCAGCCTTCATCACCCATCAACCATGTATGAATTTAATGGGCTCCCTTTCGGGCTGTGAAATGCACCCACCACCTTCCAAAAACTTGTAGATAGTCTCCCAGAGGGATTGGGAGAATCTGCAGTCACCTACCTTGATGATGTGGCCATCTTTTCTGATTCATGGGCAGAACACCTGGAACATCTACAAAGTGTCTTTGAGCGCATAAGGGAAGCAGGACTAACTGTTAAGGCTAAGAAGTGTCAAATAGGCCTAAACAGAGTGACTTACCTTGGACACCAGGTGGGTCAAGGAACTATCAACCCCCTACTGGCCAAAGTGGATGCTATCCAAAAGTGGCCTGTCCCAAAGTCAAAGAAACAGGTCCACTCCTTCTTCGGCTTGGCCAGATATTATAGGTGATTTGTACCACACTACAGCCAAATCGCCACCCCACTAACAGACCTGACCAAAAAAAACCAGCCAAATGCAGTTCAGTGGACTGAAGAGTGTCAGAAGGCCTTTAACCAGCTTAAAGCGACACTCATGTCAGACCCTGTGCTCAGGGCCCCAGACTTTGACAAACTTTTCCTAGTAACCACAGATGCGTCCGAGTGTGGTGTGGGAGCAGTTTTAATGCAGGAGGGACCAGATCAAGAATTGCATCCTGTAATGTTTCTCAGCAAAAAAACTATCTGAGAGGAAAAGCCACTGGTCAATCACCGAAAAGGAATGTTATGCCATTGTGTATGCTCTGGAAAAGCTACACCCATACGTTTGGGGACAGTGTTTCCACCTGCAAACTGACCATGCTGCGCTGAAGTGGCTTCACACCGTCAAGGAAAATAATAAAAAACTTCTTCAGTGAAGTTTGGCTCTCCAAGATTTTGATTTTGAAATACAACACATTCCAGGAACTTCTAACAAAGTGGCTGATGCACTCTCCCGTGAGAGTTTCCCAGAATCAACTGGTTAAAATTGTTCTTGAAATATGGGACATATTGTTAGTTTTTATGTAAGCAGTAGTATACCTAGAGGTGCATGTGTCTTATTAACTCTTTTTACTCCTACAGCTCCAGGAAGAAATCACAGCCAGTGTCGAACAGGCTGTCCAGCACCTTCTGTGATTTGGGGGGCTTGTCATAACCATAGAGCTAAGGGTAGCCTAGAATTCCTCCTTATCTGTAAGGGGTTAAGAAGCTCAAATAACCTGGTTGGCACCTGCCCAAAAGGACCAATGGGGAAAGAAGATACTTTCAAATCAGGGGGTGGGAAGGCTTTGTTTGTGCTCTTTGTTGGGTGTTCTCTCTCCTGGGACTGAGAGAGGCCAGGCCAAAATCCATCTCCTCCAGCCAATCCTGAACCAGTCTCTAATATTACAAAAACAGTAAGTAAAGCCAGGCAAGGAGTGTTAGATTATCTTTTGTTTTAGCTTGTGAATTTTCCCTTTGCTAGAGGGAGGTTTATTCCTGTTTTTTGTAACTTTGAACTAAGCCTAGAGCGAGTTCCTCTGTGTTTGTGAATCTTTTGTTACCCTGTAAAGTTATCTTCCATCCTGATTTTACAAAGGTGATTTGTTTACCTTTTTGTTAAATAAAATTCTTCTTTTAAGAACGTAATTGATTTTCAGTGTCCTAAGACCCAGGGGGGTTGATCTGTGCTCACCTTGTAACCAACTGGTTAGGATATTATTCTCACGCCTCCCCAGGAAAGGGGGTGTAAGGGCTTGGGGGGATATTTTGGGGGAGATAGGGCTCCAAGTGGCCCTCCCTGAATGTTTGTTTAAATCACTTGGTGCTGGCAGCATACCGTCCAAGGACAAAAGGGATTTGTGCCTTGGGGAATTTTTAACCTAAGCTGGTAGAAATAAGCTTAGGGGGTTGTTCATGCGGGTCCCCACATCTGTACCCCACGGTTCAGAGTGGGGAGGAAACCCTGACAGCACCCCATCACGCTGCTTCCTCATATGAGTCAGTCACACCTAATCATCTGTGCAGAGCTGGGTGACCTGCACAGGAGGCTGCTTACTTTTTGCAACATGAGATCTGATTACCCTTTTCACTTCCTTCATAGTTACAAACTTTTTCTAGATATCTTACTGATATTAATAGGATATTTGTAAAATTCATTTAAAGTAATCTTTGTACTAATCAGACTGAAATTGCTGGTGCAACATATAAGAGTAGGGGAAACACTGGAACTACTTAAACATCTTATATGGTTGTAAATGAACCTATCTCCTCAGGAAAGAAACAAGGACACAATTGTGGAGGGCTCAATGAAGACCTCTGCTCAATGTGCAGCTGTGATCAAAACTCAAACAAAATGTTAGAATGTGTAAGTATTGGGATGGAGAAAAATACAAAATTATTAGAATGCCATTATATAAATCAATGGTATGCCCTTCGCTAGAATACTATTTGCAATACTGGTCATCCCATCTCAAAAAGTATTTTCCAAGGTTAAAGGGGTTCAGAGAAAGGCAACAAGAATGAACATAGGTAGAGCCCTGCGCGGATACACAAATGTGGATCCACATCTGCCACGATCAACCCACAATCCGACCCACGATCTGCTAGCCGTCTTTTACCTGTATCCGCACCTGCACCAGAAAGCCATTTTACAAGGACTAGCAACGGGGGAGCGGGCAAAAGAAGAGGGAGTGGGAGGAGGGATAGGCGGGGGGGCAGGGTCTTGCAGGGAAGAGGCAGTGCAGAGGGAGGGCTGGGGGGAAGGGGTATTGCATTGCGGTGCTGCTCCCGGGGGCTTGTGAGCAACAGCTTGTGTTGCATCACAGTGGGGTGGAGAGGTGGAGCATTGGGGCCCCGCCTGCTCCAATCCCTGTGGCTGGGGGCAGGCCCTGCTGCCTAGCAGTTGGCAGGTCAGGCCCAGGACCGGGAGTGTGGCCTGTGCTGCCGGGCCAGGCCATGGTGGGTGCTGGTGCTGCCCAAAGGGCCCGGGCTACTGGACAGGAAGCGGTGCGGCGAGCAGGTGCTGGCAAGCCCTGACTCCGACCTGCCACCCAGCTCCAGCCACCGGCTATTGGCCGCCAGCCCCAAGTGTGCTGCGCCCCCCCAGACTGCCCAAGCCGAACGCCACAGGCCAGGTGCCACTGGTGAGTAGAGCCCTGCACAGTTGTATCTGCATCCAATCCACTATCCGCAAAAATGATGTGCGGATATCCACATCTGCAGATGCGGATATCCGCGGATTTGCAGGGCTCTAAACAAAGGCATGGAAAAATTTTCATACAAAAAGATTGAAAAGATCAGGATTGTTTACCTTGGAAAGAAGACAAATAAGAGGGGACTTGTTAAAAGTATATAAAACAATGAATGATATTAAGGTAGGTAGGTAGGTCATTAGCTTCTGTTCTCTTAATTTCATAATGAGGGGCCATTCAACACTGATTAAAAAGAAATGCTTTTATAAAACGCATAATTAGACCATGGAAGCCATTGCCACAGGATATCATTGAGGTAAAAAAATGTAGCCAGATTCAAAGGAGTGGACATTTATATGGATAACAAGAATATTCGAAGTTATAATGGTTAATTCTAACGAAGTTTGGAAGGGATCTCTCTCAAGAGTCAGGGTTTAAACAAACCTAACTATTAGAGATTGGAATGAGACCCTCAGAATCAGATTATGGCACATCTTCCTACTCTGGACAGCCATGGACACTAGGATGGTTTCCCAGTATGCCAACCTCTTCGTAGGCCACCTCGAGTGAGAATTTCTGGACAAATGCAGAACAAAACCAATGATATACCTGAGGTATACTAATGACATTTTCATCCTCTGGACAAATGACCTAACCACCCTCTCAGATTTCAAAGACAACTTCAGCAACAGCCACCCATCCACCACACTTTCTAGAACACTCCCACACCAGCATAAATTTCCTGGACAGCACTATCGGCTTCAGCAACGGAACCCTAAAGATAACTATATATGAGAAACTCTCAGATCACACACTCACATTCACCGATCTAGTAATCACCCCCAATACATCTGTAATCTACAGCCAGGCACTCATACCACAGAACATGCTCAAAGGAGAAATGCCAGGATACACACCTGAACACACTTAAAACTGCCTCCACTAAACAAGGACATTCCACCAGAGTAGAAGAGAACATGATGGAATGGGCCATTCAAAACATGAAAAAAAAAAACAACCCTCCAACTGCACACCCCTTGATGTCACCTATCACCCCACATTAGAACCTGCACAGGGTAGTATTAAACAATTGCAACACATACTCTGTGGGGACCATACCCTGAAATAAATCTTTCCCAAACACCCTTTTCTGGCCTTCAAACAACCACTTAACTTAATCATCAGAAGGAAGCTCCTCAGAAACCAGAACTCACCAACTCAAAGTGGCACCAGCCCCTGCCATAACAACAGATACAAAACCTGCAGACATATCTCCGTTGCTACAATGATCCATACCTCCACAAAACACCTTTCAAGATACACGGGTCCTTCACTTGTCTGTCACTACCTGTTGTGTAACTCATCCAGAGCACTATAAATATGCAACAACTATGTCAGTGAAATGAGACAATCACTACACTCTTGAATGAACTTGCACAGAAAAATGACAAAAGATCAAAACACCGTATCACCTGTGGGTGAACACTATCATAAAGCTATCACCCCACATTTGACCTCTCAATCCTCATCCTCAAAGGAAACCTGCACAACACCTTCAAAAGACAAGCCTGGGAACTTAAATCCATAACTCTCCTAGACACCAAAAATCATGGTCTTAATAAAGACACTGGATTTATGGCTGATTACAACAACCTGTAACTCACTAACCCTCCTTTGTCCTAGACTGTAGAGGTGTTAACTATCCACTTCACCTTTAATGGTCCCTTGCAACCTGTGTTAACTCCTTACCTGTTCAGTCTTGTATTTAGCTGCGACACCGAGTACCTTTCCCAGACCTGAAGAAGAGCTCTGTGTAAGCTAAAAAGCTTGTCTCTTTCACCAACAGAAATTGGTCCAATAAAAGATACTAACTCACCCACCTTGTCTCTCTAAAGAACCACTGTAATACCCTTACAAAATCAGTTTTAGCCAACTCTGCCAATAATGTACAGACATATGGCATATTATAAATGGCCTGTACAGACAAAGTAATCTGATTGGATAGCCAAAATTTTGAGTTGTATAATTATCATCATAAGGCAATACTAGCATGGCTCTGAATGTAGTAATCAAAATATTAAAATACCCTGTCAAGTGTGCTCCTACTGTTAAAAGAATTCTAAAATAGTACTGTATTCAGAGATTCCATGTTTACTATTTCTCAATTGTTTCCATATCAAGGGAGTTAAATTTACAACTGAAAGGGTTTTCCCCCCCTAACTGATAGCTCTGCAACTCAGCCTTGGACAAAAATGTCAGATTCTGTTATTTCTGGCCTGTGTACCATCACCATTAATAAAGCTCTGAAACTGGTATTGTCACCAGTTCCATAGGTGATTCACAAGCCAGAAATGATTCCAGCTCACTCTCCCATACCTATATTAGTGCTAGCAGCAGAAAATAAAACAGTAAATGTTTATTTTTAACAGTTCTATTTTTAAAGCAGAATAGACTGACTATATCCAGAAAGAAGACCTGGTAAGTAAAGCGATGCCACTTGTACATAGCCACTTTCTGCTAATAGCCATACTTCAGTATGGCCAATAATCAGCTTCAGGGTGTGTAGTTATTGCATCAAATATAATTATTTTTCTATATTCACTTCAATACTAACAACTTTAGAATCCCAATGGAAATCAAAACAACAAAAATTGTGTTAAACATTAAGAGCAAGCACAATGGGTGACAAAAGCACTTATAGTTTACCTAGAACACATTATAGAACAGGGATCGGCAACTGTTGGCACGCGGCCCGTCAGGGAAATCCGTTGGTGGTCCAGGACGGTTTGTTTACCTGCAGCGTCTGCAGGTTTGGCTGATCGCAGCTCCCACAGGCTGCAGTTCGTCGTTCCAGGCCAATGGGGGCTGCAGGAAGTGGCATGGGCCGAGGGATGTGCTGCATTTCCATTTACGATCTTCTTCCTCCCTTTTACCTCCAAAATCCTACTGTGCCACTTACATCTGCTGCTTAAGATGTTGTCTCCAACTTCTTCTTCATCTTCGCCTATCTGAATTTTCTCCATTTCAATTAACTAAAATTGTACTCACCATTCACAACAAAATTCTCCTCCTAACGAAACCAAGGTGATATTTCCATCTTCTTCTTGATTGCTACTCCTTTTTTATTTAGTGTAGACAATATGGCAAGCACTGTACAAAAACACGGACAGACTTTGCTTTGAAAAGTTTACAATCTAAAAGCCATACACTGAGAAATCGAAAGGAGAGCATTTTTCTTATCACCCTTCTTACACAGATGATCTGTGCCCCCTCTTCTGCTCGCCACTTTTCTCTGTTGCTTCTTCTGTTTGCTCCCCACTCCATCATCTCTTCCCCCATACTACTGGCATTCTTCCATGTTCTGTCTCCTGTCCCCTCCTTTTCTTCCTTTGGGTAACCACATTCACACACATTATCTTCAGCTACCTCTTATGCTAAAAAGTTTCCAAATCTCTTCTTGTTTCTCAACTTCTCTGCAGTCTTCCATCTTCAACTGTCTTTCACACATTTTCTCTTAAATGTTCCTCCACCATCTCAAAAAAAATCACTCTCTTCAAACAAAATGCATCTTTTCTTCTCATCGCTTCACAGTCATATCGACTCTTTTCTCACCATCCACTATCCTCCTCAACTTCTAGGCTCATGAACTGTCTTCTTTGACAGTTACCTTTTCCCTCATACCCTGTCTTTTGCCAACCTGTCCTCTCATCCCCAGACAGCATCAAAATGTGCCCTTTCTTCAAATGTTCCACTGCTGAAACATTTCTCTTGCTTTGGTTACCTCAAACCCTGACTTACCAAAGCTACCTTCTTTTCTGACTCCCCACTGCACACCTCTCCACTCTTTGCCACAGTTGCTAAAGCACCTTCCCTGCTCACTACTTCACCATGTCTCACTTTGTATGCTATCTTGCCCCATGTATGCTCCTGTTCACATCTTGTCCTCCTAACCACTTTCACTTTCCATGTTGCTCTCAGTCATCTTTCCTTACTGTTCCCTTCATTTCCTTCTCTCATTAGTTGGTTGTGCATTGAACAGTCGCCCACTTCGTGTCTGCCAAGTACCCACTCACCACTTCTCCAAAAGAGTCTTTCCTATGCTCATCTCCTCAGTATTGATTTCTCCATACCATATCATAACTAAACAGTTTCTTATGTGTCCATATCAGACTGTAAACTCACTGAAGAAAAAACAACTCTTCTGTATTCTGTAAAGCATTTACACTATTATATAAATGATTAGTAATATAAACTAACGCCCCCATCAGGTCAGGAAATATACCCATTTTAGGGTAAGTTGATGTGCAAAGCTGCCAAGTGATATACCCAAGTGTCACAGAATGTCGGTGGTAGAGTCAGCTATAGAATCCAGGAGTTTTTATCTCTAACAATGAGACAGTGGTACCCATGCCTCTCTGACTTCCCACCTTCCCTGTACCAAGCTATAAAGATTTTTTTTTATATATCTATATCTATATATAGATATCTATATATAGATATACACACACACACACAAAATCAGTTGAAACAAAGGAGTTGCAGAACAGACAAAGGAGGGTGTTAACTATAGCAGTTTCTACTCAAGGCAACCTTGTTTTTGTAGGCTTAAAGAGATCCTTAGCATTACCGTAACAAATATATTGTATTTATACTTTCAATAATGTTAGCAGCTATGAATTTAGAGAAACAGACTTTATTGATAGGTTTTATAAATGCTGTATCCAATTAAGGCGCTGAATGATTTGAACAATAGTCTGTCTGACATATTCAAAAGGTAAGTGGCTGCAACATTTCTTTGCTATTAGGGTCATATACTGTACTTATCTATTTTTACACCCTGCTCTCCATTCCCTGGTAATAAATTAATTTCTTAGTGTTAGTTTGGCATGTACCCTACAGTCAAATTCATCCTCTCTCTGACTGAAGGAAAAAAGTTCTCTGAAGTATTACAGTTATACTTGTGATTTTAAAACTAATTCTCACACATTAAATTCAAAATACTATGTTAAAAAGGAACACTCATCCAACACAATGCCTGGAGAGTTGTTTTATTTTACTTACTTTTCGGAAAGTGGCTGGTAGTTTGGATAACCACAATTATTTAACCAACTGTACACTGGATTCTACAATATTCTCCAATTTATTTGAAAACAATAGATTTACATACAGCATTTCATTTTCATTGCCTCCTAAATCACAAAACAACTCTCAGAAAAGTCAATGAGGGAATGAATACACAGATTGGAAGACAGAATTGGGCCCTATAAGCAATCTCTATAAATCTCTTTAAAGTATCTTATTTATTGTTATTTGACTTCCATTTGTGCAAAACTGTCAACTGCAGACTACCTCTTTGCACAAGTTAAGATGACCTATTGGAATGATGTGCAAGAACTGCATTACTCTAACACACTGTAGTCCCTCCACACTGCATCACAGAGCTGCAGAGAGAAGTTTGAGGTAGATTGCATAGAGCTAGAGATAGATTTGAATTTTTTCATGCGCTGACTTAGTTGACCTTCTGCCCTTCCCTCACTCAAAACTAATCTGATATGCGAGAGCTACTTACTGCTAGTACTCTTCCCCTGCAGTTACTGACAAGTAGGCGATGCCAGAATTAGGAATCGAGAAGAAGAGCTTGGCTCCCCACTCTGTCCATGTTTCAGGAAGAGTTGATCAGAACAGAACTGTGCAGTCCTTCATCCTTTGTTTACCCTCCACTGTTTACCTCTTCCATCTGATCATCCCCCTATCTTTTGATGCCTCTGATTCACTGTTGCTGCTCTCCCTATTACACCAGGCCACTGATGAGCTGATCTACAAAGAGAAGCAGACTTAATATTTTTCACTGTGATTTGGAGCCAGCAGTGCAGACAGCATCAGAGAATTTTTTGTAATTACAATTCCACAACTACTGGTGTTCAAGGCATAACAAATACATGATTGCAGGATTGTCTCAAAAAATTTATCATGACAAAATTATCTTGAATCAAAACCTGCAAAAGGGTGCCCAACAGTGAATTTTTCAGAAAAGTGAAGAGCATGTGAAAAAAACGGTTAGAATGAAAACTGTTTTATAACCTTTCCCATTGCAATAGCTATAGATGCAACAACCCTTTTACATTTTTATGTTAACTTTAAGAAGAACAATGAAAATCACAAGATACAGTGTTTTAGACATTGACCCTACATTAAAATCAATGGGAGTTTTACTGTCAGGAGTAAAGACAGAGTCTAGCCTTGATTTTCCTGTTATGCCTAACTATTGTAAGGGGTCTCCAAACAACAGGTGAGTTAACACTATATACATGCCATGCTGCTATTTAACCTAATTCTAAGGATTTTTTTTTATTTGATCTCAGGGATTTTAGCTCACAGCTATACAAATATGCAGAGACAAAGTTTGAAAAAAAGAAGTAGGTGTAGCAACGTTGTACTAGATTTATAAGAGCAGCAGATTAATACAAATTAATTGAAGTGTCAAAGTAGCTGCTATAAAATGGTCGCTGATAATCTTGTTTTAAACATCATACTTTATAAAACTTCCACTGTACTGAGTTCACGCGGTTTTTGGAACCTTTACAATGAGAGTTTCACTGCAAAATGCATCAGTGAAATGAATAGGAGCTTGCAGATTATTCATAATGCAGTAGAGATGGTCCAAGGAGGCCAGATTTTATCTCTGGCTGTGGTCACATTTTTGTTTTACCTATATATGGGTCCAATCCACGAAGTTTGGATCTAGAATTTTAAACTGACTTTGCAAATGGTGGGGTGTTCAAATCCAGCCGATCTCATTGGCTTTTTTTTAGACTCCATTTACTGAGTTCAAAAGGGCTCAAATAAAAGGTTTTGGCCAATCCCTGTAACATAGTTAATGCAATATATATGTACAGAACAATATTTCTTGCATGGAGTATAAAAATACTATTCCCAAATACATTGTTTCCATTTTAATTATTCAGTTTTCACACTGGACTAAGGGTGCAAATGTACTTGTAAGTCTTTCACCAATGTCTTCATCCAAACTTTCCCTTTTAGTTAAGGAAATTAGTGTTCAGTGTAAAAAAAGAACAGGAGACAAAGATAATGAAAAAACGAAGGTTACTTACTTCTAACCAGAGTTTGAGATAACTCTGCATATTCACACTCATGGTGGGTAATGCGCTGCCTGATGCAGCCCCCCAATGATAGAACCTTCGCTAAGCAGTACATGTTAGAGTGCATGTGCACCCCCTCTTCCCTTTCCCCTCAGTGTCTCCAAATGTTCTGAAAATGAGACTATATAAGGGGGGGGGCTGTGCCCTCTACCACCTCAGTTCCTTTAACTGCTAACCCAGAGAAACCAAATTAGGACTTTGAGAAATAGGGGGAGGTGGGCAGGAAATGTGAATATGCAGAGTCATTTAGAAGAACTCCTGTCACAAGTAACCTTAATTTCTTCTTTGAGTTGCTCTGTATATTCTGATTTATGGGTATTTGGCAAGCAGTGCTGAAAACTCAGGAGGAAGGAAACAGAGTCCTAATTAAATAATGACAAGCATTGCACTACTAAATGTAGCATCAGCTCTCGAAACCAAATCCAATGTACAATGTTTGGTAAAGGTATGGACTGACTTGCAAGAAGCAGCCTTACAGATTTCCCCAACAGGAACATGTTTAAAGGCAAGTGAAAGACACTGCCACTGCTCTAGTAGAATGAGCCTGAAACAGCAGGCCTGGCGACTGTGGCTAACTTGTAACATTCAATGATACATTGATTAACCCATCTGGAAATAGTTTGAACCAATACCGTATGACTAAGGCTAAAATTTTGTCACGGATATTTTTAGTAAAAGTCACGGACAGGTCACGGGCAAAAAGAAAAATTAACGGAAACCGTATAATCCATGAAAGTGTGCATGTGCCCAATGCATCAGAGCCAGAGAACTTTGCCTAGCAGTACCTGTAGGGGAGGTGCTCACATCTCGTGGCCTTAGCCCCTCCTCTGACC
Source organism: Natator depressus (assembly GCF_965152275.1). Taxonomy (NCBI): domain Eukaryota; kingdom Metazoa; phylum Chordata; order Testudines; family Cheloniidae; genus Natator; species Natator depressus. The sequence goes on along the minus strand of NC_134238.1, from coordinate 45,001,241 downwards.
ATATAAGGGCGATACCACCCTGATCCCCCTCAGTCCCTTCACAATGAACATCGGGAGCAGAGATTCCAATGCAGCAAGATGGACAGTGGGTTGACTGTGGAATACATGTCTCCATCACACTGAAAGAACAATAGTTACAGTAAGTAACCATGATTTCTTCTTCAAGTAGATGCAGTCTTGTATTCCATGTAGGTTACTCTCAAGCAGTATTTGCAGGAGGTGGGGCTCCAAGTCTATTTAAAAAAAGATTGCAGGATTGCCTTCCCACAGTTTGCATCTCAGCATGAAGCAGGATAATGGCATAGTAGTTCATAAATGTATGTGCAGAGGACCAAGTGGCAGCCTTGCAAATGCCCAAAATGGGAACATCTCTTAGAAATACAATCAGCATGACCTAGGCTCTTGTAGAATGAGCTCACACCGGGGGGAACCGAGGGGGAATGTAGTCTGAGCTACTTTATATGCTGTCATGATACAGGAGGTTATCCACCTGGAGATAATCTGGAAAGAGATTGCTTGACCCTCCATTACGTCACCATGACACAATCAGATGAGGTGAGGCTGGAAAGGGTATTTTAGCCATATCCAGGTAGAAATCTAGACATTGCCTCACATCCATCATGTGAAGATGCTACTCCTCTTGGGTTGAACAGGCTTGGGATGGGGTGGGGTGGGAACACATGTAGATACGAGTGAAACTGATAGACCACTTTAGGCAAAAACTTAGGCTGCTGCCACAGGGTCACTTTGTCTTCAGAAAACCTCATGTAAGGGAGAGTCTGCCATCCAAGCCTGAAACTCTCACAAACACCTTGCAGATGTTATCATCACAAAGAAAGCAGTTTTCTGACACAAAAAGGAGAAGGAAAAAGTTGAGAGGCTCAAACGGAGACCTGCTGAGTCCTGCTCTGATCTTGAAAGGTCCAACAGGCACTGTAGATGCCACAGAAGCTTCCTGTTCTGACCACAGTTCTTGAACTTTCAGCAACCACACGTGGGCTCCCCAACCCATTAAGGAGGCATCTATGACAATAGTCCTGGTTGGTGGAGACCAAGTGCAGGGAATGCCATGGCACACATTGCCCTGAATTGTCTACCGTCGTAAGGAATCCAGGCTCAGTGGAGGAATTTAGATCAGACTGCCCAAGGGATGGTAATTTGGACAATAGACTGAATTCAGCCACATCTGAAGAGGATGTAGCTGTAACCTGGCAAATTGGACTACCTGTATGCAGGCAGCCATATGACCCAGCAACCTCAGGCATATTCAGGCTGTAGTTGAGGTTTGAGACTAATTCCAAACAAAGGTGGCAAATCGTCTGGAACTCAGTTGGCAGAAATGCCATCTAACTTGATTCTGTGAGATGGGACCAAATGTTGACTTCTTGGCTGTTTAGGATCAAACTGAATGCCAGACAATCCACTAAGTCATGGGACTGTAGAGCATTCTCAGAAGGAGACTAAGCAGAGGCAACATCCATTTGTTCATCAGCTGCCAAATCTGAATCAAAGACTGTACCCATGTGATCCAGCTCAAAAAGAGGAGCTCTCTCATACTTGTCATTGGGCACACTGTCTGAGCAGCAGATGGATTCAGTGAAACTGGATCTGAAGATTCCACCACCACTGAAGTTTTGTAAGTCAGGACATCGCTTCTCCATCCATGAGGTGGATAACTCAAAACCTTCTGAGGCCGAGCCCAATAAGACCCTGGAGTCCAGGAGGGCCAGTCTCTCCAATACCTGGGATCTGAGAACATATCCATAGGACAAGGTACAACTGACCAAGAGATTGAGGAAACCAGATTTCAGTGGTACAAAACTGGATGGTTCAGGCCTTTTAACTCTTCCTCTGTCCTCCTTTAAGCGAGGACCCGCTATGGATCTCAGTCAGATAACAATGGCACCAGAGGATGAATTGACATCAAAGGTGAGAATCTGCTTGCTGAACCTGGAGCTGTCTTAGGAGGACGACGACAAAGATGGAACCAGAAAGAGACTCTCAGGATCCTCTTCTCTACCCATCTTTTAAGTCAAAGAGATGTAGAGCTACAACCTGACAAACCCTCTCTTTTGCTTTCCCCATAGGTCTCTTGCTTGGATCAGCTCAGAAGCTGAACGGTGAACATCAGTTACCATAGTAATAGTCCTTTTCAGATCAGAGGATAGCACAGAAACAGGAACAGACAATGGTGCTGTTAACGCAATTTAAAAAGCACTGGATCTGGAAAGAGATTAAGCTCCACACTCCTCAGCTGAGATTGATCACAGAACTGGCTTAGGTTTCAGAGTCAGAAGTGCAAGGCCATGTCTGAATCAGATGGATCCAATAAATCTGACCCATGGTATCTGGCACTGCTAACAGTGGCTATCTTCTCCCTTGTCTTTGGAATCAACACTGTGATCCTAGGCTTCTTAGTTGCCAACTGTACAGACGGTGTTTTTTATGCATAATACAGGAGACTACAATGGAACAAGAACCAGACTGACAAAGATCCTGATCCTCTGGATCCTTTAGGCACCTTAGTCTTGCAAGAAAAGGTGACTGGAACTGAAATAGGCCTCAGCTTTTGGATCGGATGATGTTCCGGAACCCAAAGATTTAGCTGCAAGGGCCTTTTTAAGCAGGAGCACCTGCATTCTATTCTGTCTCTCCTTATGTACTCTGAGTGTAAGCAAATAGAACAGCCAGAAGAAAACCAGCCTTCTCTGAGTCACTTATGGCAGTGATTCTCAACCTTTCCAGACTACTGTACCCCTTTCAGGAGTCTGATTTGTCTTGCAGACTCCAAGTTTTACCTCACTTAAAAACGACTTGCTTACAAAAATCAGACATAAAAATACAAAAGTGTCAGCACACTATTCCTGAAAAATTGCTTCCTTTCTCATTTTTACCATATAATTATAAAATAAATCAATTGGAATATAAACATTGTACTTATTTTTCAGTGTGATACTTGAGCCTGTTTTTCACTTGTGAGACTTGTCATTCTGGGAGACTCTCTCATTTTGTTTGTATGAAATTTTAGTTTGTATTGCATTCGCTAGTGCTTTTTATGTAGCCTGTTGTAAAACTAGGCAAATATGTAGGTGAATTGAGGTCTCTCCCGGAAGAGAACCACTGACTTATGACATCTAACATGGTCTTCTGACACCAGGAAGACAGCTGTGCATGAAGTACATCTTTTAAAACCCGACTTCTTCTTCTTCAGTTCTGCTATCACATGCAACCAAGCTACCACTAAACTAAAACACCTACAAGATCTCTATCAAGCATCCTTACAACTACAATACCCACCTGCGGAAGTGAAGAAACAGATTGATAGAGCCAGAAGAGTTCCCAGAAGTCACCTACTACAGGACAGGCCTAACAAAGAAAATAACAGAACGCCACTAGCCGTCACCTTCAGCCCCCAACTAAAACCCCTCCAACGCATTATCAAGGATCTACAACCTACCCTGAAGGATGACCCCTACACTCTCACAAATCTTGGGAGACAGCCCCCAACCTGAAGCAAATACTCACCAGCAACCACATACCACACAACAGAACCACTAACCCAGGAACCTATCCTTGCAACAAAGCCCGTTGCCAACTGTGCCCACATATCTATTCAGGGGACACCATCACAGGGCGTAATATCATCAGCCACACTATCAGAGGCTCGTTCACCTGCACATCCACCAATGTGATATATGCCACCATGTGCCAGCAATGCCCCTCTGCCATGTACATTGGTCAAACTGGACAGTCTCTACGTAAAAGAATAAATGGACACAAATCAGATGTCAAGAATTAGAACATTCATAAACCAGTCAGAGAACACTTCAAACTCTCTGGTCACGCGATTACAGACAAGAAAGTCGCGGTATTACCACAGAAAAACTTCAAAACCAGACTCCAGCGAGAGACTGTTGAATTGGAATTCATTTGCAAATTGGATACAATTAACTTAGGCTTGAATAGAGACTGAGAGTGGCTAAGTCATTATGCAAGGTAACCTATTTCCCCTTGTTTTTTCCTACCCCTCCTCCCCCTCAGACGTTCTTGTTAAACCCTGGATTTATGCTGGAAATGGCCCACCTTGATTATCATACACATTGTAAGGAGAGTGGTCACTTTAGATAAGCTATTACCAGCAGGAGAGTGGGGTGGGGGGAGAGAAAACCTTTTGTAGTGGTAAACACCCATTTTTTCATGCTTTGTGTGTATAAAAAGATCTTCTATACTTTCAACAGTATGCATCCGATGAAGTGAGCTGTAGCTCACGAAAGCTTATGCTCAAATAAATTGGTTAGTCTCTAAGGTGCCACAAGTACTCCTTTTCTAAAAACTACCTTAATTACACTAACAGACACAATAAAAACCAACAACAATAAACTAAGGCACTAACAGGAGAAAAACCCTGGATCTGATGGACTGGGGCAGTTCACTTCTGTCTGGCACAGCAGTTGGAAGGAAATGAGACAGTAGTGGGCACAGCACCTTATTTGACAGCCTCGCCCTCACAATGTTTGGAGCTGCTGACAGGAGAAGGTGCACATGTGCTCTAACGGACACTGCTTGGAGAAGGTTCTACTGCTGGGCTGTACCACGCACTGCATTACCTGTAAGTGGGAATATGTAGAGCCACTCGATGAAAGTAGTAACTCGGCTTAGTATTTAATTTATGACAACTCCAGCCATGCAAGGGCTGAATATCTCCAGCTCCCATTGTAGACAGGGTTGGTAGGAACAAAAATTAGGGTAGTTTCATAAAAATGTTGCTCCTAGGTTCAACTTTACTTGTACTTGATAAAAGCATACAAAATGAGAAATTCTTTAGAAGTCACTCTAAACTGCTACCACAGGATTCCTGATACTTCAGATCATAGTATGTATTAGCAAAATGTACAAACTCCTTCATTCCTTTTTTATTCCATTCTTCAAATGTTTAACATTCTAAGGACTGGCTTACCTGAGTTTTCTAGGATTGCTGTTTTACTACATGGTTGCACTATTGCAACTTTCACTGTGCAGTGCATTCACACTAGCCATCTTGTTTTTGGTGCACAGAATGGATTGTGATCATACACATCACTCCCTGCGTTGAATTATTCTATCCCATATGAAGGTCACACATGTGCCATGAAGGTTGGGTGTTATGTTCTGTTACACCCTCACACTTGCATATAACTATAACAGAGATGAACCACACAACCTTTGTGTGTGAAATGCTCAAGCTCAGTATTGTTACTTTCATTAATTTGCTCAGTATTTTTAGTTTTAATTTTATTTTCTCTGTTATTTTATTGCTGTGTTTCCTAGCTGCACAGTTTCCCTCTCTTGTGTTTCCTCAAAGAACAAGAGAGGAGAGTGGTGTGAACCAGGCTCTAGATGTAAGACACCCCTTCCGGTCTCTCTATCTGTCCCAGTTAGCCCCCACCATTCCTTAATAAGTCAGTAAGGCTCCTAGGATATTTACTACTCCTCAGGGGTAGGTTGTAATGAATGGGTGCTGCATCATAGCAAGGTAAGTGGCTTTACTTGGGATAACGGAGGATACAGGGGGTACCCCTGCTGTGCGTCTTCACTGATACTTCTATGTGGGTGACTCTGAGGCAGCAAATGAATTATTGTGCCAATGGCCAGTGAAGTAAGCACATTTATTTGCGGGGAAGGGGGGAAGAAGTATGCTTGTATTCTCTCCATTTCCTCATGCGCTATGGGTGTGAAAGGGGGAATGGGTATGGTGGATGGGGATTAGTCAAAGCTAGATGGCAGCTGATTACCACCTCTGTCTTGCCCTGATCAGAAAGGACATGGTGGAGAAAAGAGAGGGTTCAGGGCTGTTTTTGGGCCTGCCTAGAGCCAGGAAGACTGGGGCCAGTCAGTGCTCTGTGATGACAAAACTTTGAAGGGTGAGCAGGAGCAATGTGGATATGCAGCAGAAGGAATAAATGCACAGTAGCAGCTGCTAAGTCAGGGCTTGCTGAAACCTGTTATGGCAACACTGTAGAGAGACATGGTGTGGACTACATTGTGCTTACCCTTACTCAGAGCAACTGAAATCCGAGCAGTGCTGTGAATATCTGGCCACCATGGGCAGTGATTGTGTGCGTGCAGTATTCCAGGCATGCTAAGAAGAGCTGCAACATCAAAATTCTCCAGTGTAGACAGGGCCCACATCCAATGTATAATCATGAAGTCCATGGCTTAACATTTTTTGTCAAGTCTGTAATTTTACCAGTCTGTTCACTGGAATAGTATCTAAAACATTCTTTCATTTATGAATCATGAGTTAGTTGACTGCCAGTTACTGTGTGTTTCTGTCTTGCATGAGACTTTTGGGGGTGGGGGGGGGCGGGAGAGGGGAGAGGTTATTTCTCTTGCAAAGAGATAAATTGTCCCCGGTATCAATATATGGAACTTTGCAAATATTTATTAAATATTTTTTCTCTCAAAATAAATGTATTTTTAAGATTAAATAGTGAAAAGTAACAAAAAGGGAAATTTCTTAAAGGTAAATTTCAAATAATGAGACTGAAGGAAGGGGAATGGGAGATTGGTTTTAACTTACATAGGACCTAAATATTTTTGGTAGGTCAACTAAAAAGATGTAATACAGCAGTATTTACTAGAAGAGAAAGAATGGTACTGCAGCTAAAATACAGGGCTGGTTATCAAGAGTTCTGATTTCTATTTCATGGTTTCCTATAAGACTTCTTCTGGATTCTTGGGCAAGTTACAACTGCCTTCAAATCTCAGCTACACCTAACTGTAAAATGGGAATTCCACCTCCACCTCACAAGGATATTGGGAGACTTAATTTCTATAGCTTTGCCATCTTCCATTGGAATATGCTGACAAAAAAGTGTCAAGAAAGAAGAGACAAGATAAAATACGGAAGTGAAAAAAACAGCCAACTAACCAAGGATGCTTCCTCAACACACTGGAATTAATAAACCTGAATTAATCCAGTACATGTTGCAAGAAACAAATATCAAGGGCCTGATCCAACTTTTATTGAGTCCAAAGGGAACTGGACTGGACCTTAATGAAGCAGCAGAAAAAAGAAATAGAAACACTTGACACTAATAGTATAAAAGGGCATTCCAAAACTAACATGCACAGTAACAAAACAGAAAAAGATATGAAGCCAATGATGTGAAATATATTGTTATTTATTCTACTTATTTGGAAAACACACACACAGTTACTGCCCATTACAGACACCTGTAGCTTACTCAACGGTTTAATGTTTAAAAATACTTGGGGGCCTTCTCTACATAGGGAAAATTGATCAGCATAACTATTCTGGAATGACTATTCCAGAATATCTTGTTTGGTATAATTTAGCTATTCCAGAATAACTTCCCTATGTGGATACTCTATTCTGGAATAAAGTCACTTTTAATTTGGATCAGTGTGTCCACATGGAGGAGTTATTCCAGAACTTTGGCAGCAGAATAGTTATTCTGGAAAGCTAGGTCAGTCAATTTCCCTGTGTAGACAAGTCCTAAGTGAAAACAACAGGACAAACATAACAGCTCTGGTGTTAAGGGAAAGAGTCACTGAATTCTAGAGGCTTTCTTCTGTGTTTCAGAAAAACTGGACAAAGAAGGTCAATACACTTTCTTATCACTAGCAGAAGATACAATTCCATGGGCTTACACCAATGTAGCTGCACAATACAAACCCTTACCATGGGTAAGTCACAGTTTACAATGGTGCAGTACATCTACACCAGCACTTGCACTAACGTAGCTATACTGATAGCTACAACTCTCAGTATATAAAAGACCCAAACCCAGGGAGGTGAAGTGACATATTACGTCATGCCAGCTTTGGCTGCATCAGCACAAGATGCTGCTGCCCTGTTACCTTTCACAATGTAAATTGTCACTTGTATGGAATTTCAGAGTAACAGCCGTGTTAGTCTGTATTCTCAAAAAGAAAAGGAGTACTTGTGGCACCTTAGAGACTAACCAATTTATTTGAGCATGAGCTTTCGTGAGCTACAGCTCATGCTCAAATAAATTGGTTAGTCTCTAAGGTGCCACAACTACTCCTTTTCTTTGTATGGAATTGTAATTATATAAGGTCTTGGATATGGATAATGGGCACTGGCACATCATTTTATAGTAAATATATACACTTTCCACTTTTAACATTTTCTGTGTTGGTACTTTTTGTAGCCATCCCAAACTGTCTATACCTGAAAGTAGTCAAATTTTAGCTTTGCTTCTTTTCATGATAAGAAGAGTTGGTGGAGGAAATACTGGTAAAGCATCAGGCTGAGAAGTACTAAGTCCACATGTTTTTATTTGCTGCTGCTGTGTAAATGTTTTAGTATCTTGACAATTTGTTTTTCCTTTCTTCCTGGACCCAGCAGCAAGCAATTATTTCTAGTTTCTAATTTTTAGAAACATTTTCTTTGGATTTGTGCGTTTGGTTCGGATTTGTGAGTGTGTATGTTTCATTGGGGCTGGAAAGACAGTCAAGTTGGAGGGAAGGACTGAACAAGAGCCTATACTTAAAATAGTTGTACAATACCAAGTGAATGCAGCCATTCTAAACGTTCATTATTCATACCTTCCTTTCACCAGCTTTCCAATTCCCATGAATATAGATCAGAAAAAGTTGTTCAATTTGTCTACAGATTGAGAAATTGCAACATCCTTTAAAAAGTACCTGTTATGGTACTTTCATCAATGACTTCCCCAGAAACACATGAAACAACTAAATTGAGTGGGTCTGTTTTTGTTTAGTTGGGGGTTTTGGGGGGAAAAAAAGATTACTTACATCAATGACTGATGACCTTGACAGACTTAAACCTTCTAGGTCAGCAACTAAACTTGGAGAGAGAATAGCTGGAGTGGGAAATGCTACAGGAGTTGACACAGGATTGACTGCAGGAAAAGAACAGTTGAAAAAAATGGATTTAATAATTTTTTTAAATGAAAAACATTAAGGCAATTAAATACTTCAATTAATAGCATGTATGGTAAGCTGGCATCTTGATTTAACTGAGTTATGCTCAAACACTTAAAATCTAGGAATATATTAACCTGGTATATCTCAGAAGATAATGGTAAACTCCCAATGTGAAATTCACATCTGTCAAAAAGTCTGAACTTAATGCTTTGAAGAATGACTGTGGGAGTCCAACAGAAACTAAGAAAATGTAATAAATCAACTTTACTGATTTTATTACGTCATATGTTCAATACAACTTCCTTTTCTAAATTGATACAATAATCTTTTGTTCCTTCTTCCCCATTGCTACTCTCATACTCTTCCTGTGTATTTCATACTCATTACTTCTGTACTACCTACACAGTGCCATATACTGTCATGGTGCTTGGAAAATTAAAGACAATAGAACTAAATCTTTTAAAAATTCCACATGCATGTCTCTCATTAACTCAAATATGACTTCTGTACGCATTTCACTTTCAGGAATGAGTCTGAAAATAAGACATATACAAACCTAAAGAATCCACACTACAAGGTTTACACTAGAAAACAGTTCCAGATCTTTCCATCTTTTTGCAGTACTGCATTGTTGTTAGCTGGTCTTCAAATTTTAATTCTCAATGTCTTCTCTATAGTAGTTGAATTAGCTGCCAGACTGACTAAATCAATATATCCTAAGAAATGTCTAAGGTATACCTAAGGCAATAATTCCACTCAAGTGGTAAATGAAGTCATGACACACCAAACAGCTCAAAACAAATGAATGTTTCAAATATTAGCACATTAAAAAAGATACTTTCTGACAGAATTCTAAACTTGACAAGCACAAATTTCAAATTACACATTTAAAACAGCAAGTGTGTGATTTTACTAACATCTATACGTGTGCCAGTTAATTGGTATGATAAATGAACAGGATCATTACTTCAGCCATTTAAATTTATGGAAATTATTAGGAATTTATCTTGTGACAAGAAAGATTCTTTGATCCCATTCTTAAAGAAATAAATAATGTTATGTAACCAAATTACTTACAATCATCCAAGTCTAGTAGGGACACATCTTGTTTAGTAGGCGCTTTTTTCTCTGGCACTACCATTTCTTTTCTCTGTCAAAATATATGAATATTTCATTTTTGCCATGTCAGTAAAGAGATTCTTCAACACTTTTATAATAGCAGAAAATATTTTCTTCACTTTAAAAGAAAAAAAATACCCATTTTGCTCAGCTCAGCATTCTGAGAGTTCACCTTGTGAGAAGGATTTCCGACCAGGGATTAACTGAATTGTATTCCACAAAAAACCTGTTAGTTAAAATGAACATTTCTGAGGCCCCAATAAGCTTGTTTTACTATTCAAGTAAAACTTCTAGGGAGACACTGAAACTTTCAGGATTTTCTACAGAGGATGAAAGTGGAAAATCTGGTGAAACCACCCCTTTAGAAGGTAAACCAATCTTAAGCAGTGGTGTTGCTTTCTCTGACCCTACAAATTCATCCAAATGAATGCAATATTATTATTATTTGTACTGCAGTAGCTCCTGTAAGACCCAGTCAGGGTCCACTGCTCCAATATAGGCACTGTGCAAACAACAAAAAGATGGTCTCTGCCACAAAGAATTACAATCTTAATCTTAAAATTTGTGGATGATGCACATATTGTCAATGTGGTAAATAATGACAGGGCAGTCATACCAAGCAATCCAGATTGCTCTGTAAGTAGGGTCCAGTCAAACAAAATTTGTTTTAATTCAGTCACATCTAAGATGACAGAATGCAGGCCATACCTTCAGAATGGGGGACTCTACCCTCAACAGCAGTGACTCTAAAAAGGGATATAGTGGTCATAATGAACAAACAATACAATGTGAGTTCCCAGAGTGATGCTATGGCATAAAGGGTTAATGTGATCCTTGGATGTATAACCAGGGGAGTCAGAGTAGGGAGGCGACCGATACTGGAATACTATGTGCAGCATCCACATTTTAAAAAAGATGTGGAAAATTTGGAGTGGGTGCAAAAAAGAACTACAAATGATTCAAGAGATGGCCAAAATGCCTTACACATTGAGATACTTAGAGCTCAAAAGAGGATGAAGCGGTGGCTTCATTATGGTGTATGAGTACTTTCATAGGGAGAATAGACCAGTTCTTTAATCTAGTGAAGAAAGGTATAACAAGAACCAACTGCTGGATGTCACAGCCAGACAAATTCAAATTAAAATAAGGCATACATTGTTAACAGTGAGAATGATAAACCATTGGAACTAACTACAAAGGGACAGGGAAGATTCTCAATCTCTTGTCTTCAGATCAAGATTGGATTCCTTTTTGGAAGATATGCGTTAGTTAAACAAGTTATTGAGCTCTATACAGGAGTGGCTGGCAGAAAATTAATGGCCTGTGGTATACAGGAGGTCAGACAAGATCTTGTAACAGTTCCCTGTGGTCTTAAAATCTGTTAAACTTGTGGGATTTGAAGGTCTGTCAGGGACTCTGTAGATGGCAAATATAAAATTAAAAGTAAAAATACAAAAGAGAAGCCAATTAAAAAAAGACATTCAAAGGACATAATATAAACTGACTTAAGATCTGCATGTCCCCACTCTCCTCCTCCTGACCAAAAATGGGCTGTGGATATGGAGAAGGGAAGGTATTCAGTACACAAATAAGTTTTAACTATAGATGGGGTAAAGAAGTGGCATATGACTCTGCTTTATGGTAGGATTAAGGTTCAAGGGCTTATCCTGGTTACGGTTTCATCCTTATTACTTGTCCCATTCTGGATAGGACTGTCCAAGATTTTTAACTCCTGTCTTGGGTTTCTGCAGTCCTACTCCTAATCAAACTCTCATGCAGCCAATTAAATTCAATACCAAAAAAGCGTCCCTCTCTCACAAGGGGCTACTGTGGGAAAAGGGTGGGAGTCCTGAGTCTGTCAACAACAGCAGTGCCAACTCCATCTGTTGAAAAATCGTGAGTCAAGTCCAAAAAATCCAAAATCTCTTGTAATCACTTGCCTCCAGCAGCTGGAACTTTAAGAAAAAACATCAAATATCTTGAAACTCATGGTAAAAGTCTTGAGAGTTGGCAACACAGCAATAATAATACTAATAACTGATCGGAAAGATAAGCACAGAAGAAAGGACAGCCATCTGAGGAGCAGCAGCTGCTCGCTCAACCCTGTATTCTTATCTGGGTTGAGGGTACATAATGAGGAAAGGAGGGTGTATTTGGCCAGCCCATTTTTCTTTTCATTTTGGGGCCCAGGGGAGAGATGATAAAAATGAGAAGAGAAAGCGGACACAGAAGGAAGACACCACCCTCCTCTTAAAAGACCAGTAACACAAAAGAATTTAGCAACATCTTAACCAAGGAATACACCCATTCCAGTTCCGGACAGAACTGGAATCAAAACTATAGGCCAAGCTGTCTTGATTCTAAGAACTCAGATAGCCCACCTGTAATTAGGATACGTTCAGATTCAAGGTTTAGATTTGACCATTTTTCATTTACACTGAACTTTGACCCAATTTTTTCACCACACTACATCCTCGTAGTACTCCTCTGGTTTACTGAAGATTTCAAAGATATACCATTTTGTGACACCACAAATATAAAATTAACTGCATGATTTCAGTGACGACTTCCAGTATTCATGGTGTTACACTCTGGAATAGCTTTTCTGAACCAGCAACTGATAAGAACACCTCACAGAGGTTGAAAAATGACTCTTTAAAAGACAATTAAAATGTATTTTCTGCACTGAAGTCAATTTTCATCTGTTTTACAGTTCATCTTAAATGTCTGAATAACATCCCCTATTGGGCTTAAGTAACTCAAGGCCTGAACAGGTTTTCCTTTAACTTTCCCAAAATATGTTTGGAGAATAACCACAACTACAGGATCATTATTTCAATTGTGTAATACATGGCAAGAAAAATGTCATGTTATTAGGTGACTTATTAAAATGCTGTGCTGAGCACAATAGTTGTAGTTTTCCTTCAAACAGCAACAGAATAGCAGGGCCTTCTGGGAACTGTAGCCTCAAACCAACTAAATCAAGATAAAATTAAAACATGAGGCAAGTCTTATTTTCTAATTCATAATCAAGATCCTGTAACACTATTAAATATACATCAGGTCACATGCAAACATAAGGACAAAGCAAGTTAAATTGGTCTCTCTTATTACAACTTGATTTTTTTCTTTGAATTTTAGAAGGAAAGAAATTCATTGGCTTTCTGGAAATGATAAATAGCCAGGGACGGAAACAAACATTACCAGCAGCTATTTCTACTGAATACAAAAAAGCCTTGCCTTCCAAATCAAGGCTATAAAAAGGTTCTGATGTTTGGCATTTCTGTGACATTTTTCATTTTTTTCTTTAAAAAAATAAATCCACAGTAAAATCAAAACAGCTTCCTACTTAAAGAACCTACTATGAAAAAAAGCTGAATGCTAAACAAAGTAGTTAAGCTATAGTCTATCAAACATTTCTCCATTTGCAATTCATTTTGGTAATAGAGATAGAACCTGGATAAATGCATATAGGACTTGAAGCAGGAGATTTCTCTTGCTCAATACATAATTCATGTGCTCCGCCTGCAAAGTGTGTAAAATGAGAATTTCACACCACAGCATGAGCCATGGAGCTGCAGAGAAAAGGCAGATGAAATCATATTTTACTGTGTGAATTCTATTTTTTAGCCTCCCAATATTTATACAAAACCATCATTGACAAACCAAATGCATTGACAGATCACCCACTGTTTCCATTGTGTTAGCACTTGAAAAGAGATCAGGCAGAAAGATAGACAATTTGTTTTTGTATATTTTTTTTTAAATAGTGGATCAGGTTTTTAACAGCTGAGTGACTGTATTAGGTTTGTATAAGGACGCCAATGGTAGCTGATTTTAAAATCCCAATGTAGAGACTCCTATTTATCTGTGCATCATCCTCAAATCTCCATTTTATTTCTACAATATTTGATTATGTATCTGAATACCTCAGAGTGTCCCTATTGCACAATGAAATACAAAACAGCAGGGTAAGAAAGTGAATTCTCTACTCACTGTAGTTTAACTAAATAGAATAAAACAAGCTTTTTCAAAGTTAAATTTTTAAAGAGTGAAATGTGAAAATATTAAAAATATTACATGCAGCAAAAGTGATTTGGGGCCATCTTACATGCTAATTTTCACAGTAGAAAATATACCTAGATGCAGATGCAAAATATTTACATAAAAAGCAACCATTTTTCTAATGGTGGTTGTGCTAAACAAGGTATTGATTCAAGTCCACACCATGAAACAACAAATGAAAAATAAACTCAAAAATAGGCTCAACATAATGTAAAGTTCTCTAGACCTGGAGTGAACTTGGAAATGTAACACAGTCAATGTTAATTTCTGGCTTCATACAGCACAATATTTACATGTAATATTTTCAATTTCAATTATAGAGGAAGAAAAACAATGAATCTTATGCCTCTTTGTACACTGGATCAAACTCATACAGAAACCGTAAGGACTGGACAATTAAGAAACCTCAGTGCATGAACGCCAATAAGATTTTTTTTTTTTTAAGTTTAAAAAATTCTTCACCCGTCATGAGGGTCGTTCCAGTCTGCGGCCATTTACAGAACACAAGATGGCCCTCTTTAAATAGCACTTTCATAACTTCAGAAATCTATGCTTTTGATACAATATGGGATCATTTCATAGAAAGAGATAAAACTGCATATTACATTCACACAAGACAAATATGAGATTTATAGAGGTACTGTAAAATTGAAGACTTCAGCCCACATAGATTTATGTAAATTGTTGTGGAAGTGAAAGTTAAACCTGTTATTTCTTGTACCTCTCTTTACTGTAGGAAATATTCCTGTCAAACCTTAGCTATCTTCTCTATAATATGCAGATCTGATCTCTTTTCTACAATGTTTTACAGTTGAAAATTTTTAAAATTCACAATGAACATGATAAATCAATTCATTTATTAGCATGCGCGCGCGTGTGTGTGTGTGTGGGGGGGTAATCTCCCCACTTTGCGTTGAGGATATAAACTAAATCACTCAAGTGCTGGTAGCCCACTAGTGTCTTCCCACAATAACTCCCGTTATTATACACACACCGGCCCTAATAAATAATCAAACATTTAAAAACAAACAAACCACAGTTAAGTACAATCTTTGGCCCCACAATCTACGATCTGATCCAAATGGGAGGCCCCACAATCCAAATCTGATCCCATTGGCTTCAATGGGACTTTATGTGGGAAAAAGTGTCAGACCACATTGATCAGATTATACATCTGGGGACTTCTGTAAACAAACTAACAAAATAAACCGAACACCTCTGCACAGATTAGCTAAAGTGCACAATGGTGACCAGCAAAGAACAGATGTTTTAAAACTTTGTATGTGATCTTTGTAGGATAAGCACAATTTGCTTTGTTTATACAGCCTATTTATGTGATATACACAAACAATCATGACGGCCCAATCCTGAGTGCCCTGCATACTCAGAACTCCCAGGAAAGTAAATGGAAATTATGAGTGTGCAATCAATGGTAGGATCAAATCCACACGATACATAAGCTAAACCTTCAAGTTTCATCTTAGATTTTTACAGTGTCTAGAATCAATGCAAACAATTATATTTTATTTTGGTGTCTGAACAGTAAAATTAATCTAAAGACTCTCCATGTGGCAGAGGCTTGCAGAATTGCTGCATAATGAGAAGCTGAGTTAGGAGGAAATGGGTTCAAGACAGAGGTACTATTGACACTAATATACATTACACACCGCATATAAAATATTTGGTATAGCTATGTGTGTAAACATACAAAAATATACACACACACAAAAGTATATGCTATAATATATTTTTCAGGTAAACTTTTCTTGAAATAGAACTGAAATGCAGAATAAAATCTGTTCTAGTGAAGAATAATTTGCAACAGTTTAAAATACATTATTTTAAACAAAGCCTTCTGCACCTGTATATTTAACAATGGGACATAATTTACAGTTGTAATACAACGATATCTTTTGTGATATAACCATGAATGTTCTTCATACAATACAGCAGAGATTACTATTTTAGTCTGCATTATAAGGAAAGCTGCTTATCTGACACACAGTTTCATAACAAGACATTTTCTTCAAGGCAAATACTGTTTCATTATACAGAGGATTGTATTCTCTAAGCTTAAGCGCTAATGCTTATACACAAAGTCTCTACAGGTGTCTTTGCTGAAGAGTTAAGGTTGGGTGACTGGCACCCAGGCCAGCCTTGCCTAACCATGAGCAGCCATTCTGCACAGACATACTTGAGTTAGCATCCTCACTGGTGCTGCACTTTCTCATGTGTATTACTTGGACTTCCAGGAGCATATCCCATGGTTCTTTGTGCTGCAGTAAGCTGAACCACTATGATTCTTTCCCAGTAAATTGTGGAAGAACTTGTCTGGTCTTCTGGAGCCTTGGACACACGGGAGTTATTGTGGGAAGACACTAGTGGACTACCAGCACTTGAGTGATTTAGTTTACATCCTCACCACAAAGTGGGCAGATTACCATCTTGATTGAAAGCAGAACCTGGGTTCTAACCCAAACCCCAGCCTTGCCAGCTCGTTTGGGTTTAAAGTGCCACTAAACAGGGACAAGACGTTTGCGTATATGGATGGAAGGGAGTTAACTGTGGTGAAGACATACTCCCAGAATATACATGCAGATGCACAATACAAATACTCTATATCTACATCTGTTTATACAGAATAGTATTAATTAGTTTTGATGCATTAATGAAAATATCTACACTCAAGAGGGAAAGTTCTCCCAAATTATATGAACTGTAAGGAATAACTGCAGGTGCTGCTGCTGTAAGCTAACCACAAGCCTTTATAAGTATAGAGACATGAGAATGTAAGCATTGAGACACAGGCTGAAATTTAAGCGACTAACACTGAAGCAATTAAAATACCTAAATATTTCGTACCTTGTTATGTACTATCCTGCACTTAAAATGGTATCACTGATTTTTGGAGAGGGGGAAGAGAATAAATTTTACTCCAGCCTTTAAAAAATATGGTGTACTCATTTATTTATGAATGACAGTATTTTCCATGATTTATGAAACTATAAGTGATTACCCTAACCAGCAACAAAACCCCCTCAAGGACGTAATTTTCATCTCATGTATCCATTATTTATCTTGTAGCATCAAGAATAGTTTTAGTTTTATAGTGTTAGCCAGCATAAGCTGTAGTAAGGTTTTTTGGGGGAAAGAAAAAAAAGTCAAATTTTTCTTTGAAGTTGAGATATTCTGATGTAAATTCCATTGTCACCAGTCAGCTGTGGTGCAAGCGACAACATACAACTAATTCTTATTTACCATTTCATAACAATGTTGGCATCTACTTCATGGACTCAAAGACCTTGTCTACACGTGCAGCACCATGTAGGGTATGTGTAGCACACTCAGACTACAAGACTAGGAGGGACCACTGTCTAGTCTGACATACTGCAGGCCACACAACCTCATCCATCCACTCCTGTAATAGCTACACACAGCAGCACATAGCTTTGGCTACCAGAACCTTTCCCCACTTCCTCCCCCCGCCAGAGTCTTTTGCTGCAGTGGTGAAGGGCTCTGGCAGCAGGACACTAAAAATAGCAGTGTAGATGTGAGAGGCACTGCTTGGGCACATAGAGCGCCCATGTAAAGTATATAGCCCCCAGGGTTCAGGCATGTAGGGAATTCTACTCTAATAAGCAGTGCCTCACCATCTACACAGATATTTATATCCTGCTAGCAGTGTCTGTACTCTACACGCTGCCTTAAGCACAGACGTACCTATAGTCAATTTTCTAAGCGTGAAGGCACAGATATGACTAGTGCTATATATCTGTTACAGACGTTTGGTCATATAGTTACAAAAATGATGATATAAGCCAGCAACAGAGATAAGGCAATATATGTTGTGTGGCGCAATTTTTCCATACACTGCACACTGCACAGCTGGATACTGGAAAGCACTCAACTGGAAATTCTGATATTGGAAGGGATGGCACAAAGAAGTGACCAACTCCTTAAATTTTGGAAAGAAGAGTTACAGAAAGTCATTATTTCTGTGAAAACCCACATTCTCAGTGAACAGATTCAACCAAAGCTACTGAGAACAGATTTCAGGTTGATAGGGAAAGGTGCATTTTGTGATGGGGAAAAATATTGGCATATTAGATGATATACAAGATGATAATTTGCTATTATTTTAACAGTGGTCATGCACCAACACAACATGCAGAAGTCTGTAATTGTTCAATGGAAGCCCACCACTCAGTAGCCAGTACTTTTCCTCTCTCTCTTCCAACTGCCTACATTGTTGCTTGTAATCAAAGCTTAAAAACACATCCATAAGGATTCCAAATTAGGGTATCCAAAACAGTAGTCCAGAGAGAGATCCAGTTGTGGCCTCTGAATCACTAAAAGTTTTGCTTAGGGGTTTAATGGCTTTGTTTCCAGCTTTAAAAGAGTTATTGTTTTGTAAAACAAACAAAAACATTCAGAAAAGGATATTTTATAATATATAGAAAAGTAGGTGAGATCCCAGTAACCACCTCAGCTTTCTGCCTCTTTATTAACCATTATCACCTATCAACTGGAAGACACTTCTGTCCATGTGGTGCCTGTGGGGCAGAAGAAGTGCCTATCTGTCTATCTTCTTCCTTCCCACTCCATAGGTCTCTGGAAGCTCTCAGGTAGTCTTGGTATAGTGCATGCACTGTTGTGGCAGCATGAACCCAACATTAGAATATTCATAAGTTTAGTTATTATTTTGGCATATTGCCAAGATTTTCCTGAGACATGCAATTCAGAGATGGGAAATGGCATTTTTAGCAGTTAATTTCAGCAAAAGCTAAACCAAATTTCATGAGATAAAGAAAAGGAACTTCTGTAGCTCAAGATTGTTCCCACTGCCTAATATCAAAGGTCTGCTGCACACAACAGAAGTGTGAGAGCTTCTCAAAGAATCCTTTATAATGGAAGATCTTAAGAAACCTAAATGCATCAAAGGTTTTTTATTCTTATAAAGTATTTAGTAATACAGCTCATCAGAAAGTGGTATTTTCTAGAATTTTTTCAAAAGAAATAATATTTTTCAAAAATTTTCACTAAAATATTCCAGTTTTCAAAAACTGCAACTTTTTTTGTCAGTCTTTAAAATGAAAAAATTCAATCAGCTCTATTATTAATCAAGGCATGTTCAAAGTTTATTCCTAAAAACATTTTTTTAAACTACCTAAAATGTCTTCCAGAATAAATATGTGAAGTGGTAGTGCAGTAGAACATATGAACAAACTTACCTGCATTGGAATGCTGCTTGGGCTCACCTTGCTAACCAGATAAGTCTTTGATGGGTATGGAAGCAATAGGGATGGGACCAGTTCTCCTGGTTGGGGGGCGAGGGGAAGGACAGGGGGCTGCGCTACATGTGCTCCCATTGGTTCTTCTCCTGATGCTCTGCAGCGTGTGGGTAAAGAGGAGATAGCTGTTTCTTTCTCATCTACTTACCATCACCACCCCATTCCCTATCGTGTGTGTGTGTGTGTGTGTGTGGGGGGGGGGGTTGATATGAGGTCCCAGTAACTCAATAAGCCGCTTCGGCAGGGTCCCTGAGCACAATATTGCACAGTGAGGGCGTGGCCTCCATGTCTCATGCGGTGTATGGCCTCCCTTCATCTCATCTCTCCTACTTCCTGTGTGGAGGAAGGGAATATTTTGGGACTCTGGCTTCTAGCCAGGGTTCCTGGGCAGGCCTGACAGTGGAGAGGAGGCACTGCCCTTGGACCCACCCTCAGGTTTGTAGAAACCAAGGCCACTCATGCCCAGTTGAAATCAGCACTAGACCAGCCCTGTTAGGTAGTTTGGGGAGTGGTTTCCTTGTCAAATAATCTTTTAAATAAAGTTGCGGCCTCCACATTTATCCATACTGTGGCATACATGTCACACTGTTTCCATATCCACATCAATAGTGTCAGTTGACATCTGTTTTGATTATATTAACTGGTCTTTAAAGAAATAGGAATCTTGAACGAAAAGTGCTTGGTTTATTTTTAAAATCCCTAACTCTCAAATACACATATTAAAATTAAAATGGAGACTTCTCAAATCCCTGGAAGTTACTATAAAAAATACATGGGTAGAAATGAACAAAACGTTTTCGTTTTGACAATAGGAAAAGGTGTTTCACAGAAATTTTCACTATTCTCCTTCCCCACAAGGTTCAGCCTGGGTTTCACATTTATTATGTCCACACGGATTTGAACATAAGATTTTGATCAGCTTACAAGTAAAAAACTACTTTGCTAATTTCCAGGCCTAAGCCAAAATCTGAGAACTGAGCTAGATTCTTTCCTTCTCATGCACAGACATCCATAATAAAGGTTCTGCAAGCTGAACAGTGCCCTCATTTATAGCTGTGCTAAATCACTGCCTTCAAACATTTGTTTGAATATGCAAGAAGGAATAGTATCCAGCACACATGCATAGCTATTTCAGCTTTACAATGTTAACTTGAGTAAAAAAGCAGTGTAACCTCTTTTTCCCCCCCCCCCACTCACGTAAGCAGTTATGACTGAGCATACCCAGACAACAGCTCTGCTTAGTGAGATGGTGCCATTTTTGTACCTTGACACTTCTCAGAGTCCAACTTAAAAGCCACATTTGAGAGCTTGGGACTTTATGTATCTTATGAGAGATTTCATGGAATCTGGGAGTCTTCCCCAATTCTGAAGTGACAACACGTTATATACTCCCTCTCCTATGAAATAAAACACATTCTAACCACAGTATAAAATGCTTTGCCCACCTTGATTATCACTACAAAAGGTTCTCCCCCCCCCCGCTCTCCTGCTGGTAATAGCTCACCTTAAGTGGTCACTCTGGTTACAGTGTGTATGGTAACACCCATTGTTTCATGTTCTCTATGTATATAAATCTCCCCACTGTATTTTCCACTGAATGCATCCAATGAAGTGAGCTGTAGCTCACGAAAGCTTATGCTCAAATAAATTCGTTAGTCTCTAAGGTGCCACAAGTACTCCTTTTCTTTTTGCGAATACAGACTAACACGGCTGCTAGTCTGAAACCTAACACGCTGTGTAGCCAAGCTCTTAGTTTTGCAAATACCCAATACACTTAGGTATGTGCATGCAAACCTTGACTAACATTCACTGGGGTATCTGTGCACTTACGCAGAGGCGTGCAAATGTGCATATGACTTTTTACATTCACGTTTGAAGATCTGGCCCTAAATTTATTTGCACAAGGGGATTTCAACAGCTAAACAGAGACTGAGCTTGGAAAAGAGAGAGCTAAAGGGAGATATGACTGAGGTCTATAAAATCATGACTGGTGTAGAGAAAGTAGATAAGGAATTGTTGTTTATATTTCTCATAACAGAAGAGCTAGGGGTCAACAAATGAAATTAATAGGCAGCAGATTTAAAACAAATAAAAGGAAGTATTTCTTCACACAACATACAGTCAACTTGTAGAACCACTTGCCAGAGGATGTTGTGAAGGCCAAGACCATAACAAGGTTCAAAAAAGAACTAGATAAATGTATGGAGGATAGGTCCATCAATGGCTATTAGCCAGGATGGGCAGGGATGGTGTCCCTAGCCTCTGTTTGCCAGAAGCTGGGAATGAGCGACAAGGGATGGATCACTTGATGATTACCTGTTCTGTTCATTCCCTCTGGGGCACCTGGCACTGGCCACTGTCAAGACAGGATACAGGGCTAGATGGACCTTTGGTCTGACCCAGTAGGGCCATTCTTACATTCTTATGATGTAACTGAAATTGAACTCTGGCCCCAGGAACACATAGAAGGTTATTTTCAAATATTTGTTAGATATACAAGTAGTTTTAATCTGGATAAATAAAATTAATTTTTACCACGCAGCGTAATCTCAGAGAATTTCTAGATCCCAGAGCCCATTAAAAAATAGAAATACACATACATGAATGACTGGACACAGCTTTATACAAGGTAATATAGATTTTACCTTGGAGGCAGCAGCATTTTTAGGCTTTCTAGACTCAGCATCACTTTCAGAGTCAGATTCTGATTCGGAGTCCGATGAACTTTCCTCTGTTGAGATAGATTCTGAGTCAGAGGAACCAGAACTTTTCCTTTTTTTGGAAATCAACTTTGTTTTCTTCTCTGTCTCATCTGAGTCACTGTGTGTAAAAAGAACAGGTTCTTCATTCATTTTTAAAGTCAAGGAATAAAGAACAATATCTGGTTGTAAAAAGAAACCGACACATAGAAAACAAAAGCTCAGACAATGTTCTACACTCTGGCATTCCAAATCTTTAATAAACTAGGCTCTATCCACCAGGTCCTCATTACAACTGAAACCTGGTGAAAATGGCACAACAGCAAGACATATCCACAAAGCTATACAGACATTACTGTGTATCTCTAAATAAACTATCTTACCAGATTATCCAAACCCATCAATTACATAATCACATACTTCAAAAAGAACAATAAAATGGAAAGGTCATAAAACACCACTGAAAACAAAGTCATCAATAACTATTAAGGGAAAAACTAATGTCTGGGTGTACTAAATTTATGGCATTTGCTAGAAAAATGTGCCTACTGTATTACACTGAGAAACTTTCAGACTAGGTAAGCTTTGATTAAAGGAATCTGGATGGATTTTAAAGCTTTTTGGGGGGCAAATAAACATCCCTTTTCTGGTCAATGTACTATTGTTCATTCATGCCTCTAAATTAAATTAACTACAAAGAGGAAAGTATTTATAAAAATAATTGGCTGGAATGGGCCAATACACAATGCTATTGTTGTGCCACCTTCTCACTCCCTCTCTCATGCTGAGTAGGTTTCAGAGGAACAGCCGTGTTAGTCTGTATTCGCAAAAAGAAAAGGAGTACTTGTGGCACCTTAGAGACTAACCAATTTATTTGAGCATAAGCTTTCGTGAGCTACAGCTCACTTCATCGGATGCATACTGTGGAAAATACAGAAGATGTTTTTATACACACAGACCATGAAAAAATGGGTGTTTATCACTACAAAAGGTTTTCTCTCATGCTGAGTAGTACCTTACTGAAATAGTCCATGCATGTCAGTGGAATATTTCACAGGGCAAGATACCACTCAACAAAAGTAAGGCAACTATATAGAGCCCGGATTTTTAATGGAAGTTTTGGTTCTGTTTTTTAAATAAATTTTACACTTTTGCTAAGTCTTTGGGGGAAATGAAGGTATGTGCTCTGTGATGCTACTGCTCCACAAGATGCACAATATTTTACAGGGAGGAAAAAAACCTTGAAAAAAATCTAAGGACACAGAAAAAAGTTTGGAGGAAAAAAAATCAATATTTCTTAGAAGTGAATTCTCTGAAGCTAATATGATTCCTACTTATTAAAAATGGAGATATGGTAACACTACACAGCACATGTAATTATATTTGAACTCTAAAAATTATATTTTTAGAACCAAAGGAAAGTAGTGCTGCTGAAGGCAGTAGCTTTAACATGCTATGAATCTAAAACTGAACAAGAGTGCTACAGCGCCATGTAGAAAGCAACTGTTACAAGAGCATATCTGTTCTTCAAAACCAAGGTGAAAGAAATAGGTTTTTGAAGTAACATCAGAATTAAACTGCATATACAATAACTTTCCACAAACATTTATGAGGTCACTGAAAAAAGTCACAATTTGCTTCTGTTTAAACTTCGTTATTCATTCCACCCAAAACTGGTGCCAACCAAACCCATCTCTGTTTCCTCACAGGCCCTAACATGGAACCTAAACAATAGTATTTGCATCAAAAAGGAATCCACTGTGAGTCAGATATTCTTTTAGTTCAATAAGTAAAGCAATTTGTTTTGAATAAACACAGCTTCTAGCTTTAAGATAATACTTTTATCTTGAAAATCTTATTTTATTATGCATCATTCAATTTTGATGGGTAATCATTGTTTACCTAACTACTTAGAATTTCACATGTTAATCTAATGAAAAGAATTTACTGGTAACTAGCTTTTTAACTTTGCAATGATGAAAAGCCTGTATTAATTTAACCTACAGATTTCATTTGTTCTGAACAGGAAAAACAATATAAATCACTTTTAAAATCATTAAATCCTGACTTAAATTAATAAAGTCATAATTAGGGCATTATGCTGTGTTTGTTATGGAAGTGGCAGGGCGAGCTGCTTTAATTACTGTCTGTAATAAAAGGAGCAGAGTGCGTACTGCGCCCCAATCAGCGCTGTCAGCCACGACTGAGCTGAGCTGCAAACTCATCAAGTGAGCTGGCAGCAGGATACAGAGTAAAGGGTGATCATGTCAGCAGAGGCCACTTGCTGACGGCATGGAAAAAACAGATTCATACAATCCAAGGTATTAGCCCCAATTACTCAAAATTTTAATGATACTCTAATACGTGATAACGCTGTTGTTAATGGACAATCTTAAAAAACGCTAACACTTAAATATCTTATAACTGTCTCCCTTCACAGCCCTTGCCTCTACTATTTCAATCATAATCTTTTTAATATAACATTATTTAGAAAAATCAATTGTCTTAGTTACATAATGGCAAAGTGTTGAAGGATTTAATTTTAGCCCTCAGCAAAATTGCCACAAAAGGTAATTAAGTGTTTCGTACAACTGCCTGATCCCTTAACCAACCTCCCAAGGTTACTTCTATTTTCAGAAAGCCACCCCAAGATTTTACTACTGAGGTATGAAAATTCAGCTTAAGAAGAGTTCAATTAATGAAAATATGAAACACACACATTCAAACTATACTGAAAAACGTAATGTCACTCAAAATGCATGGGTGTCTATGGTTCTTTTAAGCCAATATTTTCAGATATTTCCTCTAACTCAAGGAAGTAGCCTAATTTGGTATTCAAAAGCGTGTTTACAGCCAAAGCACTCCGAATGCTCTTTAAAGGATAAAAACACACTACATATTTACCTTTCCTCAGTAGTTTTGAACTTTTTCTTTGCTGTACCTTCTTTGCTCTCTGATTCACTGTCACTCAGTTCTTCACTTGAAGAACTCTCGCTATTCTCCATGCTGCTGCCTTCTTCCTTCTCATTCTTCTCTTTTTCACTTTCACTAGTAGATTCACTCTCTAAAACACAAAAACACTAAATCTTACATTTTTATGAATATAGTTTTATATATGTAGTACATAGTGGAGCCCAAATATGTATATAGCTATAAAAAAGAAATGTATAATTTTATTTGCCAGATTTTATATTTACCCAGTGTCCAAACATGTTTTGTTTTTTATTTTCTTTATCGCTAACTTGTAAGTTTTGCTATTTCAAAAGACTGTTCTCTTGAACACATGGTACTGTACCCGTCCAAATTAGGACACTTTAAATTGATTAGTTGTACCAGGATCCTTACCAATACTCTTGAAAAAAAATACATGTAAACACAAGGAGTAAGAAACAACTTCCTGAATCCTCTAGTCCAAGCCTTTACTCTAATGAAGGACTACCCTCTACACTAACTGCCTAAGTATTTATCTAATCTAATCTAGAACACCTAGCCTGATGATGATTTAACCACCTATTTCAATAAGTTATTCATTCTCTAACTAACCTTATAGTTGAAAAACATTCCTAATGTCTAAGTTGAATGTATCCCTTTCTAGCTTCATCCACTAATCACCCTAAGTAATTCTCCTCTACTCAGATACACTCATTTTTTAGGGGGAATTCAGATGTGAAAACATCTCTTTTCCATGCATTTCAACCTTACATACACACATGCTAATTCTTCTGATTCTCAAATGCTAAACATTGAGGCCCTGATTGCCCACTATGTCTGAACTATATTCAGATGCAGTGGAGAGGGGCAGCCTCAAGAAGCTGCTTATGTGGCTTTAAGTACCCTTAAAAGACTGGAGTATCTGGACACATGGTTCCTTACTTCACTTATTTCACAAAACTCCTCTGATATGAGCCATCTGCCATTCTTTCCCCCTATCATTAGCCCAATGTCTAAATAAATAGAAAGCTTGGTACTTTATAGTGAAAGCATAATGCAATCAAACCTCCATTAATAGAAAACATAGTAAAATATACTATAGCGGTGATACTCTGACCTCAGTGGTTCAGGAGCCAAATTAGTCATCATCATTAACCAAAAGAGCCACAGTTGTATGAATTCATTGTTTCATTTACTATAGTATTATATATTCATATTTAAACAGCATGACAGGGGAAATATTTAGTTTTATTTTATTTATTTATTATTCTCACATCAAAATGACTGACCAAGTATTATTATTTTATCAACTACAACTGGTTAACAAAGTAAAAGCATCCCAATTGGTTAATAATTAAATCACACGGTTTTAATATGTGCTGCAAAGAGCTGCAGGATACGTATTAAAGAGCCACTTGTGGCTCTCAAGCCTCAGTCTGAGTATCGCTGCACTATAATGTAGCTGGGTATTAACAACATGCCATTGCATGTGGCCAAAACAGGTACCTCAGTAAAAGCCAATTAAAACACCTGGGATCCAATCCCGAGAGATGATAAATATCTGTAACTCCCCACAACTATGTCTGTAGACATTTTTATTCCTAGACACTATGCACATTTGACTTCAGTGAGTTGCAGAACCTCTCAAGATCAGTCAAGTTTGATAAGAGTAACGCCTTTCCATGTATTTTAACTAAGAAGCAAAGTAAAGTCTATTAAACTCATATAATTTACATACTTACAGATGACATTAGCCATACAATTAGTACTTATCACACAGCTGCCATGAAGTTAAGTGTAAGCATTACTCCCCCATTTATACATAACACTGATGTTTTTTAACTGCTCCAGCTGTAATAGCACCACGTTTTGATGGTATGATAAATCAAAAAGACTTGTAATTAGTAGCCATATACATACCGGTGTCGGTAGTACTGGCTGATTCCTCCCCTGAATCAGAGTAAAACTTTTCTGTAGGTTTCTCTTTCTTTGCCTTGCCTAATGCCACAGACCATTCTTTTCCCTGTAAGTGAATTACAAATGTTTCTGCATATGTAAACTTAAATTGAAAGTATTTAGTAAAATAATTTACTTCTATATTCAGTTATGTAGAAAAAGAGACAATGCGGTGAAGAAAGCCAATGGGATCACAGACTGCCTCCAAAAAGGATTATTATATGTAAGATAAGGGAAATTATTATAGATTGTATTATGATAAAACCAGGAGTACTAGATCACTGGGTCCAGCTGAGCTCAGCTTTCCATAGGCCTTGAGGGAATAAAGAATGAGAAAGGTGGCTATACACCACCTTCAACGCCCCCAAGTTTTAAGTGTAATCTTAGGGCTGCTCTATCTTGTTCTAGGCTGCAATGTCCCCCCTAACAGGCAATTTTTACGCACCAGAACACACATGTTCTGGCCATATCCTTTCCTCCTCATCCAAGTTCCCTATACCATGGGAGAGGGAGGGGAATAGAACAGTGTAGGACCTGTGGAGGATTGCTGTAGCCTGGGAAAAACCCTCTGATAGCCAGCTAAGCTAGTAGAGTGGTGCAAGTCAGTTACACAGTGCTGGCAGTCATTTGGAAATCACATTAAAATTTAGAGAACAGGAAGCTATGGTAGTAGGGTTGGAAGCTATTGAACTCTATGAACACAGGGATCACAGAGACTTGGTTAAAGCTCAGTACAAACATGGGTACTTCTGATAATGTTTTTTTCCTCAGAGTAATCTACATTTAAATTCTTTACCTCCCAACTAATATTCATGGGAAAAACATGAACATTTATGTGGATATCAGTGGTACCTTGAGATGCTTAACCACTCAGGTTCTCTCTCATACATAGTATTAAAGAGACTGCAAAACTGGGGTCAGTAAAGAATTTTCCCAAGGACATACTTGGCAATACCCTTGGAGAAGGACTGTCATGTGTCAAGATCCCTGAGTGGTTATCTATCAGAAACAAGTGGATATATCTCACATGATCAATTTCCTGTGACTGCAGCAGCCAAACACCTTACTGTCTTCAATATTAGGTGTAAAGATGTCTTCACACCTTCTTTCAGGCCCTCCTCTACTCCCTGAATGCCCTTCCTGAGCTGATTAGCTTTCCCTAAGACCCTTCTCATTCAAGTCCCTCCTTAAGACCCATTTTTGCTGCAATTTCAGCTGGAATAGTAGCAAACAGATCATCCATTTACTAAAGAAGAGATCCCAACTCTTTACAACATGCTATGCCCTAGCCCTTGTAACTTACCTTATTGGCTGCCTCATTGTCCCTGGCTGTCTTACTGCCTGCTAAGTACATCATGTTTAATTTAGCCTGGCAGTTGCTCAGGACGGAGATCACACTCCTTTACAAAAAGACGACGAGTACTTGTGGCACCTTAGAGACTATCAAATTTATTTGAGCATAAGCTTTTGTGGGCTACAGCCCACTTCATCAGATGCATAGAATGGAACATAGTCAGAAGATATATATATATACACACATACAGAGAACATGAAAAGGTGGAAGTAGCCATACCAACAGTAAGAGGCTAATTAATTAAGATGAGCTATTATCAGCAGGAGAAAAAAACTTTTGTAGTGATAATCAAGATGGCCCATTTAGACAGTTGACAAGAAGCTTTTCTGTTTTGGTGGCTGTCTAGCTCACCTCTGATGTCATAATAGTAATTTACACACACACACGATTTTCAAAAGTGCCTGAATGATTCAGGAGGAGAAGTCCCACTGACTGAATGGGACTTGTGCTCTTAGGTGATTTTGAAAATAAAATCCCACCCATCATATATACATGTGGAGCCTAGAATCTGCATTCAGGATCAGGGCCCCATCATGCTACTTGACATACAAACACATGGAAAACTAGGCCCTGTTCTAAGTTCACAATTTAAGCATGAAATTAGTATGAAGGTGGAAGACTGATTCTTAATTCAAAAACTGACTATCCCACCAGAAGATGAAGAAAAGTGATACATTGTGCATTTTAGGTTTTCTGAATAGATTTTGCATACCATTGTTTCTTTCCCCATCTCCATTATACTATGAAAAATATGCAAAGGACACATTCATGGTTTATCTTTGAGTCCTCTGTTTGCTCTTGTTTATAATGATACTTCCTTATTTTCTTCTGTTTAGGCTTAGATTAGATTAAAGGTTATATTAAATGGGAAGAAGTTTCATTTACTGCAACTTCTACACCATCAACTGCAATCAAAATGTTGCTGCACAACTGACAAAAACTCAATAAACCAAGGTGAAGAAAACTCATGCAAGTGAGTAAAAAACATGCATGAGGAAGATGGAAAAAAGGAACATTTTCCATGAGGAAACACACACTGCGTCTCAGTGGGGGAGCATCTAATTTTTTTTCCCCCGGATGTAGGCCACATAAGATGACTGGATTCAATTTGCAGTTTCCACAAAACAAAAGAATAATTTAAAACCATTTCTTTTATATAACACAACTATTTTATCTTAAATGTCTACAAATACGTTAAGCAAAGTTACTCTTAATGTAAGCGTACCAACTCAATTACTTCAACATTTCGCACTGATGGGTCAGGCGCCACCTCTGGCCAATTAGATAACTCCAGGTACCCAATGGCTTTGGTGTTCAGAGTATGAGATAAGGTGCCAAGCTGGAAACGATCCCTATCTATTAAAAAAAAGGGGGAGGGGAAAAATATACAAACAACATGAGCTCTATATCACAAAGAGCAATCTTAATCATGGCTAAAGGTAATTGGCATTATATTACCTCAAATGTCATGGAATAAATATAAACTAGGAAGCTCTTCATAGGTCAAAAAACTGATTTCAGTCCATAGATTACAATAATCTCCCCCATAATGGTCAATAAAAAAGCTAATCAGTCAGTGTGTTTAGAGGTGTTGCTCTGAAATGTAGCTTCTCTAAAAATTACTTTACTGTGAATATTAAGAATGACAGCACAGTTAAACAATCCATATACATGTCTTGGCACAAACACATCCAGAATTGTAATAGTTTTTTTTTTCAAAATGAAGCTGCTTTTAGAGCTTTAAATCCTGGATTCAATAACTATATACAAAATAAAATGGCGAAGAAGCAGCACAAGATTATATTTTTAATTGGGATGATAACTTTTTAACAGGAAAGAATCTTATATAGTAGTTTTGATTTTTAAAAATACCTAGGGAAAACAAGTATCAGGGAAATAGCCACATCTGAAAAAGAACCTGAATAGATTACATTTTTATTAAATTTCATATGGATAATGTATTAACAATAGTTACACTAACATCCCTCTATTAACGTGGACAATCTTGCTGAGAGGCAAAGACATCTCTCTAAATAAAAGAGAAGTTTACTCTTACTTGAGATGTATACTTTCTATTATTCAAACCAAATTTAAACCCAACATGAATAGAAATCGATAAACATGTTCAGGATTATCAGGTAAATATGATATGTGGGCAACATACAAACCAAGATGCTGTTATGACTTTAAACCTTGCTTGTTGAAAAACAAGTGATTAAGCAAAGTGCATACTGTTCTCATTTGTATTTTCTAAGTGACACAATTTTAGGCATATTAGAAAGAGAATATGCTGCCACATTGCTTTAGGCAATCAACATTCTGCAGATGATTTTGGCAGTCATACCTTTAAAAGGAGACTCAAGCAATGGGGCAGGTTTCTGTGCCAGAAATATTTTTTTGGCATATTTGCTTAAAGCTCCACTCTTCTCATTCGGAACAATAAGCTGCCTAATAAATCTTGTACGGTCTCTGATGTCGTAGCTTTGATCATACTTGCCGAGATTTAATATGTACTGGGTAAGCAATTTTGTCTGCGGAAAAAAACAGGACAAGAAGAGAATACAAGTTATTTATGATTATTGATAACTCTGGATAAACATATTTAAAGAGGTAATAAAAATGAATGGTTATGTCAAACAAATGTTGTTCCATAGGGAATATGCATTTCTAATGCTGCAAATGGAATTTTGAAGCCAAACCACATGTCCTCTTCTGTACCGGGGAGGTGAATGCTGAGTACTGAGAAGCAGCCATGTGCTAGATTATTAAACTGCTGAAGTGGAAAGAAAGGCATCATTAAAAAAATAATCATATATGGCAAACCCGCTGAAGGGTCTACGTGAGGATAATGAATGTGGAAATACAACTAAAAACATGGCACTCAAAACTTAATCGGAAAAATATGCAGGACATCAAAACATCAGAGGGTATTAGGGGGCTGGCAAACTGCTTCTGCTGAGGTGTGTTTTATGAAGAGATACTGTCCCTGGCATAAGCAGTGTCTGCACTCTGACTGCACTCAGTTACTTTACCCTGAATTATGACCCATTAAAGCAGACACATGAATCACTGAACTGGATTACTGCAAATTATTTGCAGTGCATTTAGCTGTTACTTTTTCATAAAAGCAAGCTGCTGATGCCCTCTAAAAACCAGGATAAAAGACTTCTTCCATTTTTTTCTTGCAGCTTAAAGCCTCCAGTAATATCGGTCATTTATTTATTTATGTAAGGAAGCAACTTATATTATCGCAGCTTTTTACAGCACAATAGGATTTCCTAATTCGATGTCTGAGAATATTAACAGGAATTGAGTAATTTTAATAATTCAGTTTAATTTAAATAAAACAGAGAAACACAGGGAACAGGAACATTCTGCTGCAAAAAGCTTAGATTTGCAGAACACGGTGTAAAGAGAATAATACTGTACGTAGAGCTGCAAACCACTTATATAAATACATTTCCAAGCCATTAAAAGAGAAACTGCTAAAAATAATTTGATCTGACAAATAAATACATTTTCAGTGCATCAAATCAAAACTGATGAATAATGAAGGAATTTTTTAAAAAAAAACCCCTAAATTTGTCAAAGGGAATTTTTTATATTGAAAAACATAAGCTCCTTGCATATTTTATTTTTTGCTATGCATTTAGCTTTATTTTTGTGCTGTATTATAACAATAACTCAAGAGTTTTATAGCGTGGGATAGAAACTGATACCATACAATGCCTGTCTAAAAATGTCAATGTAAAGTAAAATGTACTAGAAAAATTCACTAATAATTTTCACTGTTATAATGAAAATAGGGTTATATGACTTTCCACAGATGCATAGATTTTTTCTGAATGATTTTGATTAATTGGTGTAAAAATGAAAGAGTAATAAAATCACAGAGAGGAGAACTTTATTTTTCCTCTAAAACTGTGTGGGCTATGTAAATATATCGCAAGATGCGCTATCGTGTCAACAAAAGATTTGAAAAATGATGAATTTCTAATGATGAAAAGTATACTTAGTGTTTTCTCTTTTTAGTGGGCTCTTCCTCTTTTCCCTTCTCCACTTTTATCAGCCTATGAAAAGGCTTATCCTCTCATGGTACTGTATGAACTCTGGAAAAGGGATAGTGCTCTTTATTTTGTAAAATTTGTATGATACAAAATGAATGTTTTTATTATGATATACACAAAGTAATAAAATTGTAACCTTATATCAGACAGAAAACACGTAATCATCTGGACTCATGCAATGTTTATGCTGTACAGTCCAAATGAAATGCACTGTCTTGGAAAGGGGGTTCTCAGGTGCCAAAGGTTAAACTAAATCAGGTTATCCCTTCTGCAACATTTGCTACCAGGGCTCCCGGGCTGTAAATTAAAACTAACCCCTTCTCAACCTGCCAGAAACTCCAAAAGAACAGAATGGAGAAAATTACAGCCTTTAATTGTAAATTGCCACTGGGGCACATAGGTGGAGACAGCACTATATACCTCCTTGCACCAGTATTGGTGAATAAATTTGGTCCTGTAAGGTTTAGTTTTTGCTTACCAGCAGAATCTTTCCATTCAAAAAAGAGATTACAGAAACCCAAAGTCTACAATTAACTTCTATGTCCTACAGTCATAATATAGACACAACAAATTTGGATTCCTAGAGCCCTACAAAAGAATGCTTTATGTCTCCAAGTTTCCTTCAAGAGCAATGACTTGCTCAGACCATCATATGCAGCATTCAATATGGAAATTTGCACAGAAAGACTAATTTCTCTTGTCCTGTGACAAAGCAACCAAACTTTCTAGAATATATGTAGAGGTAAATAATAAACATAATGGCTTCTGGGGGAGCTCGGGACCGCTGCCTTGCAGCAGGGTGGTGGGGTAAGGGCTTTTGCCCAGAAAAGGGGGGTCTTGGGGCTTCTGCCCCATGGGGCACATCTGCCAGGGGCTAACGGCTTCAGCTTGAGCAAGGCTGAAGCCCCGAGCCCCAGCAGATGCCTCCCATGGGGCATAAGCCCCGAGCCCCAGCAGGCATACCCCAGCTCTTGAACTTCTGAAGATGGTCATATGTAGCTCGGAGGGTCAGTAAGTTTGGCCACCCCTGATCTAGTTTGACCTCTTGTACGTCACAGGCCACCACAGTTTACCCAAATACCCATATACTGAACTCAATTACTTTAGTTAGTCTAAAGCATTTCAGTCCTCACTTACGTGCCACTGGCAGAGAAGAGACCAAGATGCGACTAATGCTTGAGGCCTTGCAATGCCAGGGAACTGATTGGGTGTAATACAGCCAGATCATCCCAGCAGATGAGCTTTACTCCACGCGGCTGAGGAAGGCAAAAAAAATCTGCTAATCTGACTTTAGGGAAAGTTCTTTCCTGACCCCAAATCTGGCGATTAGTTTGATTCTAAGCATGTAAGCAAGATACACAAGCCAGGCATCTAAAAAAGAGGATCTTCTGTACCACATCGGAACATTGGTTTCACCCTGCCTGCTTTCCCTTCTACAGAGGAAGGCGAAAAACAGAACGTGTATGGTCAATTGTGCAGTCAGGAGGAATCCTTCCTGATCCCTGTAGGTGACCAGCTGAAGCCCTGAAGCACGAGATTAGATTAGTCATTGTCTCAATGGAGAACTGTAAGTGTTACAAGCATACTGAGGGCAATGCAGGCAATCTTGTTCTCCCTATGGCTCGGGAAGGAAGGAGATCCAGAGAGATTCCTACAAAATTTGAGGAAAGAGGAAATTTCATGCATAGTAATTGGACATATGTCTAGTATATCAAGAATGTTGGGGTGCTATTCATAACAAAATGTAACACTGTTGGGTATACCAAATGGTATTTATTAATCTCTCTGTTGCTTTTTAATGGAAGCCACACTCAAGAAAATACAGACACAATCTCTGATACATTAGTAGCCACTAAATAACTGATAGATTCTCAGTTGAAAAAGAAATCATATCCTTCAAATCTAGTGATATATCTGTGCATTGGAGGCTGCTTTCTCCATGACACCTACTGAAACAGCTGAGGGAGTCTGTTGCGATGCTGAGTTTTATTTATATTGGGAATGCTCAAAGAGAAATTATTTTCTGCCATTTCAGGCTAACCTCTTGGTCACTTCCTTCTATGAGGGTTGAAGGTTAACGGAATATACTATGACCAGATTCTGTAAATCTGAAGCAAGAAATGAGGACGTGTTTGTTCTTGTTTGACCATTTGTTTTGCACCAACATCTGCTTCATATTGGTTCTACATCTGAAGAGATTAATTGTTCCAGTTGTCAGCAGATACGCAATTCCCTTGTGAGAAGACTGATTCCACAAACATTTCCTGAAATTCTCTGAAATTGAAAAGTATCTAAGTCCAATTTTGAGAAGACAGGCAAGGAAGGAGCTACTGTGCAGTTGAGAGCATCAATTTGCAATAAGAAAGCAAGGCAGCTGAATGACTTTCCTGCTGGAAGGACAGGGCTGAGAGGGCATCTGTTTCAGAGAAAACTTTATGTGGAAGATTCTCTTCAGGCAAGTACATATGATTTTTCCAGAGCACTGAAGTGAACACTTAAAATAGACAGGATCCAGAGCACTCTTGAGAATTGGTGATAAATCCCAGTGATTTTAACATTGAGCGTGTGGAGAAAGGACTCAAATTCAAGCATAAGAAGAACACTGGCAGGACAATAGGCTCCTTAAGACAGAACTTCTAACTCCACCTTGGAAAAAACTTTGGATGAGTACATAGCGCCAATTTATCTTTGCAAAATATGTGTATCTTTGCAAAATACGATCGTTAAAGCATAAAGCTTATTCACTCTGAACTGAAACCACTGCAATCAGGAAAATGATCTTCCATATAAGAATCCTGAACTCTCACATGAATGAGTGGCTCAAAAGGGGCTTACATTAGTTTTGTCAGTACCTCATTAGTATCCCATTACACTGAGGGCTTTTTAATGAATGGTCAGAACATGTCAAAAGCCCCTCATTAACCTGATTTCCCCTCCACTCTCCCTCACCCCCCAAAACAAAACAAAACTACACACTGATCTGGCTTCAACTAATTCGTAACAGGCTAAAATAGTGGTTTTATCACCCTGAGATGTAGTGAATCTAAGTTAGACATAGGCAGGTGAAGAAGATTGTCCAGCATTTTTAATTCAGGATAATAAAAAAAGTCCACATAGGACTGTTTGCACAACACTGTAAGCCTCCATCTGGAACTTCAAGCCTTTCTTGTAGATGGCTTCTCATAGGACAGGAGGCCTTTAGCTATCTGTTTGGAGATGGTCATGCCTATGGAGCTCTCTTATGTCATTAGCCATAATGCCAGAGCAAGGGCTCCCAGTTTGACATGGAGCTATGTGACCAACTTCTGCATGATAATCTGAAGCCATTCAGCCAATGAAATTTGCTTTGGTTAGCTGCAACAAAAATGAGAACCTTCCATTTAGAACTATTAATCAAACCTTAGTCTCTCCAGGAGTTTTGTTATGAGCAGCACTGGCGGAAAAAACATACATAAGCATCCTTCCCCAGTGGACACAGAAAGTGTCCTTTGCTAGAGGTCCCTCCTCTAGATTCTCTGAGCAGAATACTAGTAGTTTTTTGTTTGGGTGAATGGGGAGGCAATCCAACTCCCACGTCACAACTGGATACAAATCTGATCAGTCAGTTTCTGATGCAGATACAATTTATGAGGATCTATCACAGACTGACTCTGTTTGCAATTGTGCTCTCTTCCCCTACTTGACAGCTCCAAACACCTGCAGGATTACCCAAAAGAGGAAGCAAAATCTGGTGCCTCCCCACTAGTTGATGGAAAAAAGGATGGCGCAATAGTCCATTTGAAACAGGATAGTCTTTTAGGTTACCAGGTCTTTAGTGTATTCAAGACTGTCCTTATTTCAAAATCAATGCCTCCCTATAAGAGTAAAAACATTTTAGATTCTTGGACCTGTTACTATAACCACCATACCTAAGGTAAAAAATTAGCATCTAACTTTTATGCAGTGTTTTTAAAACTAATGAAACTGAATGAATGAATGAAAATGAAAATAAATATTGTTGAGAAATGCAAGGTAGACAGAAATTTTGTTAAAGCCAGAGTCTGTTACTATGGTACAGTAAACATAGGGTCATTTTATTTTCAGAAAATCTGGTGAAGTGTTTATGTTGTTATGCTATGAGAACATATGTTTTCCTTCAAAAGGTCTGACTTCAAAATACAGTAGGATTTTCCAAAGAACACAATTTGAAGAGCTCATAAGCTATTTTTTGAGGAAGATATTACCAAAACTATGTATCTTCCACTTTTTAAAATAAGTTTGGGCTCTTAAACTTTTCCCTACCAGGACCACCTTGGGACTCCTAAGTATGATGCTTGCAGAACTTTTATGTTTACAGCATTGCCATGGATAAACGATTATTCTCATTTTGTAAGCCCATAACCTTTTACTTGAAGAATTGAATTAGTTTCTTAGTTAAGGATGGATGGTGGGTCTCCAAATGGATCAATGCTCCTTCCTCTCAATGGCCATATGCATACACCAAAATCCTTTGATAACTACTGTGACAACTCTTTTGAAGCCTGTTGATAGCTGGCAAACAATCTGATGCATGTTCTACTTTGAGTCCACTAGAGAAGAAACTCAGATTGCAAGTGGCAGATCCACAGAAAAGGTGAGAAAGGGAATAGGGTCAAGACCACCTTGCTGTTTAGCTCCCTGGTATAGTGCAGGGAATATGCCCTGCAACCCAATTAACTTCCTGTTGAGTGGAAAGCTGGAGAGCAAGAGGCATGCAGGTCTGGAAGGACAGGGAGATAGAGAAAAACTTCAGGCAACTGGCTATAGAAAAGTGGGCAACTTTCATGACAAATGTGCTCCATTTTGTAGCTTTGTGAAAAAATGCTATATTCCGTGGCCATACAATGACAATTCACAAGGCCTTCATCAAAGATGAATGGGGCAGTTCATACCTCTCCATTATTTTTTCAGGCTATCTGCAGATTCAGGCAGGCATAAGTGTATCCGTTTACATTCAGTTCAAGTTTTTCCAATTATCTCTATGACCGAAAGGCTAGAAAAGCTTTTTTTTTTATATGAAATGACAGGGTAAGAAAAGGGAAGTGGTCATTGTGACAGTTTTGAGGTAACTGCACCTCTGACCCCTGTGTGGTCTGCTAAAAGGATGTCCCCTTAGGTGCCCTGCCTCCAGTCATCACCTCTCTACAGGCAGAGTCCTGAGACTCTGCCTCTACTGGAGATTTAGGCTCATAATCCCCCTGCAATTCACTGTTATCCCAGCAGGTCTGACCTGAGAAAAAGGCAAGAGGGATTTTAGGACATCTGGTGGGAGGCAAAGCATGGTCCCAAAAGCATGTGAAAATTAGCAAAGCAGTTTGCTTTGGAGTTTTACATTCAAAAAGCATTAACCCAAACAACTGAAAATCAAGGTGGGTTTGTCAAATTTCCTGCAAATGGAATTGCTACATTTCACACAGCCCTAGTGCTAAGGCAACAAACACATGGACCTCCTGTTCTGTGTGCTACTAGTTTTGGGTCCAGTCAGTGATGTGGTAGTAAATTTCTACATGTAAAGCTTGCTTGTTTTAGATCTATATGTAAGAAACAAGTGCTAATCCATGCAGAATGCAAAAAATATACTTTCCTGTGGCAGGAAAGGATCACTTGTTTATATAGTCTTACGCTTACCTGTTTTGAGTTGGTTAAATATAGTTTTGCTCCCAAATTTAAGATCTGCAGCTTCACAAGGTCATCTTCATTAGTGAAGCTCTTAGCCATCTTTCTCAAAACATCAGGTGCAATCTTTGGAACTCGTTCACAATACTCCCCAGTAAGCCAGAGAATGCTGGCTCTAGCCACAGGAACCTAAGTGATGAAAGAGTTAAATATATATTTCACAAATATACTCATTTGTAACTTTAATTTGCTACTGAATATGCATATATATAAGTATGCAAGTAATCATATATTTACTACTGTTACTGTGATAATACTAGAAGCCCCAACAAAGATCAATACCCCATTATACTAGACATTGTATATGCATATAGTAAGACAGACCCTGCTCCAAAGAGCTTAGAGGCGAAACAGACAAGTAAGATGAAGGGCACTACTGAAAACAGAGGGACAGTGATGCCATGACTTGCCTATGTTCATAGTGCAAGTAAGTGGAAGAGTGAAGAACAGGACCCAGGTGTGCCCTATTCACCACACTCTCTCTCTTTCCAACATGACCTTCAATGGTATGGTATTAGGCATTTTATCCATAGCTGTGTAAACAATGTTTGTTTGGTCGGTTTTTTTGTTTGTTTTAATACAATAAACTCCCTCAACTCCAGGTCATCTGTTTTGAAGACGCAAGAGACATAGCTCAGGTTGTTGCTAGCCTTCCTTTATAACCATTTTTTAAATTCCTCTCACTTCACTAAAATGACAATCTGCCTGAATTTTCATTAAAAAATTATCTTAAATAGGGTAAAATTTTTCTCAAAAGTCTGAGGCAAATTGGACATGGAATTTGGGAGAGATGAGGGTTCAAAAATGAAGCTCTCACCTCCTGAATGTTTTTCTAACATTTTTGATGTCCACAGCTACAAAATATCGTGGCCAGAAACTCCAAACTGTTTTTAGTATGTTGGTTTTCATAAAGACTGGTATCTTTGACCACATTTGGTTGGTTTGTTGGCAAAACAATTCAAAATGCTGGTTATTAAAGGAAGTTCTAGTGTATAATATGGATTCAATGATGACTTCATAAAGGGAAAGCAGGAATATGCCAAATGGGGTGAAACTGGGAGTGGTTAGGAGTTAGACGGAGAGAGTTACATTCAAGGAGAGGGGTGCCATGTAGTCTCCTACGGTCAGCTTCAAAACCTGCACCACATGCCTCCCCAAGACATAGCTCTCCTCGCACAACATGAGAGAAAGGTAAGGGGTGGAGGTGTCTGTTGTGTGCCTAATACAACATAGGAAGCAAATGTAAGAAAGCTACATGGAGGAAGTAGAATTTTTTTGTAGGTAAAAGCAAAGTCCATCTTTGCACATATTGAAAGGAACAGTGTCCCTGTACAGCGTGCAAACTCTATAGGGACTCTTCTCACTAAGCAAAGTTTTAAAACAGTAAAAAAAACCCAACAGATTTGCTGCATGGCAATTGCTTTATAACATTTGTGCTTAATAAATTACTACGACTTTGTAAAGTGTTTTTCACTGCAGTAATGTACAGATATTTTCAACCTTAACTCCACTTCAACTAGGTTTTTGGTGCTTGAGACTAAATATTACATGCAAAATAAAAAATAAATCTGTGTTACTGCCTCATTTCTCACCTCCTCTGCTCCCTGCTTTCCCAACTTGTGCATTCCTTAGGCAAACTCCCATTTCAGTTAGTTGAAGTTTTGCCTTAAGTAAGGAACACAGGATTGGAACCAAACTTTGGAAAGTCAAAGTTCTGAATATCAAAGCAGCAACAACCACACCTCCTTGTGGATATGTTGTGTTTTCTTTTCCAGTGTATGGCAATAGGGCAAAAGAGCTAATATATGTATGTGCAATGTGGCATAATTACAGCAAGAACCAGAACATTGACTTTGCTATCTTTTATTCATTTAAAAATCTCAACTATAATATGGCATTAACTAAATTTATACCAACGCCCCTCTGCCCCACTTTAATTATATTCAGTCAAAGAATGCACGACAATGCCTTTGAAACAAGGACTGCATCTTCCTATAGTATCAGAACACTACACCAAGAATTATATAACATATTTAATCACGAGTGGATACATATGTAATTTCTAAGTAACTGACCTCCAAATTAAGGTGAATGGAGGGTAGGGTAGTGGGGGCATAAGGGACAGGAGGAAGAAATCAAGACCAGCACACTTCTGAGAGTAAAATGACAGGAAGAAGAAGTTTAGTTCTGAAACAAGAGTGCTCAGGAAAAAAGAAAAGATCCTTCAAAAAAGCAAGTTTGAGTCCTCAACAACAGGATAAACCAAAAACCCTCTCTCTTAATGAAGTAAGTTGATTAAGGATCAAAACCAGAACTGTAGTAGATATTCATTTTCATCTGTTAGCATTCTCAAAACTCAAAATGCAAACAAACTCATGGAGGTCTCGGGAACAGTGTTAAAAAAAATATAGACACAGACCAAGGTATTTTATTCTATACTTCATATAGTTGCAACTATACACATCAATAAAAACAGAACTAAGTGTGTTATGGGAAAACAAAGGATTCCCACCAACGAGGAGGAATCAAATAGATTGTGGCAAAACAGAGCAGTAAGTTCAACAAAAAAATCTCAAAAGCATAAATGAAAAGTCCAAACATTGAAAAGATATGCAAGCTAGGGTTAATGTAACTCCAAAACAACATAATGAAGGAACCATAAAGCCCTAAAATATGGCATATTTTCTTGCAACACTGACAGTATTTCTAAACTGTATTGTAGTCTAATGGGCGAGAGCAAGGAGAGACATACTGAACAAACGTCAAGTGAAAAAGTTTTAAATACAGTTAGAAAATATATTCATGTAATGTGATAAGACTGATGCCATTACTGTACACCAACCTCAGACGGGGAAGAGGTTATTTCTAATGTTCCAAAGGTTACACTGCATTAAGACCTTACTCCCAATCTATTATTTTAAATTGGGCTAAAGAATAGTAATTGAGTGGTACATTAAATTTTCCAGTACGGGAACAGTTCAAGTTGCCTGCAGTACAGATAGATACCTCTAAATAAGAATATATGGGCAACTTCAGATTTCAGTTATGCTAGATTTATTTTTCTTAAATATTTCATTACATACTTGTTAAAAAAATAGAATTTTACAGGAGACCACCAACTATGCTAGTTTAGGTAGCTGCATCAGAGAAGTCTTTTTGGCGTATAGTTCCTCTTTCATGAAGCAAAAAAGCCACTCACACAGCAGACCATTTCAAATATATTGTCAATTATCTGAGAAAATTCAATTTAATACCTTCTCTAAGTTAAACAGGGCCTTAAAATTTGTAACCACTGAGATATATTTAAGCCACTGCATTTATTTTATTCCTTCCAACGCTTTTTCTGTTAAATTATTAAAATACTTCGCACAATGTAACTAACTATTAATGCAAGAGCTATAGCCACTTAAAATAATTTTTGAAATTCAGGTTAAAAATTGCACCAGAATGAAGCTTCATTTGAACAAAAGATAGCCGATGTTTCATCTTTTTGTTTCTCTTTTGACCAAGGTGGTTAGCTTGCTATGTAAATACTGTGTACATTAAACACAGTTTTGTGCAACAAGGATCAATATCAGAGACTGTTTGAATCAACCCCAAGCGAAAGCCATTTTAATGAAAAGTATACATGGAACTGATGAACCCAATGTTTCTGTGTCAGTGGATTCGTTAGGGGTCAGAATCATATAATATTTTCAGATTTCTTTTTCCCTGTTTAAGTCTCTCAGTCCTCATCCATGTAATAGCAAGTGTATGATCCTGTACCCATTGTTTGAGACATTCTAAACCATTCAAAAACAGCAAACAAGAAATGAAGCCACTTCTGCTCCTTCATTGCCTTTTCCAGTAGAGCGTAAGTAGGGACCTTGAATTGACAAAAATACAGGAAATAATACTTCCATTATGTAGTCTTGCTTTGCATTATCCTCAAAGGAAAACAGGATTGTAAATTACTTTGCCTGATGCTTTATTCTACATGCCCTGAGCAAGTGGTTAAGTGCACTTTTCAAACCCTAGTATTAGAAGGCAGTTTCTACTGCCATTTTAACCCATTAACTTGTCGGGGGGAGCGGGGCTGTTGTGGGAGAGGGAATGAGGCCTTGGCTGTTCAGCAGTTAGAGAAAGACATCTAGAAAGATTTCATAGATCACTCTGTAAGCAGCTTAATTCAATAGCTATTGTGTTTTCAACTAAAACCTTATTGCACAACATGCCATTTTAAAGCAAATCTTGCAAACACAAAATTTTATTTACTCAAATTTGTCAAGGAAGGAATCAACAGACATCTAAACTAATAGCAAATTAGACCTAATATTCTGCATCCACACCCAATAGGTTTTGAAATTCAACAGGGATTAGAAAGAGGGTGAAATGGCAGACTGTTTGCTAGAGGATGGGAAAGTGCCTGGGAAACAGCGGGGGGGAACAGTTGGGTGGGTAGTATTGTTTTTTTGTTTTCTGAATTGTTTTTCCACAGTGAAACATTTCAAGGACTCCTCTATTATACGAACCCCAACAACGTGAAATTCTTTAAAGGTGATTTCGCTCCCTCCTCCAGCTCAGCCGCATTTTTTTTTGTTTTATTCTGGTTAAAACCTTACAAATCCAGTGTTTTCCGGGTTGCAATGCCTCAAAGGACTATGCATATTCGAGAGAGAAAACTACAGAACTCTAGAACACTAAACAAATGTAATGTATTGCACATGGAGAGAATTTCATATTAATAGCAGGATGCATGAAGATGTAATTGGTCTAAAGGTTTAAAAAAGTTTTCGTAGTTATTCCAGAGCAGGGCAAACAGCTCAGGCAAGACTACAAGCTGCAGTTTTGGATTTGGTATAGGAACAAAGCCCGTACTCTAGGACTCCTCCCCACAATTTAAGGAAAGCAGGGCTTAATCAATGGAAACAGCTAGCCAACATGTACCCTGCACTCTTGGAGCCCATACCTGAAATGCAGCAATAAGAGGATGTTCCAGAAGTGCATCCCTCTTGAGGTTTATTTTTGGGAGGAGGGGAGAGGCAGTGGCAGCAGGAGAGGAGGACATGCCCTAAGACCACTCCCACAAGCCTCCCAATCCTATTCTAATGGCAAGAATGGTAACCTAACCCTCTTTTCCTAGCTATCAATGCTTCTTAATCCCTCCTGTCAATGGCATGCCCCAATACAATTTTCCTTCCAAGTGTTAAACTCTCCAGTGCCAAGTATCCACCTTAATCTCCCTCCAACTGACAAAGTTGGCAACGCCTCATGCTCCTTTCATCCCAGTGGCAAGTGATCCTTCCCAACTCCTGATTAAAAATTAGCCCTGCAGACCTATTTCACAATCAAGCTGTGCACCTTGACACAACTGAGAATGTCCCTGAAACAG
This sequence comes from Natator depressus, assembly GCF_965152275.1. Classification (NCBI taxonomy): domain Eukaryota; kingdom Metazoa; phylum Chordata; order Testudines; family Cheloniidae; genus Natator; species Natator depressus. Next base: position 44,957,778 of record NC_134238.1, on the reverse strand, counting down.
AATGAACGATGACAGAAGCAAAATACCACCAATACATGGAAGAAGTTGCCTTAGTAATGCTAGATGGGGGCAAGACAACAGCGAAGCAGAGTTCTCAACACCTAGCAAGCAGCACCGGGCAGAACAATGAGTGCTTGATCCTGGGCACAATGTGCCCCTGACAATCTTTAATGGGAGGGAGAACCTAATTTAGAACATACTTAAGATTGTAAACTCTTCAGAACAGCAGTGTCTTTCTTATCACAGAATATTAGGGTTGGAAGGTCATCTAGTGCAATCCCCCGCTCAAAGCAGGACCAACACCAACTAAATCATCCCAGCCAGGGCTTTGTCAAGCTGGGCCTTAAAAACATCTAAGGATGGAGATTTCACCACCTCCCTAGGTAACCGATTCCAGTGCTTCACTACCTTCCTAGTGAAATAGTGTTTCCTAATATCCAACCTAGACCTCCCCCACTGCAACTTGAGACCATTTCTTCTTGTTCTGTCATCTGCCACCACTTAGAACAGCCGAGCTCCATCCTCTTTGGAACCCCCCTTCAGGCAGTTGAAGGCTGCTATCAAATCCCTCCTCACTCTTCTCTTCTGCAGACTAAATAACCCCAATTCCCTCAATCTCTCCTCGTAAATCATGTGCCCCAGCCCCCTACTCATTTTCATTGCCCCCTGCTGGACTCTCTCTAGTTTGTCCACATCCCTTCTGTACTGGGTGGACCAAAACTGGACGGAACACTCCAGGTGTGGCCTCACCAGTGCTGAATAGAGGGGAATAATCACTTCCCTCGATCTGTTGGCAATGCTCCTACTAATAGAGCCCAATATGTCGTTGGCCTTCTTGGCAACAAGGGCACACTGCTGACTCATATCCAGCTTCTTGTCCACTGTAATCCCCAAGTCCTTTTCTGAAGAACTGCCGCTTAGCCAGTCGGTCCCCAGCCTGTAGCGGTGCATGGGATTCTTCCGTCGTAAGTGCAGGACTCTGCACTTGCCCTGGTTGAACGTCATCCGATTTCTTTTGGCCCAATCCTCCAATTTGTCTAGGTCATTTTGGACCCTATCCCTACCCTCCAGCATATCTACCTCTCCCCCCAGCTTAGTGTCATCTGTGAATTTGCTGAGGATGCAATTAATCCCATCATCCAGATCATTAATAAAGATGTTGAACAAAACCGGCCCCAGGACCAACCCCCTGGGGCACTCCGCTTGATACCAGCTGCCAATTAGACATCGAGCCGTTGATCACTACCCGTTGAGCCTGACAATCTAGCCAGCTTTCTCTCTACCTTATAGTCCATTCATGTATCTTATGTATCTATAGAGTGCCTAACACAGTAAAGATGGAGTCCAACTACTACTGCAATATGAATAGGCCTGGCAGAATTCAATTTTTCTTTTTTCTAATGTCAATGATTTTTATCAATTTTTATTTTTAAGATTTTTTATATTTTTATATTTGTGGAGGTAGGGCTGGGGCTAGGGCAGTGCTGACAGTAGGCTGTAGGGGGCTCTTTGTGTAATCACATGTGTCAGGACACCGAGGAGCAAGGTGCAGGGGAAGCTGCAATCATCCTGGCCCTGTGAAGCACAGACCCCCTGGCCAGGACTGTATGGCAACCTCCGTTATACATTAAAAACACTTTTAAATATATTTAACACTATTATAAATGCTGGAGGCAAAGCAGGGTTTGGGGTGGAGAGTGACAGCTCGCGACCCTCCATGTAATAACCTCATGACCCCCTGAGGGGTCCCAACCCGCCTGTTTGAAAACCCCTGCTATAAACAGTAGCACTAGTTGTTGGCCGCTGCCCCGCTGATGAACAGTTCCTGCCCGGGGATGGCTCCCAAACTATTGGCTGGCAAATGAATGAGTGGGGCCATAACAGTAGAGCTGCAAAGGGCTCCCTGCATGGTCTCAGGACCTGAGACACCTGATCCCAGGTGGCACGAAGTGTGGGGAAGGCTGCGGCCTTGGTACTATCAGCTGGTGGTTAGAGAGAAAGCTCATGACAGCGGGGCTGCAGTGGACTTGCCCTGCACTGCCACGGGAGCCACTGAGCAGTGGGATAGCCTCCCTCATGGCCAAGAACTCTGCCTCCTCTTTCTTGCAGTCCTGGCCATGGTCTCAGTTCTATCCTTCCAGTACCGCAGCCTCCACTGCACCTTGTTGCATGCAGGGATCTGGTGACAATGGCCCTGAGGCAGCACAGGGAGCCCTCTGCAGCTCCATTGTCAGGGACCCACTTGCTCACTCCTGTGACAGCAGGGCTGCACAGGACTCTCTGCATGGTGGCAGAACCAGTGATACTCTATCCCTGCAGGCACGTCAACTGTTACGGATTGATTTTTTCCGGCCGATTTCTGTGTGTCAGCTGAAATCGACATTTACCGACAGTTATTGATTAAAACAGAATCCTGCCAAGCCTAAATAAGAATAATAATTTAACTAGTAGGGGGGAAAACTACAAATGGATAGAAGCACTGCAGTACTATGCTAGAAAAGAATAAAAACTTATAGACTTGCTGGGTTTTCAAAGAAGTTCACTGTTTGTGGCATTTTTTGTTAAAAAATAGTAGCAAGTCTTTTTAGGATAATTAGGATGTGTTGAATCCAAACATGGTTGTTGCCAACCCTGCATGTTGTATGTAAAGGCCTCTACTAAGAGAATAAAGTAACACACAGAAATTGCTTAAGTGTAAATCTTTATTTCCTTTTTGTTTAGGATTAACATACTTCAGTTAGATCTTAATTAGCTGTTGGAGATAATAAAAGTGATCAAATAGTTTGCAAAACTTTTTACAAAACTATTGAATTTCAGTTTCTTATTTGCAAGAGGTACTCAAAATAATTTAATAGGTTATACAACTATGACTGATCATGCTTACATGGCTCTTAAACTTGAGCATTAGCATCTTGAAATAAAAGTACACAAGCTGACTTATCTATCAAATACAACACAATCTAAAAACACCTGTTTTTAAAAGTGAAAATAGTTTCTTGACTAAACATTAAGTAAATATTTTGATGCATACAAGTTTCACTATTGTGAAACTTTTCAAGAAACTATTCAACACTATTTCAAGAAACTTTGGTATACAGTGGCAGACTGAATCAACATCCTAATAGGTCAATTATTATGTTAACATCTACTTATTTGACAATACTGTCCTTATGCACTAATTGTCAGATACATGGACACAATCTTATTCCAGTTGTCTATATTTGCATGCTCCTGTAGAAACAAGTCATGCTGTCCTACACCTACATTGGTGACTTCTGCACCCTATTGTGTGGCCACAGAATATTGCCTCCATGCAATCTGCTGGAATTGGTGACAATGACATAAGCTGGAGCACCAGATCTCCACCCTTCTGTTTCCAACCCACTCTATTTGGAAGAAGAAGTATTGCATTTGGGCAGTGGGCCTGTCTCCAAACTAGTGTCTGGTAACGAGCTCTGTACATGTGAAAGAAAACTGCATCACTATTTGGGGGTAGAGCATTCTGAACAAAATGGCACATACTTTGTCACTGCTCGGGACTTCTACATACATCTTATAAATAAGCTCTGCTACACTTTTCACCTTCAGGTCCAGGTCACCCCTTTCGAGTTAGAAGCTGATGACATCGCTGAAACACTTTCCATATTTGTCTTCTTGCTGTGTCCAGCATCACAACCAGTCGGGCCATGATTTTGCAAATAGAGAATTTCCAGAACAGTAGGTCCCTATTGTAGTTGCTCACAAATGGCATGAACGGGAGAGTACTTTGGTTCCTTTGATGTGCCAGCTTTCATTCAAAGCTGCCCACATGTCATTTTGCTATTCCCTTTGCCAGCAAGGGAATAAGCACATCAGTCTACCTGACTGCACCAACCAACACTGTTGGTATCCCTATGGACACAGCGTAAAATCATACTTGTGTCTGCATCTTCCTGATGAACACACAGCTGATTGGTCTCACCTGCTCAATATTGAGCATCTCACTTCAGTCTCATCCTGAAAGCCACCAGCCAGAATGATTTTATCATGTTGTGCTTGTGTCATTAGTTGCTTGGACAAAAATATTGCAAGGTCCTCCTTATTTTCTGGAACTGCAATGAAATTCATCCAATTACTGCGTGTGGAAGAGGCACATATTTCCCTTTCACTACTCTTTGGATGGGTCTTGTACCTCTCTTGAGCATTTCTACACTATATCACCCTTGATAGACTCCTTGCAATACCTGTCAAACACATCACAATTTATTCTGTAGAAGTCTGCTCCAGTTTTTACAAATATCCCTGCAGGGTCTCCAAACATTTGAGTTCCAGACGGCTTGCAGAAGCTTTTGCATCTATTACACAACAGCTTCTCCCAACAGGGGTAACTGTTGGCAAGCAGTGGACATCAGCTGTCAGTACATCACCGAGTATTGCTTTTGTGCCTGTTCTTAGTCTGCCATTTGACTGTGCTAATGCCGAAGGGCAGGCATTAACTCATGTTTCAAAATTTGTTGCAAATTCACAGTCTTGCCAGCTTCATAGGCTGCGATTAATCACTGAAGAATATTTCTGTCTACCTTCATGGTAAAAACTTTCCTTTGACTTCTTCCCCCACCTCATATAGTATAGAAGAAGTTGGAGCATTATTTTTTAGCAGCACATCATGAACATGTATATGTCTAGGCTCGCCCTCTCCTGTCACAAGCTATTTCTCTCCACAAAGCTGTCCAATTGCACTTGTCCTAGGATCTTTGCATGCAACATTGTATCTTCTACAGCTTTAGTGGCCAGAACTTTTGTTTCAACATTTTGCAATGAAGAGGGTGGTTTCCTCGCCAGAAAAAACCTTGAATCACTGAAGTGTTTATAAGAGGGCATTCTCATCTTCATTGTCACACTGCTTCCTTGACTTATGTGAATAAGTTGGTCATCCAAGCCAACGTGGAACAAGGGTCAGGTGTCTGCTGCAATTTGGGCTCTTAGGTTGTAAATCAAGGCCTATTTGCTGATGGCTGAACAAGTCTTGGTGATGCCTGCAATTCGACCTCCTTTCTTTCCTATGCCATTAAGCCACTCTTGGCTCTAATTAGGATCCACTTGGTTGAACTTCAGACATGATCTCTTGACAACAAAGTTCCCTTGCTGGAACAACCTGAGCATGTCAATAGTTGATGCAATTCTGTGATTCAGATAGCACCCCACCATATACAGTTTGTATGGTCAGATATCATGGAGAATGACAGCACACATTTGAAGGTCAAGAGATGCAGCTCTCAATTTCCTTCTCTCTGGGCACAGCTGAATATGAGCGGTAGGGCCACCATTTCCATGTACTGCCACCAAAACCTGAAGTTCACACTACCTTCACCTTTGCAAATGTAGAGGCGAGATTTCAAAATCTTTGTGAAGCATGAACTGACATGAGCTCACCATAACAATGTGACCGAGTAGCTCTGATGGTATCCTCTTTGAGCTCCTGATCATGTGTTGCTATGAAGTCCAAGAGTTGTGGAAGAAGCAGGCTCCACAGTGCTTGAAACGTCAATTTGTGAGCCTGCATTGCTCTAGCATATGACTTGCCATTCCTAGCTTGTTCTGTTGAGTTTGGGCTAAAAACATCACCTTCAATCCAGGCATCTGTTAGCTTCAAAGCCTGTGGGTGCTGACCTTAGAGTTTTTGAAAGTTCGTTCAGACATGAAGGCTTCCTAATCATGAAATAAGCCACTCTCTGTACTCTGGTGTAGCCCACTTTAGTTCCATCAGTGTACAGTACAGAGCTTCATCAACTGTTAGAACCATGTACTGCTGCCCATGCACTGATGACATATTTGCATCCCTGTGCAAAAGTAACAAGAGTGTCTAGCAGGGGCTTGAATGACCGATGAGTATCCAATGGTAGTTATTACTGGTTCTGTTGTCATGTGTCCATCCGCATCTTCATTTTGAAGTTTAATGATAAAAAGCCATATCAGAGGATCTTGCCATCACTGCAGATTTGCAGTTTTCTTCAGATTCAGAGTACCACTCTGCGAACAGGGTTCTTGACTACTGGTTTAGCTTCATCATTTCTTACACTGGCTGGTATGATTGTGTCACCTAAATCAGAAACACCGAGTGTGCTGTTGTTTGATTACTTTAGATCAATAAACGTCAGATTGTGGCAAGTCATCTTTGCCAAGCAGCGATTTGGGTTTATGAAATGTGTTTTTGCCATTCAGAGAAGTATAATGTATATTAATATTGTCAGCTACATAGTGAATACATTTCTTGGGAATAAGATTAGGAGGAACAGCAGCAACCATTCTCATCATCCATTGTTAGCACGGTTTTCTCTACTAAGGCTTTGTCCACCTTTAAGATTCCTTCATAATACATACAGTGGCCAGACTCATGAAAAAGCAGAATAAGTTGTTTTGCCCAGTTGCCTGATGGAGGGTGCACCCAAGACCAACATGCTTTGATGTCCATTACCTTCCACCGTTCACACAATATATAATGAGCTACACTAAGCACCTTGAATTTCACTGATTCTTGTTTCTTAAGGTTCTCTTCATCAGCATCGCCCTCAAGAAAAGATTGGCCTTCATACAGCAAGTGGAGGAACACATACAGGCAATCTGAACAAGTCTTGGTGATGCATGATCCTCACTGACAAAGAAACCTTTGTGGCCAGGGTGTGAAATTTTCGGTGCAACATGTACGAGTGATAGAAATGTGTCTTCTTGGGAATGGTCATCTCATCATTTGTGAGACAGGTACATATTTATACTTGGCTGGACATGAGTGTTTGTCTCTCAGCATGCGACCAATCAGGCAAGGAAGTGAACTGAAATAAAATCCCAATATGAGTTTGGAGATTTTCCTTGAATGATGATCTACGAATGATGTAAAGTTAAGTGTGTGGAATTTCAATCACAGTTTCCTTTGCAAGATTGCAGTAACAATGCCAAACTTCAAGTAGCTCAAAAACATGGCCTTGACTGGCTGCTTTTTGAAGCTCATTTTGAAGCCAAAGCACTGCTGTGTCAGTAAATTTTGTGCCTTCATTCCTTCTCATCACAGACTTCATAAACAGGATGTAACAAGTCAGGTGGTACTCGCCTTCAGCAGCTAGGAGATAATTTACTCCAGCTAAATGATCTCTCATTTTGTAGTCAAATACTGCTGTTTGCATGATCTGTTCACTCATCTTGAATGTAGTTGCAGAGATGAGTCTCTATTCTGGGAGTACTTCTTGACAAAAAACTTGCAACATCTCCAGGCAGGAGGCTTCACAGAACTGGACTCTCTTGTACTATGGACACTGGTGTCTTTACTGAGATCACTACAGCTTGCCACACAATACACTTGTTGCAGATGCTCTTGCTTTCTGTAGCCTCTGGATTTTAACTTTGTCAGTGTATTGGGCACAGCATTTTCTGTGCCACATGACTGATACTATCTGTTCTGAATGAAAGATTAACTCAATTCTGTTAATGGCCTCTATATTTGACATCTTGTAGTTTCTTTCTAATGGCTGTTGCCTCCCTTATTCTATGCAATCCTTCTTCACTTGCTTCATGCATGTCTCCTTTACCGGATTTTTGACAAATAATGCATAGACTTTAGGAAACTGGAGTGGATCTCCTGAGACTTACTACTAGTTCTATGGTTTACCTATATCTGTAACCAATATGAATGTCATAAACCACCACCTCCTCTAACTTATGGTGCCTTAACTTATTCGTAAAAAAAATCCCACTACCATCTCTTCTATATTAATTATATGACTCCAACTACAAGTCATTATGTAACTACAAAACAAATATTAAGCATGCAAGAAAATGATTTCACATGTTGCAGGAAAATAAACTTCTGTGTTATGATTAACTTATTTCTAATATTATGATATACAGATGACTAAACTGCTTCAAAAAGTTGAATATTAGGGTGCAATGTGTGTTGAAACTATGAAGTGTGTCTTCTCATTTCTGTTCTTAATAGAATGAAAAGGAATTATGCCAAAGAATTTGATTTTACTGACAGGTACATGGACACAGTTGGTAAATCAAACATTTCTGGTGAAGTTTGGTGGCCATATTTATTTGCAAGTTTGACCTTGCAAATAAATTACATTCAAAATTCAGCTTGGTAACAACCATTTTCAAAATCAGCAGGTTCAAATTATGTTAGAAAATGTTACCAACTTTTAACAAAAAATGCCTCTAAACCCCTTATAGAGGATTGATTCTGAGATTTCAGTCTAGTCTATTATTTTCTATCTGTACTGAAAAATGCAAGACATTCCAACAGTTTTTGAACATCCACCCTGTGATTTCATAAAAAGGATAACTTAGAATGTGGATATGTCAGAGCAACACAAAAAAGATAATTAATTCCAAAGTGCAGTCAAATTTATGGGTGAGCATTCAGGCAATGATTCCTTTGAATCATGTCACTGTTCTGCAGTACACATACTGTGCCCCATAAGTACACATACTGTGCTCTTTCCCCACAATTTTTTTTTTTAAATGTTGGCACTATTAGGTATATTAATTAAGGCTGCTGTCACCCCCCATTTTTTTTTTTTTTAAAACAGCAGACCTCACATCAAGACGATCACCACATAGGTTTCTCACCCACAGTTTGCTAAATATTAAATTGTAAAGAGTGATGACAGATTGTCTACTTCATGTTTAACTTGGCTGGCAGTGAATACTATCATTTTTAAAGAGCTTGAGTTTGAGAGATTTTCCTTGTTTAATATCTTCAGCTCCTAAAGCTGCCACATTTTTCAGGTACATCTCAAAGTTAGAAAGTGAGGGTTCTTGAGATGTGTGAAGGGAAAGCGTTAGCACAGAGCTGTATTTGAATATATATTTATATAGCTAAGCACTCTACAAAACATAGAAAAAGACCTGGGTTCCTGCCCAAGAGCGCTTATGAGCTAAGTTCAGACATACTACAAGTGATAACAGGAACAAGTAGGGTAAAAGGAAAATAATGATTTTTAAATAACACCATATGATGACTTCCAGTCATGCAGAGGGTACAAAGCATGGATTTGCTCAGAATTTTTCTTGTAAAGGAGAGATCGAATCTTAGCATGGCCTCAAACAGCTCTGCAATTATTTCTTATTGAACTTCCTAACACTGCTTTATAATTAGTCAGACATATTTAGCTTGCTGTCCTATACCTTTTTAAATTACTTTGAGGAAACTTCCACAAGAACTAGGACATTTCATATTGGGTGACACCTCAGAGCAACATTGCTGTGAAGGATTTTTCTTCCTGAATCCAGTGTCCACTAGGTACTTCCTCACTGACAATGACAAACCCATCAGCCCAACACAGGTGAAATTTATAACAACAAACTCCGAATGCACAAATGACACACTGTCCAATTTGTACCCATTAAAACAAACAAAAATACCCTAACAAAACTATAAACACACATTCAAGGAAAGTATATTGGAATAGAATAAAAGGAATTATTTTCTAATGATAAGTGTCTTGTTTTTATTTTATTCTTTTTATTTAATTTTTGTCATCATTTTCACGGGGTCACATTCAACTCTGTTATAAGATGGGACAAAAATATTTGCCCCATTTATATGAAAGCTCAATGTAGCTCACAGTATTTTACTCTGTTTTCCTTTATGCCACAATTTCCTAGGATACCAAACTCTTACATCAATCATATATGCATTCTTACAACAACTGGAAGTTCCAATCCTCACTTACATTTAAGTTAGCCACTTTCCGCCATACCATTTAAGAAGGGGAAACAGGATAGTAGGCAAGTACATCTTTTCTAGTTTCACTAAAGAATCTTGAAACCAACTTACAAGAGGTGACTGTTTCCAAGCAAAACAAATGAAAAAAATCCCCTGACCACTCCTTTAAAAAAAAAAAAGTTTTTAAATCCTTGCTTAATGTTTCATACAGCAGACATTGAGGCAGAGATGTTCTTTTAGCTGTCAACCCTTTGTGAAATAAAAAAAGTATGTATTTTTGCAATTATGAACTAAACGTTAAGAGCACACTAATACATGGAAAAGTAAGGGGAATGTGTGCCACATGCAAACACTGAACCCTGTTTCATTTTAGTTCTTACACTGAGCTTTTAAGATCCCTGACCTCATTCACTGACCACCTTGCAAGTCTGTCAAAAAATGGATATTATAATGGATTATTTGAGAAATAATACATGGTTATGTTATTAAAGACTTGCATGCAATCTTCACTTGGCATTACCTGACATTTGCAATCTTAAAAATCTCTTAACATAATTTAATTTAATTTCCTATTATTGATTTTTTAAAGGAAAATAAGTCAATCTAAAACTAGTTGGCTACACAGAAGAATACTCTATCCCATTCAAGGCATGCCCTGAAAGAGACAGGGCTCTTAGGGACAGACAGTAGGCCTTATTCTTGATGATCCAGCACATTTGATTCCAGCAGAGCAGTTTAATAAACAAAGCTCTTATCATGAAAATGGGACAGTAACTTTCTAAGAGAGTGATAACTGCTTAGTAGTCTAAAGTCTAGAAAAATGCCAGTCCATTATTAAGTCTTTGATAGGGACTGGTATCTGATGCTTCCAAAGAAAGTACAAGAAAACCACATAGTGAACAATTATGGAATAATCAGCCCACAGAGCAAATTTCTTTAAGGTGACCACTAGAAAATTATAATAATCACTTCCCACATAAGCCTGGTCCACATTACAGAGTTAGGTCGATGTAAGGCAGCTTATGTCGACCTAACTGTATAAGTGTCTACACTAAAATGCAGCTTCCACCGACGTAACTCACTCACTACACTAACTTAATAACTCCACCTCCAACAAAAAGTGTAGTGCTTAGGTTGATGTAGTTAGGTCAACACAGTGTCAGTGCAGACACTGCATTGCTTACATCAACTGTTGCTGCCTTTCAGAAGCTGTCCCACAATGCATCAGTGACCACTCAATTGGTGCAAGCACTCCTGGTGAGGACGCACACCGTCAACACAAGGAGTGTAGTGTGGACCTGCAAAGTGATGTAATTACTGTGATGGCTGTAGTCAATGTAACTTAGGTCGACTTAATTTTGTATTGTAGACTTGCCCTTAGAGTGCACTCTGATTTCATTTCTCTTAAAACTTACATTTTAAAAGGTAGTTTTAAACCGTCCACCATATCCCAAATCAGGAGCTCAAGCCCTGTAGCTAGTTAAAAATGTCTTGCCACTGTACGATGTATAAACATATCAAACCTACTGTAATACAATCCCACACCGCAACAATATTCTGTCATCTGCTTCTCACACTTGCAGAGCCAGGGGAAAGCACAGGACACTCATTAAACCTTAAATGCAGGGATCGTTTTACTACCCTCCCTATAAACTTAGGAATAGAACTGTGGTGCAGGAGATTATAGTTTGACAGCCAAAAGGCCAAGGAAGGGGACACTATGTCAAATAGGTTTCATGGTCATACTCGTTCTGGGAGATACTTCTAGATTCCTGGTCACTGAGGATGCTCCATCTCATGGACATGCAAGCCTCACTCGAGGTTAACAGTTCCACTGTTCCAGCAGAATTTAGCTGTGGTGGGAGATCACGATTACACAAAGTGATGCAATCCCTTTGGTAACTTGACCCAGTCCCTGACGGGGGCGTCAAAATTAGCATGATTAACATAGATTTTGATCCAATATTACACTGGAAGCCAATGAACAAGGGCAATAAACCCAAGGGGAGGCACACTCAGATACAAAATGACAGATATTTGGGGTATTCAGCAAGACTTAAATATTGCAGATACGAGTGCTAATAAAATTTTATTTGATTAATCCAATCCTGTTTGAATGACTCTGTTTTTGCAAATGCTTATATTCAGGCTATTCTGAATCTTTCCTAATCCATTAATAAGTGTTTGATATGAGTGAAGCCATGAACATTTTAACAGAACAGTAACCATTCAAAATTTTTATACAGGGTTTGAACAATCCTTACATAAGATTAAATTAAATTGTGTTTTGATGTACAAGCCATGAAAACTTTGTCTTATCCAAAAAAAAGCCAGACTCAACAAATCAAATATTTTAGTTTATGTGATTTATATTTTAATACTTTAAGAAATCATACTGCAATTTAAAAAATGCTAAATTAACACTGAGCCATATTACTCTCCATCCCTTATGAAACCTAATGCGTTGTAGACCACTCACTACACCACACTTTAAGACAGGAAGTGAAGTGCACCATTAACAATTGCAACAACAAGGGTGTAGTTACCCAAACTTTGATTTAACCTAGCACACAGAAGATAATACTCCAACTCTACTGATAAGTGTCACAGGATCATTAATGGCCAAGAGATCAGTGAGAATTCTAACACTGAGCAATGAGCACATAGCTCATGTGTTTTGCATCATATGAAGGTAAAATAAAAATTATCCCTCGAAGGAAAAATATTATTTGGAAATAACATAAGCATGGAAACAAATACTTAAATAAGAAAAAGTTGCCTGAAAGCCCACCAGCGTAGCTGCCCTGCTCCTGCTATATTTTCCATATTAAACTCATATTTCTTGCCCTAAAGTATCCCTCCATCTTCTACTCCTTAGGGAATTCTGCACCACTGCATGTGCGCAGAATTCATGTCCCCCTGCAGATTTCTTTGCTTCCCTGCAGAAAAATTACTTTCTGACAGGCAAGCAAAGTGAAACTGCAAGAGCAGTCATGAACCACTCCCTAGCAGCGCAGGTTCAACGTTTCAGGCACCCAGAGCAACCAGCGGAGAGGTACATCACAATGGGGCTGGGGACACCCCAGCCAGTAGCTCCTACCCTGAGGTGGAATCAGCTGCTAGTCCTAGCTGGGCTGGAGGCAGCAGAGGACAGGACCACCTTCTTCCCCTGCAAGGAGTGCTTGGGGCTGTGTCAGACCCACCCCCAGAAACCTCCCCCAGCTGCACGAAGCTCAGCATCCTCCCCTGCTTCCTGCCCCCATCACTCCTCAGCTGTGGGGGGAGGGGTCACTGTATGGGGAGCTGCTCCCCATCCACCCAACCCCTGTGCATCTGGACCTCCCATACCCTGCCAAGCCTCAAACAGTACATCGAGAACCCCCTTAACCCTCCATAGCCTAACCTCACCCCACTGAACCGCAACCTCTGCACCCAAATCCCCTGCCTCCAGACCCCCACCCCTTCACCCAGACCACCCCCCACTGAGTTCCCTGCACTCAAACCCCCACCCTGATGCACCACCCTGAGTCCCCACATCCAGATCCCCAGACCACTAACTAGCTGCACCCAGACCCCACCGCACCAAGCCCCACTCCCCCAACACCCAGACCCTGCCTCCTCCCCCACTGAGACCCCACACTCAGACCCCTCTGCTGAACCCCAACAACCTTTACCTGGAAGCCCCTGCAGAGTCCCATTGCCCCTGAACCTGGAACCCCGCAACAAGCCTCTGTGCATCCAGATCCCCACACACCTAGACCCCCCACTGAGCTGCCTGTACCCAGATTGTCCCACACAGAATCCTCTCACCCCACACAGAGCCCCTCCAAACTTGCATTCTGCCTGGTTGAGCCTACCTGCCCCACACCTGGTGCAGAGGGACATGGCCTCAGAGTGTTTCTGGGGCAGGCCCAGGCCTTGTGCTGTGTCAGGTGCAGCCGCACGGCTAAGTCCGTGTCCTGGGAGTGGGGAGGCTGCAGGGTGATCTTTCACCTTCGTGCAGCTGGTGGCCTGTGCTCCCCACTGCCATGCTGAAGCTTCTGCATTTATTTATTGACAAATAAAACTTTCAGAATTTTTAATTTTTGGCCGCAGAATGCCCTCAGGAGTAATCTTCAGCTTAGCATAAGGTATTATTGACATTACCATTTTAAAGTATCTTTTTCTTAAATACCTTCCCACTTTTAAGAAACAAACTGAGACCACTTGACAGCTTCTATTCCATCTCTTACCTAAGATAAATGTTCCATTTCTCTACTGTATCTGTTTCCATTTCTGGTCCAAGTTCACCAGCAGTATTACAAATTTAATTAGTTAGCATAGAAAGTACAGAAGTATGCAGAAATACTTACAGTAATAGTGTCCAAGAGCTTTGCCATATGTTTAATAATTTCACCATGGTGCGCGGGCTGTGTTTGTAGAAGTTTCTTAATGACAACTACACTTTCAGCAACTACTATTTCTGATAAAGACAAAAACAAGTTATAAAATTTATTTTAAAAGTGTTTATGCAGATGGAATTCAAATCGTGCACAAAATTGTCAGCAACTGTTTCAAAACTGTAAATGATCTAACCAGTTTAACTGCAGAACTAATTTAATTTATAATAGTAACATAAATGTGCAGATCTTTTATAAATCTGAAGACAGGCCCTGCTCCAACAAGCAAGTTATGAGAGGAAAAAAAGAGGAGGAAGGATCATGGTAAGAGATAACAAAAGCATGTCTCATTATACCCACTTCTTGATGATTCCTTTTAATTAAGTTTTAATGTGTCTGTACTTAATTTTTCTATTTTTAAGTAAGTCATTATAGAGGCACAAATACCTATTCCACATAATTAAACCGTAGTATTTAATGGACTCTCAAAGAAATATAGGTTGTTCAGGAAATTGCCAGCTAATTCAACCAACAGTAAAAACAGCAAAACACTGCATTTGCACACTCACCCTCCCTCCCCCCATCCTCTCTCCCAATTCCATAATCTAATCTCTAGTACATTCAAATGAGGATCCTAAAGAGGCAAGCTGTTTGAAGATTTATGTCCAAGTCATGCACTGGAATGCTTAACTACTGTAACAAGTAACATTCGCAGCTTGATCAACTTGTATGAAATATGCTATTTTTGAAGCTGAAAAACCCTCAGTGGTGCAGAGGTAGGCTTCTATGCAAGAATAAACTCATGTTAGGAAAGATGAAGAAAAGTCAAACATAGTCAAGGTTGAAACGAAAGCAAAAATAAATAAATAAATACATAGATAGATAGACTGACTAATGTAACAGAAGTTCACTATAATTCTAATTTTCATGTCCACTAGAAAAAGCAGACAATTATTTTTCCTCATACTGTACATGCACTTTGAAAACAATCATTGGGGAAAAGTAAACTTATATTTCCCCAAACAGATCATAACATCCTTGTATTTGAATAGTTAATCCAACACATGGACTGTTCATTTTCAATTTATATCAGTAATCAGAAAGAAAAGGAAAGATGTACAAAAGAAGCGTACTGGGGGAAAGAAATCCCTTAAACATTACCATGGTCATCTAGAAATTAGAAGAGCTCACACTGGTGGATTTTTGTTTTAAAAATTACAGCTGTAGCTATCCATGGATACCTTTTGAACCTCTGAAGAGCTTAAATTTTAGGCCCTCCATTTCATTTAGGCCCTCCATGTCATCCTCCATTTGACATGACAACTGAGTCATTTCTCCAAACTAATTTCTTGAATCAAGGTTAAAATTACATAATTAGACAGAAAAATCAAGGCTTACCAGCATGGGGACAGGAAGTTAATCCAAACTAACTAAAAAGTGTGAATTTAAAGTGGATCAAATTAAGCTAAACCGAATTGAGGCCACTTTCATTCTGAATGAGACTGTTCAAACAGGGATTTAATGCAATGTAAGCACTCCACTTTAAATTCACACCTTCATTTAATACAGGTTAATCTTCCTGAGAATCCCTATGTAGAAAAAACCCTAAATTTCAAAATACATCTGCTCCACCAAGGATTTACGCAATCTCACCGTCCAGGTTATTTTGGAGAGCATTTTGTCCCCTTCACTATTGCCAAAAATTACAATGAAAGAAAAAGTTTAAAAAAAAAGCATCAAACTTGTCAACCAACTGTGAATTTTTCACCAAACCTGTAAGTAGTTTGGAGGGGAAAGAACAGAATTCCCCCAAATAATCCTTGTAATAACATATTTTCCTTGAATGCCACTTAGTAATGAGGGTAACTGAACAGCAAATTAAAACAAGGACTATCTAAAACAGTTTGTGTCTGCATAATACAAAGTTTGGAAAGTAACCAATTCCACAAAAGGTGCTATCTAGGAGTCCCAATATCCCCACCCTGCCATCTTCTGTATCAATCAAGGATAACAGGCACAGGCCCTTCGGCTCAGTGTTTGTAAGTTTTTCAAGCACTGATAACATCTGATCTTTTTCCTTCCTATGAAAAGTAATAAGGTAAGATCAAAATGCAATCACAACTTTAAGGGCAGTGATATACACAGAACAGTAGAAACTGCAGACCAACAAAATGAAAGTTAATTAATTATGCAGTATGCTTTGTTAAAAAAGATTATACTACGTCGAACTAATAAAATCATGCGTAAAAGTCAAGTGTTTACACAAGAAAACTAATTTAAACCAAGACTTAACTACTAAGATGGGTTCTAAGATATGCCTAATAGTCACAGGCATTGTGGAAATGTACATGATAAAGTGCAATGTAAATTATGTACAAAGAAATGTATAAAATATCACTATAGGAACCACTTTGCAGAAGCATTTAGGAGCAAATAAATGTATGTGATAGAAGGAGCAAGTCTGAAGTACTGAATTGGAACTATAAAGCAGATGAACTGACATGATTCCTGTTAAAAGAATATAGCTACCAATAAAAATGTTAAAAGTACAAATGAGAGCAAAATAAATTAATATCATAATACAATTGGAAGTAATCTAGAATAATAAGCAGGTGCACTGTGAAGTTTATTTTCTGAATAGGGAGGGTTCAAAAACCAGCAAGACATACTGGTAAATATATTAATACATTGGCGAAAAAACAACAGTTCGGACAGGGGTGGGCAAACTTTTTGGCCCGAGGGCCACTTTTCGGTGGGGAAATTGTATGCAGGGCCGGGGCAGGGGCTGGGGTGTGGGAGGGGGTACAGTGTGCAGGATGGGGCTCAGGGCAGAGGAGGAGTGAGGGGTGTATGAGGGGGCTCAGGGAAGGGGGTTGGGGTGCAGGAGGGGTGCAGACTGCAGGAGGGGGCTCAGGGAAGGGGGTTGGGGTGCAGGATGGGTGTGGCGGGGGTTGGGGTGCAGGAGGGGTTCAGGAAGCGACAGGGGGCTCAGGACAGAGGGTTGGGGTGCAGAGTGCAGCAGCAGTTTGGGCTCCGGCCCAGCGCCGCTTACCTAAAGCGGCTCTGGGGTGGCAGTGGTGTGCACTGGCACGCTCCCTGCTTGCTGCTCCGGGAAGCATCCAGCACCACGTCCCTGTGCGGCCCCCTGGGGGAGGGGGACCACAGGGCTCTGAGCACTGCCCTTGCCACGCCTCCAGGTACCTCCCCCGCAGTTCCCCGTTCCCGGCCAATGAGAGCTGTGGGGGGCGGTGCCTGGAGGCAAGGGGCAGCAGGGATGTGGTGCCGGCCACTTCTGAGAGTGGCGCAGGGCCTGTGGCACCACAGGGGGCAATCCCGCGGGCCAGATCCGGCTTTGCCCACCCCTGAGTTAGGTGGTTTAACATCTCAGAAATGAAAATCAAGCAGTAACATTAGGATGAAAAGATATAATCTTATAAAATTAATACAATGTGTGATGAGCATTAATCAAAACAAGGAAAGCTATATACAGTTACATATTCATCTGCCAATCTACGAACAAAAATTAGTTCAAGTTCAAATACAGATTGAGCAACATAGAATGTAATGAAAGAATCAGAGGTAACACAAAACATCTAGACTGTAGACACAGTATAGCAATACTCCACAAGGATACTGGAGCTAGAACTAAAGTAAAAGAGATAAGAAATGTAACGATAAATGAGGCAGAAATTCCAAAAACATCAACAGGTGCTTCTGAATGAAACAGTTTACCTAAGAGGTTTGGGAACTGGGAAACAGTAAATATAAAAAGGTATTCTGGTGAGGACTGTCTGGACAAACAGAAATTGTGAGATGTGTCAGCAGCTTCTGAATTCTCTACACCAAGTCACTGACCACTAATCATAACATTCTCAAATCACTACTGCAAGCTTTGGCAAAAGATTTCTACACAATATTGGAACGAGTATTTAACTCAGGAAACACAATCACTAAAAAAAACCTTTGACATATCACAACTCATCAAAACCATACTGTGTTCAGTCACACAACATTCCATTGTAGTAATCCATAGTGGTATAGCTGAAAACAAAAAAAAGTCACACAGCAAACCACATTTTGAATGGTACGAATTACAATAATTTTCCCAAGTGAGAATTTAACCACTCCAACATCATTCAGAAATCCACAAATAGGAAAAACATACAGAATATTAAAATGGCACTGGAAAAAACAAGAGCTTCAAAAGAGGCTCCAACTTTCAGTGCAGCATTTTGTATGACAGACACATTTTACTAGGAAAATAAGATTAATTAGTTATATATGTTAACTGAGGGCTGAAGCAACTAAATATGAAACTGAAGAGGTTATTTCATGTGTATTATAGAATTTGTGTAAAAGGCGTTTTAAAAGAGGCTAAGATGTATTTATTGCAAGTACACTCATTTGGAGGGTACAGCCTCTTTGAACCACAGGAAGGCAGTATGAAGCACCTATCTGAGACAATGAAAGGGTAGGCAAATAGCTGGAATTAAACATCAAACTTCTTCATTGTAACCAATTTGTTGGCTGTGCAGATACTTGGCAACCCTTTCCAGACTCCAAGCTTTGACCTTGTTGATACTTTTCCACCCACTACCACATTACCTTGACCCTTAAACCAAGTAAATATATATTTTGTTTAATACAATATGCACAGTTAAAGTTCTCTTTTACTTTATTACTGATAAGATATCACCAGCTCTAGTGTTATTCCCCTTATGAAGTACAGGACATACTTGTTCAAACTGATATTTACCTCCCAGAAAAAAAGTAAATGTTAAAACTCTACGCACTGTAATTGCATTTTCATAGTCTACTATAACCTTTTTTTTAAAAAATTAAAGAATTTGTGTAAGTTTCGCACAACCTGAAACAGAACAAGTAGCTAGGTCACCTCAGAAAGTAAACTTACTGAAATTCTAGTTTGTACACTCAGGACAGAACAAAGAAGTGGCTTCATATCCTGTCTGTCTCCAACAGGTGTGGAATTAGTTTCTCCATCTTAATGGGAACAGCACCAGAGAACCCCACCTTAGCAAAGCAATTGCTTCAAGAAATCTAGCAATGACGTGGGAGTTTTCACAGAGAAGTCAGGAGAGCAGGCAGAACTTCTGATGTGCTGAGGAAATCACAAGGAAATGAGAAAGACTAATTCTAAGCCTTTCCATACCTTCCATAAACAAGGGTGGGAAAGGAGAGGGGGGGAATCTGTGTTGGATTTTGATTTTGTTTGTATATGTAAAAGTGCTATTATGTAACCTTCTGTTCACAGAAATTTGTAAATTGGGTCCTGAAAATTGCTCAAGATTGAAACTTAGCAGAAAGAGTGCAGAGCAAGCTGGGTCACTACCAAAACTTTAGCCCACTCACGCACCATTCCTGGGTGCCCTGACTCCAAATTATGGTAAATTCTTGCACAAGCATGCTACAGGCAAGTAGGGGTTTCTTGTGCCCTCTTGTATGACCAACTACATGCCATTCAACTGACTTGAAAGAAGTCAAAAGGACAGTGTTGTTACGGCAGAGATATGGAGCAAAGGACCAGTAGCGATGCTTAATAAAAAGTGCTGACAACCTTCCAACACCTGTTTGTTTGGGGGCAGTTCCTGATTTAGAAGTGATTGCAAGATGGACATCACAAACTTCTAAAAGCTGAAAACATCATGAGAGGATGATCATTACTTTCAATTAAGTCCGTAAGCGATGAGAAGACAACCTCTATAGTTACTGTATCTCCTGGTAGCTCAAAGCTGGGTGAACAAAGCTGTTCAGAAACATTAGGTGAACAAAGCTGTTCAGAAATGACTAAGAAATCCTTAGCAAAATGACTAGCAGCCCAGGCTATTAGATGGATGAAAATATTCCCTACCAACATGAAGTAAAGGAAGGAGCATGCTGGAAGAAACGTTTTCATTTAGCCAGAAAGGTAGAGGGCATGAGAAAAGAAGGAAAACCCATACTCTGTTATTCAGAGCCACCAGCCACAAAAACAAAAAAAACCATGGATATACAAGTAACTGAAATAAAATATTCCAAAACTGTTTGATGCTTTTAGCGATTGAATTCAATTAAGGCCTCATTTGCCTTTTCAAAAAACTGATCTAAATAAATTAATGTTTGTACACTACTTTGAGGTCCCCGAGTGAAAAGATCTATAGCTGTAATAGCCAAAATATTCAGACCTTAGTGTCTAAAATTAAGCTCCTAAATTCATATTTAGGTACCTAATATAAGTGGCCTGATTTTTTCGAAATGCTGAGCTCCCACAAACCCCACTGAAATCAATGGAAGCAATAGGAGCTCAGCACCATTGAAAGAAAAATAATCAGGCCTCCTATTTAGGTGCATAAACATGAATTCAGGAACCTAACTTTGAACATTTTAACTAATATTATTTATCCGTCTTCTGCATCATTAGTCCCAGTTAGTAAGTTTGTCTTTAAAGCTCACTCCTCTGAAGACGTGAGTATTTCCAAGTAGATTTTGCCAAACACACTGTATCTTATATTAACAGACAGTAAGTGTAATTTCCTTATTTGTTTCCTTCTGTGTGATTATTATATAACTACACTAACTACCGGTGCCTTTGTCAAAGACAGATGTGTAGTGTTTTGCTACAGTATTCTATTTGGCCTATAGTCACTCCTTGTGCTCCTAAGCGATTTGTAACTGTTCTACTTTGTGTATAAAATTAATAGGAAGCTAAATTACAAAACCAAACCAAGTCTGGAGCTGCCTATTCTAAAACTGTTTAATATGCTCTTTGATTTCACCATTTATGTGTACAAAATGCCATTTCCCTGCTTTTAGCACCCTCTGCAGGCTAACTGTTTTAATGCAACGAAACATATTATTAGACAAAATATTAAACTACTATTCGCTGTGAAACACATTGCATATCATTAATTACATTTTGAACAATTACAGGTGTCAGTGTAACTGCACAGTGGGAGTAATGCACTGCTTTCTTTAAAGCGGAGTGGGGAGTCAAACTATGAAAACAATTTTAAACCACAGGATAAACCAAGCAATGTTACTATTTGTCTAGCTGAGTTTGTTATTCCATAGCCATGCCAATTGACTTCAAACAGACATCATGATTCAATATACTTTTAAAATCTGTTGCTACCTGTGGACGCTGCCAAGAAGATGATTCAAGATATCAAGTAACTCAAAACCACAAACAGAACAGTTAGCTTACCATCTCTGTTGGACAACAAACACACTAAGCCATTAAGGCATGTGTCAGTCACTTCTGAGATGTTGGTTGCACATCTGCCTATAGCCTGAATTGTAGCTGCAGCAAATTGTTTATCTTGGCTTTTCACGTAGGTCTGGAGAAAACAGGATTTCCATTAGTCAACACACTGGTCTTATTAACTGGAAACTTACCTTATTATCTATATTAAATAAATGTACTTTAGAGTATATTTAATTTACAAAGCTACATTGCACATTAGAAATTATGCTGCTATCCTGTATATGTTTTAAGAACGTATTGTCTTGCCAGCTTCTGTCACCTGTGATGACAGAGGTTTCTGACGCGTGGGGGGGGAGGGGGGAGGCAGAGAAAAGGTAATCACCCAAAAACAGAAATTAGTTTGAGTGCAAGGCTGAAGGAGGTTGATGAGCTCTCTCTTCCAGAAGGTTTCAGTCCATTTAACTAGCTCCATCTGTAAATCTATGAATAACCAACCTGTCTGAAAAAAGAACTAGTTTCTTTTGGGGAAGCCTAGCCTGAGAACTGGAAGAATGAAAATGAGAGGAGGAGAGAAAGGACACACACTGTTGACACTGCACATCTGGCAAAGATGTATAAAGTAATAGGAAATATATAGTAGATAACACTTTATTCCAATTATTTAAAGAAGAGGAATTAGCAGCCAGCGACAGTGACCAAATGTTGCTAAATCTAAAATATTATCTTCTTAACCCAGCTTAACAATGGAATTCGCTTGGCAGGATTTGTTTTAATAAACATTTGAGTTTCATTCCTTACATTTTTGCCTCTCTACAACCGATAGTAGTATGCAGCAGTGTTCAAAGCAAAACAGTTAAAAGAATTCATTCCTACACCCCAGAAAAGCTCTATAGTTGTATCACACACACAGTCTCTGTTTCATTCAAAAGAGCATCTTATACACCAACAGGACTATCGTTTAAAAATTTCCAAGTTCATCTACAGAAACTTTATAATACATGTAATATGTTAACAGAATGCAATTTACGCAAGAATACTCTTGAATTGCGTACAGACCTGAAATTCTCGAAGTAGTGTTGATATGTTGGCCTCATTTGCTAAATTTGTCAAGATTTCAAGCTGAAGGAGAGAAGAGATATTTTATTATAAGTTGATTAAAATAAGTAGAAAACATTTTTTTAAGAAATTATATGCATATTGTATTTTATCTACAAGAAAAAGTACCACTTAAAACTTAGAGCCCTTAATAGTTTAGGCAGAAATCTGCAGTACCCTGAAATTTTAACGTCCTCCAGAACCTAAAGAATGTGCTTTCAAAGCAACACAGTAGGGCTCAGCCCTGCATTTCCCACTAGCTGTAGCAAAATAACTAACCACTGTATAACAAGTGGAGCGTGGTGACGTGTTTTCCAACATGATGTAGACAAAACAAAGAAAAAAAGAAGCATGGGACATGACTAGGTTGAGGAGTGGGAGTGGAAAGAGATAAGGTGCCAGACAGCAATGAATGAAATTTCCATAACTCATTCTCAAAGCAGCTGTGATCAAGAGTCCTTATTTGATGGAAATAGGTGCTTCCATAGCATTCATCAAATGCTGTTTTGACAAATTACAGCTCATCCTCAAAAAGTCTCTCCCTAATTTTTGGTGAGGAAAAAGATAAAATCACTCCTGATATGCTACACCTGTGTACCACATCAAAGTTTCGAGGCTGCATCAACACTGAAGCAGGAAGTTCCCTATATTGGAGACCGCCAATGCAATCTGAATGCAGAACATAGACAGAAAGGACCTTTAGCAAGAGAAAGAGCTGGTAATATGAACTCAGTAACTGAACGAGACATGTATCTGGATTTAGAAGAGTTTTGACTAATTGTCTGCTTCTAAACGGAACAACAAACTGCAGGTGTCCCCACATTAAAAGTGGGAAGTTTGACAGGTCTGCATACTTGAGCACTTGAGTTTTAGGAGTAATTTTTTAACACTGAGGTTTTTTTAAATGATATATACAACAATTTAGCACTTATTAACTTTTTTGAAACACTACATATTGCATTTAGTAGTAATGGTTAGCATTTTTTGCATCTTCATAGCACTTAACAATTTAACCACCACCTTGTAAATAATGACAACACAGAGAGCAGAATGTCAGATATCCACCACAAATGTGGTGAAATAAAGGAGAGATGTTTTATTTTTAGTTTTAATGTAAGCTGTTCATTAAAAAATGTGACTGAAATACCAGGAATAATACAGGACTAGTATTTACAATCAGTCTCAATAAAAAAGTGCACTTTTCAGAAAGTATACAGTAACATTTACTCCCAAAATATTTTATATATACAATTAAAAATGATGGGGTTTTTTTTCTCTCTCTCTCTCTCACCATATTCCCCCCTGCTGCATTCCATTCTCTTGTTTTTATGTACAAGTTTCTTGAAACACCATAGGTCTTACCAAAGATATAAGATCATAAGGGTTAGCCTTCTTCACCTTATAAAACACTCAGTTATTCCCAGCTTGGCAGCCACCTCCTACTCCTCCTTGCCTTCTTCCTTTGTCTTCTGAGAGTGATTTGATTCTGTGTGTAGGTGTCCCCGACTCCTCCCATTTCCCAGCATGCTCAGCAGTTTGTTTTAAAGTGAGGCCGCAAAGCCTTTCCCCCATTCCATTTTAACACTGGAATGGGTCAGAGAAGCTTTACGTTCTCAATTCACCAGTTTAAACAAAAGCTAGCTTCCTCCATAAGCCCTAAATTTACAGTTTCAAGTAAGAAGAAAGATTATATTTGGATTTGTTCTCTAATCTGTCCCCCTAAGATCAGGAAGTCTCCAACCACCTAAGACAGAACTTAAGTTAAGAAAACTCATCTACCATTCTCTCAAACCTCTGGGCCTTAGTAAAACATCTGCTGATGAAAAGATGACAAAAACTTGTTAAGAAAAGGAGCCAGAAATATTTAGCATTCCAGTCAAAATTATTTTATTTACTTATTTATTTTAAAGTTGGAAAAACTAAAACAGAAAGGTTAAGTGACTGTCCCTTAAGTTCGAGGGATAGAGTTCAGATCTACAAATGGAACTCAAGAGTTCCAGGTCACAGCAGGCATCTCTCTACAGGTACATTGTGTGTACATGGAAAGAAAAAATTATATCACTATATACTCCATATGTCCTAAATTTGAGTCCTAAATTTTGTGGTCGACTCTGTACAGAAAAGTGAAGTTCTGGACAATACTAAACCTGACCTCTATTCCCAACTCTCTCTCTCTCTCTCTCTCACTCACACACACACAGACAGTGTGACTGTATCCAGGGCCAGCTCTACCTTTTTTGCAACCCAAAGCAGCGAAGCAAAAAAAAAAAAAAAGCGGCCGCTGAAGAAGAAAAAATAAACCAAGGTGCCGCCGCCGAAGTGCTGCCGAAGTGCCGCCAAGGGAGGAGTGCCGCTCCAAGAACGGCGGAAGTGCTGCCCCTTCTGATTTGCCACCCCAGGCACCAGCTTCCTTCGCTGGTGTCTAGAGCCGGCCCTGACTGTACCTCAAATTTCCTGAATTATAAAATGGGAATAATAATACTTTCCCACCATCATAAAGCATTGACATCTTGAAGTGAAAAGCAAAGCATATCTACTAGCAATATCAGAGTAACTCTGAGTGGACACCTCTTCAGACAGAAAGAGAGCCATTGCTGCCTTACTCAACATTTCCATTCAGCATATTCCGTTAGCCTGATGTACCTGGAAATCATCCATTTGCCTGCCCCAAATGCCATCTGTAGAAATCAGATTGAAAAAGCAGAATAATTCAGAGAGACAGAGTTTCACAGCAGTCAAAGAGTATGTTTCTTTCCTGTTAGAAATACTAACCAATCGTACAGTGCATACGTGAAATATATATATATATATTATGTATTATAAAACACACCTTTGATGTTTTGATCATTGTTGGATCAGTTGACCTAACATAGAAACTCTTCAGGTAAGGTTCAAACATGCCCTGAAAAATAAAAGCCATTGAAGAAGTAGTTGTGCCTATGCTTAATTTAAAGTATAATCTAGAAAATGGTAAGACTGTATACCTTTCTTTGAATTGACATAGTTGCAATATTCTGCAGCACAATATACTGCACTTCCCTAGAAATTAAAGAGACAGTACTGTTGAATATATTTATCAAAATTACATATTCGGAGATCAGTATATTAAAAGAAAAAAAAATTAAGACCAAAAGGATGCACTTACATGTATTGCTGAAAGGTTTTTAGCTGCATTTTCAATAAATATCTGTGAATATGCTTTCTATGCATATAAGCTACCATGTATATTTGACTTATAAAATATACTCAAGTATGCCAAAGAAACAAGAAAAGGTTGAGGCATGATAGCTATCACATATCACTCATCAGTTTTACAGAGAGATGCAGCACAAATTTAGAACTGTCACTTTTAAAAGGCAGACAATGTGGGTGAAGTAATATCTCTTTTTGGACCACTTCCGCTGGTGAGAGACACAAGCTGTCGAGCTTACGCAGAGCTCTTCTTCAGGTCAACCACCTTTCCGATAAAATCCTGGGACGAACACAGCTACAACAACACTGCATACTTTTAAAAGGAAAATATTACTTTTCAATGTAATGATGCAGCCTTTGTTTGACATATTATGTCTTTCCTCAAACTAAAAAAAAAAATAAGGATTTATTTAGGAGTTTTGAAGGTATCAGTGCAATACATACAGCAAACCAGAAACTCAAGAAGGTCCCATATTTCTAGATAGTGAGGCTAAAAAGAAAATGTTTACTCTTTGTCTGCACTATAGTAACTGCTGTGGTAGACAACAATTTAGCTTCACCTAATATTTGTGCTGCATATGTGGGATGGACAATACTTGGCAACTAACAGGTGTTTTAAAAGGAGTTTTCCAAGGATAATTAAAAAAAAAAAAAAAAGTGGTTTGAATGTATGCTGCTAGTCCCAGGTATCTGTCAGAGGGCAGTGTGCATATTCTGGTAAACTGTAGACCACTACAAAAATATAAATATTTATCTAGCACTAATATACAACATTAAAAAGACGTGCAGAATATTTTGACTATGAATATCTTGGTTTAGAGACTCAAAAGGTGGTCTAGGTTCAATCCAAACACTTCCATATCTTGGTTTCTCTACCTCTCAGTGGAGGCTGCTACCATAGCCTACCTCAGAGTGGGGTGTCAAATCTTATTTAATGTTTATGAAGACACTAAAGAATTACAAAGTATTATAATTTCCAACAGTTCAATGTAAGCCCAAACTAACTTTTTTCACTGTTCCCATGTGTATACCCATCAGTCAGCCATGTTCATTTCCCGGAGTACAACTGTCTAGGAGCGATGAGGTGCTCATGGCTAGGGGGTACATGCTATAAATGGAGAGTCCTGCAAAAATGTTCTGTTTAGTGGTATAAATCGGTGTTTACTCTAAGCCCAGAACTGGTTTCGCAGGCTTTTGCAAGCACCAACTTAGACCTAACATTATAAGCCTCAATTTATGATGTACAATTACATATAATTTAAAACAAAGGCAAACTGTTTAGCAAGTTCTGTTTGAAGTTCAACAAAAGAGCTTGACCCACCTATTGCTACGAAGTAAACGCACTAAGGATTTAGAAACAATGCCAGCCTCAGACTTTGGTGCCAAGTGCCAGTAAAGTTGGGCAACTGCCATCACCACCTGAAAATACAATGTTAACATGCAGAACAATCTGCTACCTTAAAATAACTACACAATATATACCATGCTCTACTTTCAATCTTCAAAATTACACACTCATTGCTTGTACAAAGATTTAAATTTCTATTTCTGCATATATAATCTTTGATACCAAGGGGTTGATTCAAAAGCCAGGAGATATTTTCATTTCTGAATTCTAAGCTAATGAATAATTTACATTCCTATCAGTAATAAATAAATAACCAGATGTAGCTAAAGTTCTAATCAAACTGATATTTGTAAGAAACCAGAACTTACAGCCTTATTAGTACAAATTAATGAGAAAATTCCCTTTCTTTAAATCCATATAAAGCTTTTTATTTTTTATTAAAATCTAGCTCCAGTAATAGCTGTTCATTAATTAGTTTTAAACAGTAATACCATCACCAAAAACCTTTTCCTATTACCATATTTATCAATCTATACAATGCTATTTGCATTTAATGATGACCTACAAGGACCTAAAACGACAAAAGGAAACCTGTAGGGTTATGTGCTCATGATCCAAGTTACAAAATGTAAGAGACTGTAAAAAACACACAATTGCTTTTTAAAACTTAATAGGTCGTCATCCTCCTGGAAACAAAGAATGTTGTGCCAATATTTTTAAAAGGGTACATGGGATGACTCTAGTTAACTACGGGCCAGGCAGCCTAATATTCTGAACAAAACCATGAAAGTACTCATAAGGGATGCAGTCTGGCAAAAATTAAAAGAATGACATCCTCAAATTGAACATGAGCCAACAATGTGATGCTGTTGCAAAAAAAGGCTATTATTCTCGGGTGTAGTAACAGGGGTGTCATATATAAAAGACACAGGAGGCAATTGTTCCACTCTGCTTAGCACTGATGAGGCCTCAGCTGGAGTACTGTGTCCAGTGTTGGGCACCATACTTTAAGAAAGATATGGACAAACTAGAGAAAGTCCAGAGGAGAGCAACAAAAAGTGACAGAAAGTTTAGAAAACCTGACCTGAGGAAAGGTTAAACTGGGCATGTTTAGTCTTGAGAGAAGAGGACTGATGGAGGACCTCATAAGAGTTTTAAATATATTTAGGTCTGTTGTAAAGATGATGCTGATCAATTGTTCTCTATGTCCACTGAAGATAGGACAAGAAATAATCTGCCACAAACGACATTTAGGTTACATATTAAGAAAAAAAAATAATTTATAGAGATAGTTAAGCACTGGAATAGATTCCCAAGGGAGGTTGTGGAATCCTTGTCACTGGAGGTTTTTAAGAACAGAGTAGATAAAAACACCTGTATGGGTGGTTTAGGTATTCATTGCCTGTTTCAGAGAGAGGGGTTGGACTAAATGACTTTTCGAGGTCCCTTCCAGCCCTACATTTTTATGATTCTATAAACACCAATCAAACAAACTTGATATTTCTGATGCAATTACAAATTCAGTTGATAAAGGTAATTACATTAATATAATATATTTAGACTTTAGTAAGGTATTGGATTGACTTAGTGCCACAGTATATTTTTATTAAATAATAAACACTATACAAAATGAATGTAGCACATATTAAATGGACTAAAAACTGGCTTATGGATGGATCTCAAACAGTAAATGAGAAATCATATAATGTATTTCTAGTGGAGTCCCCAGGGATCTGTTCTTGGCCCAAAGTATTGAATATCTTTGTCAATGATACAGAAGAAAATGATATCATGGCGGGTAAAGTTTGCAAAATTGGTCGAGTGGCAAATAATGAGAAAGACATTAAGTATTCAGAGTGGTGTGGATCGTTTGGTAACATGGGTTCATTTGAATATGAGTTTTTATACTGCCAAATGCAACCAAGAATACAGGTCACATTAGACAAGCAGACAGTCATTTGGAAAGCAGCAACTTTGAAAAAGACTTGGGGATCATGGTGGATAACCACCTGAACATGAGCTTGCAAAAACTCAGAGACCTAATACAATCTTTGGACATATAAGCAGGGGAATATGTAGTAGAAGTAGGAAGGTGGTATTATCAAGCTATTTGGCATTAGTGAGACCATTACCAGAATACTGTTATCAGTTCTAATATCCACACTTGAAAGAGATGTTGGCAAATTGGAAAGGATTCAGAAAAGAGCTACAAATGATTTGAGGCTCAGAACATATGCTTTACAGTGAGACCGAAGAAGCTCAATTTATTTAGTTTATCAAAAAAGGTTAAGAGATGACTTGATCATGGTCTACTCTATAAGAAAAAGTTCTCTGCTATCCGAAATCTTACCTAGATAAATGTCCAGTTGCTGAAGGTGAAGTTGGACAAATTTAGACGAGAGCTAAGCAAATGTAATTAGCTATTTGAACAATTTACCTAGTGATGTGGTAGACTCTCAATTAGCTGAAGCCAGTAAATCAAGACTCGATATCTTTCTAAAAGAAGATCAGTTCTAATACAAGTAGAAATTATGGTCTGGCAGGAATTAATGGGTGAAATTCCACGGCTTATGTTATGTAGGAGATCAGACAAGATAATCATAATGGTTTCTTTTGACCTTAAAGATCTGTGCATCTATGAAAAGTCAGATACTTTAATCTAGCTCCCAGAGACACTCAGCACGTACTATGCAGATGATGTTTTAGCCACCTCGGAATTCTGCTGGGAGACTGAAGGTAGGACTCAGGCTGGGATTTTCAAAGGATGTGGGTGTTTAACTCCTCCAGGCTCCTTTGAAAATCCCCACCTCAGAGAAAAGTGCCATCTAATAAATCACGAGCACCTACGGTTTTCCTTGAGAGTCTTCATTCACATATTGCCAGCAGATCGAGGGACGTGATCGTTCCCCTCTATTCGACACTGGTGAGGCCTCATCTGGAGTACTGTGTCCAGTTTTGGGCCCCACACTATAAGAAGGATGTGGAAAAATTGGAAAATGTCCAGCCGAGGGCAACAAAAATGATTAAGGGACTGGAGCACATGACTTATGAGGAGAGGCTGAGGGAACTGGGATTGTTTAGTCTGCAGAAAAGAAGAATGAGGGGGAATTTGATAGTTGCTTTCAACTACCAAAGAGGATGGAGCTAGACTGTTCTCAGTGGTAGCGGATGACAGAACGAGGAGTAATGGTCTCAAGTTGCAGTGGGGGAGGTTTAAGTTGGATATTAGGAAAAACTTTTTCACTGGGAGGGTGGTGAAACACTGGAATGCGTTACCTAGGGAGGTGGTGGAATCTCCTTCCTTAAAAGTTTTTAAAGCCCTGGCTGGGATGATTTAGTTGGGGATTGGTCCTGCTTTGAGCAGGGGTTTGGACTAGATGACCTCCTGAGGTCCCTTCCAACCCTGATATTCTATGATTCTATGATTAACAGGGTTTGTTTCACCAGAGTTTCTGAAAACTGATAAGCTAAACAACCTGAAATGCCATGGCAGCAGTCATATACTGAATTGCCTAATTCTCCTCTTACTCTTAATAGTAAGAATAGGTAGGGAGCACGTAACATGGCTGTTCAGGACTTTTAGTATTAAATTACTCTCCCACTTTTAAGGACATTCAGTTGAAAACTGGTTACTTTTAGTTAGCTACAACAGAACTATTGTGTAACTACACAATTCTGCATGGTATTTTCTATACATATGGGGGGGCATACTCTACACCTGAATGCTCTAAATACTTGATTAAAACATTTTATAAGGGTGCACGCTTAGCAGTTCAAGACACAAAGGTGTTTGTCATACAGCAGCATTCCGGCTTTGCAGCAAGGGCTTTGTATTTCGTATCAGCAATCTATGGTCTGGATCCATAGCATAGGGTTTCTTCACTTTCTGATCCTTCTTTTTCTGTTCTTCATCAGACTCATAGAAATCCTTCTCATTGTCCTCATCCAAAACACCATCCTAAAAGAAAATATTTACATCAAAGACTTGAATCAATCAGTTTTGTAAAAAAGCATCTGTAACAAAACAATTTCAAATGAAAATGAATTATTTTACAGAAGAGGGGTTTTTTTTAATAGCCTGTTCCCCTATTTTGCTCAGTCCACCTAGTTCAGAATGTAAGAACATATAATCTGAACAACATACTCTAAAGTGCAGCATATTTGGAAATAAGTTTTCAATTATTGGGTGAAATTCTATGGCTGATAGTATGTACTGTAGGTGATTAGACTAGAAGATCACAATGGTCAGTTCTGGACTTGAAGTCTATGAATTGCAGTTGGCATTTCTGAAAATGAACTTTAGCTGTTCGAACTTCATGATATTTGAGGATATGAAGCACTGATGCTACAAAAGGAAGGGGAAAGGTGGTCCCAGTAATTTACCTACACACAAATGCAGACAACTACAGTCAGATAGAGGAAGGATGGTTTTATGCCCCAGGCACTACACTGGGATTAGGAAGATATGATTGTGTCCCTGTCTCTGCTACAGATTTTGAGAGATGTAGGTCAAGTTATTTAGGCTCTATGCCTTAACTACCTATCAGGAGAATACTGATCTGACCAGGAAAATTGTAAAAATTTATTAAAGGTTCTGAGATGCCAAGAGACCTGGCTACACTTTAAAAGGCTCAGATTCAAGAAAAATATCTGATTTAAAGACATTGTTTAATTATCAACTTGCTCTTTGTATGATTTTTACCTGCACTGAAGAACAGAAAATAGTTTTACAAATCTTTCATTGAGTGCACATTCTGACAATGCCAAAACAGGCCTTTTAACAACAAATAATAATGTCAAGATGAATACCATCAGTATTAGATTTTAAAACATTAGGACCGACCCAAATCTGGGGTGTACATCCATGTATTTCTACTGAAGTCAACGGAACTAGGCCAATTTATAGCAATTCAGGATCTGGCCCCTTCTTTACAATTAGGTTTCATTTTCCAAACACATTTCACAATCCAGATACAGAAAAAGATACTTCAGTTAAACAACTTACTTTCTAAATTTGGAAGATTACAAGGCTAAGCAAAATGAGTCACATGTTTTTTAAAGGACCATTTCCTGTGTATAACCAATAGAAAGCATAGTCACATTCAGAAAAGGCACCCACACTGTGGAACTCAATCACTAGACCTAGTTTTTATCTGCATTATGAATCCTATCTGATTCGTAGGAAACAGTTATTTTAACCACACTAAGCTGACACTTAGCATACAAAGTAGCTATCCTTCATTTGTTGTAGTAAATTATTTTAATCTTAAGTCTTTTTTTAAAGACTTTTTTACTATTTTTTTTAAATAGTAAAGCAGATAAAATGCGGGCTTTGGGTGGTGTTTTTAAATAATTATTATAAAATATAAACAGTTTAGTTTTAAAAACTGAAGTTTTGCAGTAAATTTAGCTTTAGCTTTCACGTCAATTGTTTTTATTTTTGCAAGAAATTTTTGCTGTTAAGTTTGAATAAATAGGCAAGGCTACCTTTCAGAAGTCACTGTTGTTTATGGGCAGTAACTTTCACTACTAGCCAAGCCCACCCCAAAAACGTTTTGGTGGTACAGTTTCTTTTCAATATGCTCAGTTAGGAAAGTTAAGGAATTGTACACCAAGAAAGAAAAAAATACTTTGCCAAAACAATAAAACTAAGTTCTGAGAGTAGTTAGTCCTGATCTTACATTTACATATAAAATACTAAACTGAATGGGCATATTCTGATACTGTTCTCCAAATTCCATACCAGCGTGACATTGATGGCTGTATGATAACAAAAGGGAATCAGTTTATATTGTTTGCATGCTTCAAAGTTTCGAAAAATCCTGCTGAGGTTGGTAGGCATTTGTTTGTTTGGGGTTTTTTTGTTTTTTAAGAAATGTACAGAGCTGTCGTCATCAGTCATTGGGGCTTTCTAGGCACTAGAGGATACTGAGAGACCCCTGGCACATGGCTTTAGAAGACTGTCAGTTTCAGGGTTAGGAAGGCATTTCCCTATTATTCTTATCATTTGTACTGCAGTAGTTCCTACAGACCACACCAATAAAGGATGAGAGGCCCACTAGCTCCAGTGAAAAGGAACTTGCATAAGTATATATAGTTTCTCTCAGTCGATGATAATATAGCCTCAAAAACTAACATTCAAAGGAGTGATCCTCTAAGATGTCACATTCACAGTTCTTACAGTAAGTGACCCACAGACTTTCCATGTCATCTTACAACTGTTCTCAGTGTTTACACATAACTGAATACACATATTCAATTTTTCAGGCTAGACTCAACCCAACCTTTCCTTTTTGCACCCACAACTGTCACTTTTAATGTTTAATTAACTACCAGATTGCACCCATGCACAGACAGACATCAAAAGTGACATTAAATTGGTGGTCCTGCAGAATGATCATTCCTCTATCACAGACAACAATTTCTCCATGAATCAATATTTTTAGTAGAGTAGAACAGCAGTTCTCAAACTGTGGGTCGGAACCCCAAAGTAGGTCACGACCCCATTTTAATGGGGTCTCTAGGACTGGCTTAGTCTAGCTGGGGTCTGGGACTAAAGCTGAAGCCCAAGCCGCAGCCCCACCACCGGAGCCGAAGCCTGAGAACTTCAGCCCTGGGCAGCAATACTCAAGTTACAGGACCCCTGCCAAGGGCTAAAGCCCTTGGACTTCGGCTTGTCCCCCAGCACAGATCTGTGGGGTTCGGACTTTGCCCCACCCCCCAAGTTTGCCAACTTTCTGATTGCAGAAAACCTAA
The DNA here is from genome assembly GCF_965152275.1 of Natator depressus. Classification (NCBI taxonomy): domain Eukaryota; kingdom Metazoa; phylum Chordata; order Testudines; family Cheloniidae; genus Natator; species Natator depressus. Next base: position 44,924,107 of record NC_134238.1, on the reverse strand, counting down.
CACCCTTGCCCGCCCCACGCCCTAACCCCTTCTCCAAGGCCACATCCCTTTTCTTAGGCCCCGCCCCCACTCACGTCATCCCCGCCTCCCTCCATCACTCACTCATTTTCACTGGGGTGGAGCAGTAGGTTGAGGGTTCCAGCTGGGGGTGCGAGTTCTGGGGTGTAGGAGGGGGCTCTGGGCTGGGGGGTGGGGCTGAGAGCTTTGGAGTGTGGAAGGGGGCTCTGGGCTTGGGCAGGGGGTTCGGTTGTGGAAGGGGATATGGGCTTTGTGCTGGGGCCAGAAATGAGGGGTTCAGAGTGTTGGGAGGGGGCTCTAGGCTGGGGGAGGGGGTTGGGGTACAGGGGGGATGAGGGCTCTGGATGGGGGTAAAGGCTCTGGCATGCAGGAGGTGGCTCTGGGCTTGGGCAGAGGGGTTCAGAGTGCAAAAGAGGACTCAGGGCTGGGGCAGGGGGATGGGATGCGAGAGGGGGTGAGGGCTCCAGCTGAGGGTGTGGGCTCTGGGGTGGGGCTGAGGATGAGGCTCAGGTCTAGAGCAGGAGTGCGAGAGGGGGTACATGCTCCAGGTGGTGCTTACCTCAGGTGGCTCCTTGGAAACGGCAACATGTCCCTCCAGCTCCTAAGTGAAGGGGTGGCCAGGGGGCTCCACGCACTGCCCCCATCCACAGGCACTGTCCCCACAGTTGCCATTGGCTGTGTTTCCCGGACAATGGGAGCTGTGGAACCGGTGCTTGGGACAGCACCTGCACCACAGAGAGGAGAAGCATGCAGAGTCCCCCAGCCACCCCTGCACCTAGGAGCCAGAGGGACATGTCCGCTTCCAGGAGCCACTGTAGCCAACCAGACTTTTAGCAGCCCAGTCAACTGTGCTGACCGAAACAGCCAGGGTCTCTTTTCGACAGGGCATTCCGGTCGAAAACTGGATGCCTGGAAACCCTAACCCCAACTGGGGGCGGGTTCAGGCTTTGGTCGTCGTCATCATCCCCCCCCCCCCCCGGGGGGGGTGTGTCATGTAATAATTTTTGTTGTCAGAAGGGGGTCGCAGTGCAGTGAAGTTTGACAAACCCTGGACTAGAGAGTTAGGATCTAAACTCAGCTTCCAAAAAACAAATATTCCAATTCAACCTGCTGACCAGTCAGCTCAAACTTTCCTGTAGTACTCTAGCAATGAGGGATACTGTTCCTTATTATGGGCTTGGTTTTTTAAATTAACTATCGATAAATTTATCAGACTGGTAGCCCTGTTAGTCTGTATCAGTAAAAACGAGGAATACTTGTGGCACCTTAGAGACTAAAATGTATTTGGGCATAAGCTTTTGTGGGCTAAAACCCATTTCATCAGATGCACGGAGTGGAAAATATAGGAGGAGGATAGGTATACACAGTACGTGAAAAGATGGGAGTTGCCTTACCAAGTGGGGGTCAGTTCTAACAAGACAATTCAATTAAAGTGGGCTATTATCAACAAGAGGAAAAATCACTTTTGAAGAGGTAATCAGGATGGCCCATTTCAAACAGTTGACAAGAAGGTGTTAGGAACAGTAGGGGAAAATTAGCATGGGGAAATTAGTTTTTAGTCTTGTAGTGACCCATCCACTTCCAGTCTTTATTCAGGCCTAATTTGATGGTCTCCAGTTTGCAAATTAATTCCAGTTCTGCAGTTTCTCCAGGGAGACTGAAGTGTTCTCCGACTGGCTTTTGAATGTTAGAGTTCTTGACGTCTGATTTCTGTCCATTTATTCTTTTGCACAGAGACTGTCCAGTTTGGCCAATGTACATGGCAGAGCGGCATTGCTGACACATGATGGCATATATCACATTGGTAGATGTGAAGGTGAATGTGCCCCTGATGGTGTGGCTGATGTGGCTAGGTCCTCTGATGGCGTCCATCGAATAGATACGTGGACAGAGTTGGCAACGGGGTTTGTTGCAGGGATAGGTTCCTGGGTTAGTGTTTTTGTTGTGTGGTGTGTAGTTGCTGGTGAGTATTGGCTTCAGGCTGGGGGGCTGTCTATAAGCGAGGACTGGCCTGTCTCCCAAGATCTGTGAGACTGAGGGATCGTCCTTCAGGATAGGTTGTAGATCCTTGATGATGCGCTGAAGAGGTTTTAATTGGGGGCTGAAGGTGACGGCTAGTGGCGTTCTGTTACTTTCTTTGTTGAGCCTGTCCTGTAGTAGATGACTTCTGGGTACCCTTCTGACTGTCAATCTGATTCTTCACTTCAGCAGGTGGGTATTGCAGTTTTAAGAACGTTTGATAGAGATCCTGAAGGTGTTTGTCTCTGTCTGAGGGATTGGAGCAAATGCGGTTGTATCTTAGAGCTTGGCTGTAGACAATGGATCGTGTGATGTGGTCTGGATGAAAGCTGGAGGCATGTACATAAGTATAGCAGTCAGTAGGTTTCCGGCATAGGGTGGTGTTTATGTGATCATTGCTCATTTGCACTGTAGTGTCCAGGAAGTGGATCTCTTGTGTGGACTGTGGACCGATCCAGGCTAAGGTTGATGGTGGGGTGGAAATTGTTGAAATCCTGAGAACTTAAGGGCATTAAATCAAGCACTCAGCACTTCATAAGATCAGGCCCAATTCACTGTTGTCCCACACTTTGTGTTGTCATTAACACCACAACAAAGAGGATGTAAAAATGCCCCCGAATTATGGTAGCATTTTTACACACACTTCGCTCTGGTATAAATTAGGGGTTCTCAACCTTTTTCTTTCTGAGCTGCCCCCCCAACATGCTATAAAAAACTCCACAGCCCACTTGTGCCACAATAATTGGTTTTCTGCAGATAAAAGCCAGGGCCAGCCTTAGGGGGTAGCAAACAGGGCAACTGCCTGGGGCCCCATGCCACAGGGGCTCCCGCAAAGCTACTTTGCTCAGGCTTCAGCTTCAGACCAAGGTGTTGGGGCTCAGGGCCCCGGGCTTCAGTCCCATGTGGTGGGGCTTCGGCTTTCTGCCCAGGACCCCAGCAAGTCTAACACTGGTCCTGCTTGGCGGACCCCCCCTGAAACCTGCTTGCAGCCCCCCATGGAGCCCCAGACCCCTGGTTGAGAACCACTGGTATAAATGACAATCACAAGGTGTGGGACAAATACAAATCATACCATCATCTCTAATGTAAATTAACCAGGATACTCATGCTATTACTACTAGGATTTTACTCCCTTACTACTTAAGAAGTTATCTAGATATGTGTATCAAATTAATTACACTCAGAGTTCCATGGAAAGATAAATAAGAAACCTACACACACAAATGATATTAACTGAACCTTTCTGTTTGGAGAAACACTGCTTCACTATGACAAAAAAAGTTGAGACATATAGAAGTTGGAAAAAGCTTTTAAAACTTATATTCCACTTTTTCAAAATGTAATTTTATCCTCCTTTTTGTCGTGTATATAATATTTATATAACTACACTTTAAGTGAAAAGATTTATTGATATTTAAGCAATTTACAAAAGAACATTTAAATAGTGTCTTGACATGTTTAAGTACACATCTTATTACAAAATTAACAATACTGAGCAGTATATTGTTATATTACAGTTTTTCCTTTTTTCAAGTTATCTAAATAAAACCATATATTAAAATATGTATATTTAACCATTCATATTAATTTTTAAAACCTTTTTGGGGAAGCTGAACATTTTCTTTAGGAGAGGAAGAAGAGAGGACTCAGGTGAGGTGATAGAAAGTATGTGAAATTAGACATGGGGGAATATAATTCAGCATTGTCTTTTATGTATACCCTTCTTAATTATCCATTGTTCCTGTAAATACAAAATTCTAGTGCCCTTATCAAAACAAATTATTTCAGTATTTCTGTTTGTTTTCCTGTACCAGGTATACTATTACTTTTATCAGTTTTTGTTTGTTTGTCTTGCACTGTTCTTACAATATATGTAAAGTCTTCATTAGATATTCTAGCAGTAGGTTTTTCCAGTGATCTGCAGTTGGAGTCTTTGCCTGGGTCCACAGATTGAGGACTGCTTTTTGTTAGTTTGTTTGGTTTTGGTTATAAAGTGCAAGAAGAGCAGCTTCCTTATTCCGGGCTTAAATCTTTTTAATTAGCTAACTCCCAATACACATCCTTAAATCCTGTTTAAGTTCTATCTCTAGTAGTTTATTATTATTTCTTTCTTCATCCAGCATTCCCACGTTTATAAAAGAGAGCCTGGTTGTTTTGCATTTCATACAGACATCTGGGGCAATATTACACAAAGGAGAAACATACATTTTGTAGAACAGAAGGTGCAAATTCAGTATTATCTGATTTGTACTGGAGCCAATATTTATAATCTGAATGACCTCATTCCACTCTTCTGCCATTTCACATTTATAGTTTACACTCCATAACTGAATAACTTTATCTGGCTTGTCTTTTAAAAACAATCCTGAAGTTATACATTTTAGACAAGCTTAATTTCTGAAACATCAAGCCCTTGTATGACTTTTTTATCCTACTGTACTTGAATAAACTACACACTCATATTTGCTTCCTTAGAATACACAACTAATAAGGAAATCACTTGTCTCTTAGGCGCTCTCATAAGACTGCAATTGAATTACACCTCTGTGTCAAAGCCAGTTCTGAATGACTCCTTAAGGTAGCTGTAGGCCAAGCAACTCTATTAAGTGCATTAATGACTCAATTAAAAAAAAAAGTGTCTTAATACAAAGATTCATCAACAGCTTTTACTTTACGGTATTCATATAAGCAAATATTTTAGCTACCCAGAATATGAAGCTGTTGTACTAACCTGTTCAACACAGCAATTAGTGATTACATAAAACTCTGAGAATAAATGTTCACTTAAAATTGACACTGTTTCACTCTCATATTTCTCCTTGCAGTGTCCATTAACATACTTCTTCAGAGTTCAGCTGAATTATTCTAATAAAGGACATTCCAGTTCTGCCTCCTTTGCTATACCAGTGTTCAGGGTCACAGGTAGTAATTTTAGTAAGCAATATGCAAAACAACTTTTTTTTTCCCCTATTAGTGTCCTACTCTCATGTTTATGTGAACCTTAAAACAATGTGGATAACTTATCTTGCTGTTAAGCAATATTACTACTAATAAACATTAACTTAATGGAATTCATATAAGAATATGAAACATCATTTAATGCTTTATACCAATTTGATATTCCTTAATATGAAATAATGCCGATCATTTAATTTCCAAGTAAATTATTTAATAGAAAAAAAAGCTTACCAAGCAGCACAGATACCAAGAATCAAAACGGGAAGTGAAAACACTTTACCACAATAGTTTTGATTTTTCCCTCTTCTCTGATTCCTCCAGTGGAAAACTAGCTAAGTTTGGATTACCAACATTCAGAACACTCCAAATGTTACAAAAAAGTAACTGAAGCCTTACTCAAGCAAAACAACCCAAGCGCTGAAAGAGTCCATAAAAATAGCTTTTGCATTAAAAGAAAAGAAGGGAGATGATAAATGTCAAATTACATTGCTTATGCAGTACTGTATAAACTTATTTCTCTTTGCTGTTGGTTACAACTTATTAGGAGCTTGAAAATAAATTTCCCTTCATATTTCATCTCTTACTATTGATTATTATTTAAGTGCTAAAATTTTTTTTTTTTGAGTAAAATACTAGAGTATCTGGCAAACACTCTTTCCTCCATTTCTAGTGTCAGAGCACCCGTCATTACTTCTTTTATTTACTTCTGTCTATTCACCACTGAGCTCTTCTCTTTTAAAATTAAAATGTTCAAGTGCCAGATCAACAGCACTCAAAATTGAACTCTCATTTATCCACAGAACGTGCAACTGCAGTGCAAACTTCCAATGCATCTCAAACCTGTCCTAAAAGGATTACCTCTTCCAGTGCATTGCAACTCAGTCCTGAATGGACTACCTCTACAGTAAGAAGGTAATTCAGTCTTTATTGATTCAATCCTTGATATGTCTGCTGTGACTGCCAGCAGGGGTGCCAACCAGTATATCAGTTCTATTCACGTGAACAGCAACACACAGTCCTGAAAATGGTACTTAACTAGTTGATCATTGCTGTGAAGCGGTAGGAGGCGCTCTCATGCATTTTAATTTTTTGGAAGTATTTTTCTGCATGAAAATGCCAATTAAAACATTTGGAGCAAAGTCCAAACAATTTTATAAGGCTACTTGCCTCTTGTAAAAGTTCATAAATGCCATGTTTAGAAAAAATTATGGTGTCTCACACTTTCTGCATTCTTCCACAACCAGGAATATTAACTTGATCTTTGTTCTTCAGTGGTGATTTATTTATTTCCTATCTAGAAAAAACCTCTTGTGAGATCTGAACTGGTTGTTATATGAATAATTATGTCCCAGATAGAGGATAACTTCCACATGGGAAATAAGCTTAATGAACTGAAGAACTCAGAATCAGAGCGCTTGTTCTCATACAAGCGTCTTAGTAAAATAGATTAGAAAAAGTGGTATGTAAGTACCATATACTGTACCATGGAATTGAACAGAAGCAATGGTATACAAATAGCAAGTTATGCATGTGAAAGATATAAATTAAGATGTAATAGGTGACCACAGGTTTTAAAAAATTGCCATTTCAAGTGTCAGATAATTTTACCAGATAATTACCAACTTTACCAAAACAGGAGGGCAGTTACTAGGAGATCTGTGAAAATTCTATCACTTCAGACACCTGATCTGAGTAACTAATATAAACTACCCTCAAATGTTATTCTGAGCCACAGAGTATACCCTCTACAAGTTTCTAAAAGTAATTAAAAAAAGGGGGGGCGGGCAAATTGCTCACAACTTAGAACACATCTTTTAACAGAATTACATTAGTAATTCTTGTTACCTGAACAGTACTTATTTCCTAAAATCCCTCTGTATTCCATTCCTTTTTCTAAACAACATGCAATCATACAAACAAAACAGCTATTCACACGTGACATTCTCTTAACCAATAAAAACTATTTATTCTATTGTTTGCATGGGTAAAATGTAACTAGCCTTAGGATTAACAATATAAAATTTGTAAACTGTCTCATCGTTCCTGAAGAGTATTTAATCAACTATTAATTCAGAAAAAGGTAACCACAGTCAGAATTTTTAACATGAAAACTATTTTTAGCTGCCAAATCCTTCCAAAATAATATTTTAGTTCTTCTACTCCCATTTGCTGCAATCTGTTGTAAATCAGTACTGTTATACTGTTTTGAGATTACAGTAGTCCCTAATATTTACACATTAGAATTATTATGTTTTATAAGACCTCTGATGGGAGCTGTTCAGATGGCATTTGTGGGTCAAGTGGAAAATAGGCAAGTTTGTGTATTAAGTGCACAAAATATCACAACTATACCTCTCCGACTTGCTCCCTCTTGCTTTTCAATCCAACACTATGTCTCATTTGTCTTCTTACGGCTGCTGAAAAAGTACTCACAGCCCTCAAAGATGGTCTTCACTCACAAAAACGTGGCTCTTTTAAAGTGAGATAACTAATGTTCCTCAGCTAACTTACTCCAAAATTCTACTGGAGATGAGGCGCTGGTCATTTTTACTGTAATATAGCTAAGGGAGGTCAGCCATGAGTGGTGTGGGAGGGACATAGTGTTCACCTTGCCTAGCTACATTGCAGTAAAATCTTGTCTCCACTAGGATTTTACAGTGAAATAACTAACAGGAGTAGGGTATCTTGCTGTGAAAAAAAAAAAACAGCTTTTTTTAACCAGTGAAGACGTGGTGGCTTCTAACATTCCCATTTAATCCTCATCTTTCCTTTTGTCCTTGCATTTGACTCATTCTTGACCCTCTGAGTTCAATTATTTAGAACAAGTCTACACTGCAAAATTAAGTCAACCTAAGTTATGTCAACATACAGCCACCATATTAATTAAATCAGTTTTACACGTCCACACTACGTCCAGGAACGCTTGCACTGATTTAACTGCCAGAGTGGGGCGTTGGGGACAGCTTCTGAAAGGCAGCAACAGTCGATGTAAGCAACGCAGTGTCTACATTGACACTGCATCAACCTAACTAAACAGACCTAAGCGCTATGCTTCTTGTGGAGGTGGAGTTATTCAATTGGTATAGCGGGCAAGTTACAAAGGTGGGAGCTATATTTTAGTGTAGCTACTTACAGAGTTAGGTCGACATAAGCTGCTTCATATTGACCTAACTCTGTAGTGCAGACCAGGCCCTCGTTAGCAGTTTCTTGTAATCTGGTCATTACTGGGAAGATTCTGGGGAAAAAAATGCTAAAAGACAGAGGACAATTCTAGCACGCAAGTCTCCTAGTTTCGTCAAAGGTTATTTCCTCTTTTAATAATTTCTCCTTTAAGGAGTTTGTATTGGAGCGCAGATATATATTACAAAACCCTTCCCTACAATTTTGGAACAAAACTGAAAATCTCAAAAGGATTTCCTATTTCTTATTAGTAGTAGCTGGGGAAAAGCAAGTCTGGAGGTCACCTATTGCTATCACCAGGTGGCAGAGTAAACTGGGAAATTCTCAAGAATATGCTAAAGCCATTCACCAGAAGACAGGTCTGGTCATGTCTGCAGAGCAGAGGAAAACTTCACCATAGGAACAGTCAAACCTGGATTTGAAAGAGACCGTGTGTATTATGTCTTCTGCATTTTATTCAGTCCACAGCAGAAGTGACTATTTTAGTACCAAAAATATCCATCACACTCTGTTTTACAGAGTTGTGGACCCATAGCCATAAAGACATCTTCACAAAACATTTAAATTTAAATAGGAAACTGCCAGATAACAAGCTCTATTAGCTTGTTAACTTGTTAAAGTTGCTAACCAGATAAGCTAAGACTTAATTGAATTTTTGTCTGGGCATTACAGTTAAGGTGGCATTAGATTTGAGAATATAAATTGCATATTTAGAGTAAAACATTACATGGATTTTGCAATTAACCCAAAAACAAGTATTATAAACCCCAAAAATTCAGAGTTAAGGTTAACTTTAAAAGAAATCCAAAAAATTTTAAGGCATGGAAACACAATTAGAATGCTCAAACAACCTTAACTCTCACCTATAATGACACCATGAAATAGATATATGATTAAAACATTAATGTTTTTATTTCCAGATTAAATTGATTTTTAAAGGACATACTCTGAAGAAAAAATGGGAAAAAAATATCACTACAGGAGTTAAAGTTGTTTAGGTGCCAGAGCCAGTTCTAGAGTCCCATCATTGGGGGTGGGGGCGGAAGGGGAGTGGGTATTCTGGGGTCCTTGAATGACCCTATTTAAAAAACAACCAATCTCCCAGGAGCCCTAGGGCTAGTTAGACCCTGGAAAATCTTGGATTTCAAGAATTTTAAAAAGTAAAGTTTGGGTACTGTGCCAATATTTTGCTGTGATTTATAATTTATATAAAGGATGAAGACTATACATATTGTACATATTTCAGTCTGAGACTAATTTGAGGCCTCGAAGATTGTTTGGGGGGAGGGGAAATTGTCCTCTTTGTGCCCCCTCCCCAAGTGGCTCCAGGCTTTGCGGGGGGAAGCCCTAACCATGCCTTTCACTTTTTTCTGCTCTTAAACACCCAGTTTTCCCCTTCGGTCCCTGATGTATCCCTGAGCATGCACACTTCCCTCCCCCAACCATCTTTTTTCCTCCTTCCCTCTTGCCTTTCTTATTGAGTAAAACTAGAGGAAATTTAGTTTCTTTAAAAAAAAATTGAATTAACGTTTTTTTTTTGCTATCCTTCTTAAATTAAATCTGCTTCCTCATCAGAGACTTAATAATGTTATACTCCAGAGAATTCCACAAAGAACTGACCACTTTACAAAAGTCTTCATAATGTAGCCTGCACACAAGATATCAGTTTGTTTTAAGGGAACCTTTTTACCATGAAGATTATTATGGAACAATGCTACATTTCTTAAAGGACCCATTTCAACTAATTTTAACTCAAACTATTAAATGTATTTACTTGTAACTTCTCAGAAAATTCATTTTCTACTCAAAGAGTAAGTGTTCTCCATGGTAAAGATACGTAACAAATATTAAGCTTAGCACAGAAAATGAATTCTTGCTTTAAGTGAAAAAACTCAACTCATCCTTAACTATGGAGCTACAGCAGACACCTCCATAATACAAGTCCAAAACCATGATGTCCAAAGTTTTGAAAATATCGTGCAGGTCTAGATTTCTATTAACTTGCAGTAAGCCAGTTATACATGTGAAATTCTACAAATTCACAGTGAAAGTTCCAAACACAACCTAAACAATGCACAAGAACCACAACACTCTCACAAAACTGTCATAGCACTAAACCAGAATATTTCCTTCCCTTCCAATATGGATCACAAACCTGTAGCTCACATACAGGCAGAGCAGGGAGGTGAACACAAGACACATGTCAGGTAAGTGTCCCAACCATCAGGCTGTTACCTGGTGTCTCTTCCTCTGAATTTTTACCCTGATGAGGAATGGAACCAAATGCTGAAACCTCTAATGTTTTTTATGAAACACAATTCTTGTTTTCCAGCCAGTCCTAGCCCATATCAGAATTGTTAACTAAGTTATAAATATGGCCCTACCAAATTCATGGTCCATTTTGGATGTCAATTTTAAGGTCATAAATTTAGGATTTAAAAAAAAAATTGTAAATTTCATTTTTTCGGCTATTTAAATCTGAAATTTCACGGTGTTGTAATTGTAGGGATCTAGAATCAAAAAGGAGCTCTGAGGTGGGGAGGGGTCACACAAGGTTTTGTAGTGGGGGTTGCAGTACTGCCACCATTATTTCTGCACTGCTGCTGGTGGGGCACTGCCTTCAGAGCTGGGCAGCTGGAGAGCAGCAGCTGCTGGCTGGGAGCCCAGCTCCGAAGGCAGAGGTGCCACCAGCAGTAGCTCAGAAGTAAAGATGGCATGGTATGGTATTGCCACCTTTACTTCTGTGCTGCTGCTGGTGGGGCACTGCCTTCAGAGCTGGGCAGCTGGCCAACAGCCACCACTCTCCGGTTGCCCAGCTCTGAAGGCATCGCAGAAGTAAGGGTGGCAATACCATGACCCCACTAAAATAACCTTGCAACCCCCCTGCAACTCCATTTTGAGTCAAGACCCAATTTGAGAAACACTGGTCTCCCCCGTGAAATCTGATAAAAGCACACAAGACCAGTTTTCACTGCGGGGGAGGGGTGGGAAGAGGAGAACAATCAGATATCATGGTCCGTGACACGTTTTTCATGACAGTGAATTTGATAGGGCCCTAGTTATAACTGTGGTGTCTTCATTACGATGGTGATGCTCAAGTCAGAAATAAAACTGTTTGAATTTTAGATCCCAGGTTGGGTTTGTAAGACTAATAGTCAGAAAACTGTTTTTAACTGTGTAAATTTTGAATAGACAGACTCCTACAACCTTTAGTCTAGGTCAGGGCAGATTTTTTTTTAACTGAAGTCACAGGAGCTGCTCACTTTGCAAAAATGCACTAAAATTAATTTTTAAAAGACTAGCAGGAGAAATAATAGAAAAAAATTGTTGGAATCCAAAATTTTTCAGATGTGCAGTTTTCTGCATTCCCAGACAGGAAGATATACAAGTGCTGTGAGGCATGCTTATGCAACTTCAGAGAGGAGGATGTTTCTTTGGGGCAGTTTAAAAGGAGCTAATGTTTCAAGCTATTACAAATAAAGCACAAGCCGGAGCCCACACAGAAAACAATTTGATTAGAAAAATAAATGACTGCAGCACATGAGAGTTCATGGAAGATCATTTGAAAAACCACACAGCCTTGAGATCAAGTCCAAAAGCTCAGTACCACAGTGTTAGGCTTTGTCTACACTGGACATTCATCGGTAAACCTTTTGTCGTTTGGGGTATGAAATGAATACCCCCACAAATGACCTAAGTTTTACTGACAAAAAGCACCAGCGTGAACAGCCCTTTGGTGGCAGGAGAGCTCACCTGCCGACAAAGCTACCACCACTTGTTGGGGGTGGAAGTTTTTTGTTGGCAGGAGAGCGCTCTCAAAATTACTTTATATAAATTATGTACTAGATTTTATATTAGCAGATGAACAGAAAAAAGTGCCTGACTTATAAAAAAGAAGTGTAAAAAGCAATCATGTTTTATAGTAACAGCGAATGAGGAACATAATAAGTGATCTGAATAAAGAAATAGCATTAACTGAGGTTTTCAGATTCACTGTTGGTTCATACAAAAGATAAACCTCTGTTGAAGACTGACATTTACACTGCTTATCTCATTGACAAAAGTGTGCTGAATGAGACTAGCTTTTCATGAGAAAAACTAGGGGTATGTCTACACTGTGAAGTTGTCAACAAAATTTTTGTCTTTCACAGGTACTTAAAAACGCCCCCCCCGGGAAAAGACAAAAGTTTCACAGGTACTTAAAAAAGCCCCCCCCCCCCCATCCCCGACGCAAGTGGCAGTGTGAACATGGCTTTGCTGGCAGGAGCACTCTCCTGCCAACAAAGCTAACACTGCTTGTAAGGCTGGAAGTATTTTGTTGGCAAAAGTTTATACATGCTGACTTTTAGCGACAAGGCTGTGTTGACACAGCCTTGTCGCTAAAAGCTGCATGGTACAGACAAGCCCTAAGTTGCAAAGTATGTAGAGCTATCAATGTTTTCAGACATTCCAAGTCTTACAGTATACTGAAGTGTTGTATTTCAGAGTAGCAGCAGTGTTAGTCTGTATTCGCAAAAAGAAAAGGAGTACATGTGGCACCTTAGCGACTAACAAATTTATTTGAGCATAAGCTTTCGTGAGCTACAGCTCACTTCATCGGATGCATGCAGTGGAAAATACAGTGAGGAGATTTATATACATAGAGAACATGAAACAATGGGTGTTACCATACACACTGTAACGAGAGTGATCAGGTAAGGTGAGCTATTACCAGCAGGAGAGCGGGGGGGGGGGGGGGGGGGACCTTTTGTAGTGATAATCAAGGTGGGCCATTTCCAGCAGTTGACAAGAATGTCTGAGGAACTGTGGTGGGCGGAGGGGGGGAAATAAACATGGGGAAATAGTTTTACTTTGTGTAATGACCCATCCACTCCCAGTCTCTATTCAAGCCTAAGTTAATTGTAGCCAGTTTGCAAATTAATTCCAGTTCAACAGTCTCTCGTTGGAGTCTGTTTTTGAAGACTTTTTGTTGAAGAATTGTCACTTTTAGGTCTGTAATCAAGTGACCTGAGAGATTGAAGTTTTCTCCGACCGGTTTTTGAATGTTATAATTCTTGACGTCTGATTTGAGTACATTTATTCTTTTACGTAGAGACTGTCCAGTTTGACCAATGTACATGGCAGAGGGGCATTGCTGGCACATGATGGCATATATCACACTGGTAGATGTGCAGGTGAACGAGCCTCTGATAGCGTGGCTGATGTGATTAGACCCTATGAGTGTTGTAGAATTTCATCCAGTTACGAATACATATCCGCAGCAATCCTTGAGAAGGAAAGATTAATTTATAAGCGAAGTTCACAAATGCTCAAACACAAATCTTCAAAGAGAACTAAGATCCAGAGGAAACAGTAAAGTTGCACATTTCCATTTCATTTCATTCCATATCTCCAAGTGTGCAAAATGGTCAGTTTCAGCAATCTTCCGTTTGCCAACAAACAGCATTTTACAACAGCAATTTAAAGGTCTATCCAACCAAGTACAAACCGGATTAACTGGGCCATATTTAGACTATACTCCTAACAACATTAAAAGCCTCCAAAATGTTCCAAGAAAATAATTTAAGTTCTGTAATGTGATCTGAAATTTTAGGAATGGGCAATTGATCAAATATCCCTGCCCTCAAACTGGTGACCCGACTGATAAGTATACTATCCTCAGCAGAAATTCTGCCTTGGTTGTTTTAACAGCAGCAGTTGATATTAAATCTTACACAGTGGCATTTTTCCTTCATTGTACTGAATAAGCAAGCAAATCAGCTGAAGACATCATAAAACATCTGTTGACTTCCTTCACTGCATTCCTTGCCAAAACCTGGGGTACACTTGCTGCAGATGATACAGCCATCATAGAAAAATGGGTGTTGCTACATTCATGACCCAGAGGTACCCCATCTTGTTAGTGGCACTTTTCCAACCACAACGAACTCTGGGATATGTTATCAAAGAAATGGACGGTGAGAAATAGTTTGGAGTCTTTGATAAACTACCACATCTGCAATAAAAATCCAAATCAAGTTTTTACTCTTACAGGTGGGGAAGTGAGAGAGTTCAAGAAGATGATGCTTCATCAGCTTACACTCAATCTTTCAAGGATTTCTTTCCTACCATAAGGGCTGGAAACATATAAACCAAACACAGTTAAAATGAAAACCTGGCTTCTAGAAAACAGGTTTGCAGCACAAGGTGGATTACACGGCAATTTCTGTAGTGATAGAACTATGGAATACATAGGGCCCTCCTTTCTTAATCATATTTGATCTAGAAGGAAAATGCCTAGCATGGAAGTGACTTACACCAGTGCAACACAGTTTGTGGCAAAGGTACAAATTGTTTTGTATCAATGTAAATCATACCTAACACCAGGGGTTCCTAAGATCCCAGTGAAACTAGACTGGAGACATTTTCTGAATCAACAATACCATTTTTAAAGAGCAAATTTTCAGAGAAGTCCCATGCTAAGTAGAAAACTATGCTTGGAATTTCAACTACTTTTCAGCCTTCCATTATTGACCTTTCAGCCATCATTTCCTGTGAATCTGCACTCTGAACAAAGCTATTATTTTCTTAATAATTTTAAGAAATAATAAAATTGGCATAGAAGAGGTACCACTACAGTATATTTAGATAAGATTATGCAATAGAAAGGTTTGTCAGTAGATTTTAGGATTTTGCTCACACTGCAACAATACAGCAAGAGCAACAAATCCTAGAGTTCTCCAATTTAGACATTTATGCTAAGATTTTAATGTTAAGTAGTATGATTATAACTTAATTATAATGAGATGAAATATTACCACCCCTGATTTTTATCACTTGAAATTATGGACCAGGTGTGCCAGAGATTATAAATTTGGTAAAAATGGAAGTCAACTGAAGAAACTTATTTATTGTATCTCTGGTTCTTTTAGATGTGATGAAGACGTGTATTTCACTTAGGGGGGTGTGTGCTTAGAGCACTGGAGCCAGATACTTTTGACTAGCAGTACCCATAGGGAGGCGGCGCTCATGCCTTGTGGCTGTGGCCACTCCCTGACTATATGAGGCAGCACCGCCCTAATCCTACTCAGTTCCTTTGCACCAAAAGCCTATGAAAGGAGACTCCTATGCAGAGGGGACAGAGGGTGGGTAATGGAATACACGTCTTTAGCACATCTCAAAGAACCACAATTACAGTAAGTAACCATTTCTTTTTCAAGTAGATAAAAACGTGTATTCCACATAAGTGACTCACAAGCAGTAGCCAGTCCAAGGGGGGTACTCACAGTCTACCGAAATGGGGACTGAAGGACCACCCTACTGAGGACTGCGTCCATTCTGGAAGAAGTGGTAATAGCATAATTGTCCGTAAATGTATGTGTGGACAATCACGTGACCACCCTGCAAATATCCAATATGAAAATGTCACCGAGGAACGCTATTGGCATTGCTTAGGCTCTTGTTGAACAAGCTTGCATCTGCTGAGGGGGCATAGCCAAAGCTATCTCATATGCAGTCTTGATACAGGATGTTATTCATTTACAGATAGTCTATGAAGAGACCGCTTGCCCCTTCACGTGGTCTGCGAATGACACAAACAGGCAAGGCGAAGTTTAGTGAAGGCGAAGTTTAGTGTTTAATGAAACAGTTTAGTCCTATCCAGATAAAAGGATAGAGAATGTCTAACATCCAAAATATGAAGGTGCTTTTCCTCAGGCATGAATGGAGCTTAGGGGAAAAAACCACAGGTAAATACACCACCTGGTTCAGATGAAACAGAGACCCCTTTGAATAAAAACTTTGGGTTTGGTTGTAAGGTTACCTTGTCTTTGGTGAACTGTAAGGAGGCCCTGCCATCAGCACCTGAAACTTGCACACCCGCCTTGCAGATCTAATGGCTACCAGGAACACGGTTTTCCGACACAAGAGGGGCAATGGACAGGACACTAGGGGCTCGAATGGAGGGACTATTAGAGCTTCCAAAACTGTGTTTAGGTTCTTGGACCAGAGGATATGAACAGAGAAGCCCTTTTAGAAAACTCATCACCACAGCACTGGCAAACACCAATTTCCCCTGAATCATGGGATGAAACACTGATATTGCTGCCAGATGCACTCTCAGTGAACTGAGTGAAAGTCCAGATTTCTGAAGGTGTAGCAGGTACTCCAAGATTTCCTGAATAGAATTCCACGTCAGTTGGATCCCACCAGCCAAGAACTATACCGAAAACCTCTTCCACACTTTGCTAAACAGGCAATCCTGGTAGAGGACTTCCTATTGTTGAGTAGGACTTGTTGGACAGTCACCGAGCATTGCTCTTCTTCATTCAACCACACAGCAGTCACGCCATGACTTGCAAGCAGTTGAGTATGGGATTGTGACAGCAGCCTTGGTTCTGAGTGAGCAAGTCGAGATGAGGAGGAAGCAGTATGGGAGGCTGAATCAATAGCACAAGGAGGTCAGAGAACCAGCAACGTCTCGGCCGTGCTGGGGCTATGAGGATAAGCTTGGCTTGATCTACATTGAGCTTTTAGGCTGACTTGAGGAATGGTCATGATTAGGGGAAAGGTATACAGGAAAGTCGTTTGCCCGCTGCAGTGGAAGGCATCGGAGAGGGAGCTTGAACTTAAGTCCCCCAGAGCAGAACAGGTGACATTTCCTGTTTTTCCCTTGTGGCAAATAAGTTGATCGTGGGAATGTGCCATGCTGTGAAGTTGAGTCGGAGGACACTCATGTTCAGGGATCACTCATGACCCAGAAAAAAAAAATATCTGCTTAGATGGTCCACAAGATAATTTTGCACCTCAGGAAAACAGACCGCTATTAGAGTAATGTCCTCCTCGATGAAAAATTGCCACAGATGGATTGCCTCTAGACAGAGTGACCTGGAGTGTGCTCCCCCTTGTTTGTTCCCATAGTACATCACGGTGGTATTGTCAATGAGTATGTGAACCACGGAGTGTCTGATATGGTCCCGGAAGGCCCAGCATGCATTGGGTATGGTTCAACGCTCCAGCACATTGATATGGAGCAAGGCCTACTGATCTGACCAGAGTCCCTGTACCTTCAGCGAGCCCATGTGCACACCCCACTAGCGGAGGACAACAAACCAGCCTGTTCAGAGGATGAAGGTTGGGGCGTTAGACCGTCGTGAGCCACATTTGAAGGGTTTGGAAGCACAGCTTCACAATCTGTACCACCTGCATGCAAGCAGACACATGGCCCAACAGGCTCTGATATCCTAGACTGTCAGGGAACGCTGGGATTGCAGACTGAGGCAGAGACGTCGAATTGCCTGAAAATTGTCAATCGGCAGGAATGCTCTTAACCTTGTGGAATCTAACAGGGCCCAGGTGAACTTGCATTTTTTGAATGGGAGCCAAGGTTGATTTTCATAAGAACACAGGAACGGCCATACTGGGTCAGACGAATGGCCCATCTAGTCCAGTATCCTATCTTCCAACAGTCACCAATGCCAGGTGTTTCAGAGGGAATGAATAGAACAGGTAATCATCAAGTGATCCATCCCCTATCGCCCATTCCCAGCCTCTGGCAAACAGGCTAGGGACAGAGCATGTTTTTGCATCCCACTCCGGTTTTTAGAATGAGGCCCGGACAGCTGAGCAAGTGCAAAGTGTTGCTGACGTGAGGGAGAACTTCCTCTCTGGATCTGCCCCGTATTAACCAGTCATTAAGGTACAGGAAGATGTGGCTTTCCTGTCCCGAGATACGCAGTAACCACGACCACACACTTGATGAAGACTCCGTGAACAGAAGAGAGACCAAATGGCAGGACTGCATACTGAAAATGGCATCATCCTACAATGAAGCAAAGGAACTTCCTGTGGCTAGGCAGAATCGCCACATGGAAGTAAGCATCCTGGAGGTCCAGGGCAGCGAACCAGCCATTCTGAGAAAATGCAGGGAGGATAGTCAAAAGAGTGATCATTTGGAACATCACATATCTAATATGTTTGTTGAGGCCACAAAGGTTGAGGATGGGTCTCATCCCTCCCCTTGGATTTGGATATCAGGAAATACTGGGAGTAGAAGCCATGACCCCAGTATTACAGCAGAACTTCCTCCACGTCTTCCAATGCCAGCAAAGAGCTGACCTTGATGAGCAGACTCTCATGAAAGGGATCCCTAAAAAGGAAAGGAGGGTGGGAAGGAGGTGTGGAGATGAAATGGATGGCATAACCCGATCTGACAGTGTCTAGGACCCAGTAGTTGGAAGTAATCAGACCCCAAGCTCTGCAAAGCAGGCCAGTCTGACCAAACCCTGAGCCCGGCCTCTATCTTGTGGGACCTATTCCTTTTCCCAAGGTAGTCTTGTTGTTTCAGGGGAAAGGGCTGCGCAAAAGTATGCTGCAGACAATACTGATGCTATGCATTATAGCAGCACCTCTGCACCGGGGGGGCTGTAGACTCTCTAAGAGTAACCCTAAAGTCCTTGAGGCATGTCATCTGTCTTGTCCAAGAACAGGATTGGCCATCAAAAGGCAAGTCCTATCTGGGATTTCAAACAAGTCCCTCCCAGTCATCACTACCACTGAATTCAGTGCTAGATGTGAATAGAACCCTTCAAATCCCTGAACTGGAACAAAATTTCCATGTGCTCAGCTGCCGGTGGTACCCAGGCCAGCATATTCCAAAGGGCTTTGGCCAGTTGGAGGACCTTCAATATAGTATAGTTTACATCTCCACCCCTTCATTTAATCTATCATAAGGAAAAAACACTAAGTATACAAAATAAATATTATATAGCGAAAAACCAGTGCAAGGAGGATCATTCCAACAATTTCACAAATGACTCTAAATGCTTTTATATAATATTTTCAAGCAAATTATTCCTTTAGTCTAAATTATGCCAAGGATTTACTTCATTTTTCAACACATATCATAAGTTCTATTTTTTAATGCAATGATACTACAGCAGCTGGAAAAATCCAGTCCAACTAAAATATCAAGAAACATTTTACAAATCCAAAGTAAAATTGGATGATAGATAATTTAAAGATGCCTCAAGAACATTAATGTTTTGACCATGGTTATGCACTCACATACCTAATGATGCATCCTATGCATACAACATAGACATTGGAAATGTTCAAAATAAGCAATACACCTATACTTCAAATATGAATACAAAATGTTACACATGCACACAAAGTAGATCATCTAGTTAGCGTCAGTACATTTATTTTTTTAGAGCTCACTAACATGGTTTCTCCGATTGTGTTT
Organism: Natator depressus; assembly: GCF_965152275.1. NCBI lineage: Eukaryota > Metazoa > Chordata > Testudines > Cheloniidae > Natator > Natator depressus. Next base: position 44,904,708 of record NC_134238.1, on the reverse strand, counting down.
TATTCCATTGAGCTTATGATGTCTTCTATACAAAATTCAAAAAAAAAAAATTAGAAATTAAGTTTGCATAGTCAAGCACTGAAAAGCTAGAAAATGCCAGAATTAAGCTTGCCTGTGCAAACTTGATTCAGCCTGTGTGCATATGTATTATGAGAAAGTCTTTAATTATATGGTAACGTTTTTTCCACAAAACCTCTAATGCAGTGTACAGAACGGATGGTGTTCACTTAATGAGCAGCTATTCAATATTTTGTTTTATCCCCATTGTTCAATACATGACCTCACGCCTTAGTTATTGCACACTATTTAAATCTTGCTCTGAAGAGAGAATTGTTAGTTTCCTCCTGGGCTTTTCTATGGCACTCATCACTATAGTACCTGAGTGTTTCAGAAATATTAATTTATTTTCAGAACACCTCAGAGATGAGGGTATATTTTAATTTTTCAGATGGGGGAACTGAGGCAACGTCAAAAGTATCTGCTAATTTCGGGAGTCCAATTTGAGAAACCTAAGACCTGATTTTTCAGAGTACTTAGCACTATATAGACCTTTATATATTCAAAGCACAGCCCCAACTGACTTCAGTTGCAGCTGCGGGTTCTCAGCACTTCTGAAATCAAGCTCCAAGGTCTCAATACATGAAATCTAAAAATAAGGAACACTATAATTAGTGACCACCTGTGAAAGTATGCTAGGCAAGTCATTTAAACTACCATGTAAATGGCAGAGGTAAGGATAGAATTCCGTTCTCCAGGACAGCATTCAAATGCTCTAGGCATGAGACCATCCTCTCTCTTCCTGCAATCCCCTGCCTCATTCACCACACACCTTTCAATTTCTGCAACAAATGAGGCAAGGGTCCTACAGATGACAATCACCTTTATTACTCAGTCCTGATTCATCCCCAGAGCAGATATATTCTGTGCACTGAATGAGGCAAGGGTCCTGTGGAAGAAACAGTATGTGATCATGTAATCAAAGACTGCATTAAAAGAACAAGGGAGCCCAATTAAGGTTGCATGGGCAATCTTAATTTTGGCATTTCCTAACTTCTGAGTATTTGACTTTGCAAACAATGTTATTTTAATGTAGTTGTGTGTGTGTAATTTCCTAGGTTTTAAAAAAGCAAACTGAAAAAAAACCAGGAATTCCATCATGTGGCATCATATCGACACCCATATGGTTCACCAGCAGGATTGCAACGTTTAGATTCACCACATAGGCCTCTGCCACTTAAGCTAAGGGTGTAAATGAGAGTGGTAATAAGTTAGAGAGACAAGGTGGGTGAGATAATATCTATTGTTGGACCAACTTTCGCTGGTGAGGGAGACACACAGAGCTCTCCTTCAGGTCAAAAGCTTGTCTCTCTCACCAACAGAAGTTGGTCTAATAAAAGATCTTACTTCACCCACCTTCTCTCTCTAATGTCCTGGGATCCACCATGGCTACAACTACATTGCATACACCAATAGTAGTAATAAGCTGTCATTCTCTAAGTAGACCAGCACTAGAGGGTATAAGACATTTTGCTGAAGAGTTTCACAAACATCTGCTGATAGGAGAGGAACAGTAAGACTCAGGAACCTTAGGTTCCATTCCATGTTGTGGAAGGAAGCATGTTCTCGCGCCACAGACTTCAACCTATTTTCCCCCATCTCCCTCCAGCCTCGTCCCAGTCTTATTCTCTTCACATAGCCAGTCCCAGTCTACATTCCTCAGGCTTCTCATTCCAGTAGTCCCAGTCTTCTTGCCCAGCCAGCCAGTCCTAGTCCCCCACTCCAAACACCCTATTTCAGTCCCCTACACACAATCCCCCATCACAGTCTTACCTACCATAGCTCTCAGTTCCCCTCTACTCTGGCTCCCAATCCTCACTCTCCTTGCCCAGTCGGTCCCAGTTCTCCCCTCCCATAGGATCTGTCTCTTTCCCTGAAGCATCCAGTTACCACCATACCCTATTCCCCAAACCCACTGCATCCTCTCAGTCCAGGGCTCCTTCCCCAGGCTCCTCATTCAATTTCAGTGTCCCCACACACCTAGCTCCCATGCTTTGCTCAGCCAGTCCCAGTTCCATCTCTGCACCCTCACTCCTCATCAGATGTGTATCCCTCCACCAATCTCTTTCTCCAAAACTCACTGGTTCCCAGTCCTAGTCTCCATGCCCAACTAGTCCCTATCTCCTCCCACCAGCAACCAGCCTCTAGTCCCAATCTTCCATTATCCCACCCCCAGTCCAGCACTTGTTCCCTCTGCATGCGATTCAGATAACTTCCTTCTCCACACTATTTGGACATTAGCGGGGAAGGCACTGAGAGCACAGAAGAAACAGTCTCCCCCACCCCCTCCTTTCAGTTCTGGTGCCCAGACACTGCGTGGCATGAATGGACTAGCTGGGAACTGCTATTGCAGAAAAATTCCTGCTCACCCCATGCAAACTATAACATACCCAGTACAAACAATCACTGGGGATTTTAGTTGCAAAGGCCTAGCAAATGTCAACTGAGCATGTGCAAACAGATTTTTCTAAGTCTGTAACTTGGTCAAATTTGGTCAGATATTACAGGAACATCAAAAAGGCATATCCCTGACACAAAGGTCACCTACTGACAAATTTCAAGTACCTGCTCTAAAGCATTGGGGGGAGCCACTTAAGTTTAAGTTTCTCAAAGAAAAGTTTACCCGAATTTCTTTTAAAGTGGGCAAAACATAATTTTCTCCTCACCTTGATCTCAGAAACAGCTATGTCACAGTTTCAGGGCAACTGCACCTGTATTCCCCTTCCTGATCCACCAGTCCTGGGCACTCACTTTTAGGCTTCTGGTTCCCAGCTGTCACCTCTCTTGGGCAGATACCAGCTTCTCATGCCCTCCTGATTGGGGTTTTTCCAGGCTGCACAGTTCCCTTCCGACACTGATATTTCCAGTACGCCAGACTGCCTACACAGGCCACCATCTGTGCTTTCTCTCCAAAGCTTATGAACAGTGTAATTGCTAGCAGTTGCCGGTTGCCACAGATCTCTTTCTAAGCAAGCACATTTATTCTTAAGGTGAAAGCATTACTAAAAAACTTACCAGAGGTCACCCCCCCCAAATCAAACCTCAGATTCTGGCAGGTCTTATTCCTTCAAAACCCACAACTGCGTTTTTCCCCATGTTATAAGTTCATAACTGTCTCATATCCAGAACCAGAACAACCAGGTAGACATTTCATCCTTTTCTTTACATGGCTCAGACCTTTGATCTCCACTCTCCAAGAACAGATAATCAGCAAAGATCCTCACATCAGGGTGTAGCTTCAAAGAGCAAGAGTTTTGCATAACCAGTGGTGGGAAATTTGCATTTTCCCTAGATATTCCCCAGGAAATTCCCTAACACTTATTGTCCAAAAGTCCATTCTCATCTGGCACTTTTTTGATAAAGTCCTTTGAACTGCCAGGCCTCAAATCACATGTCCCCCCAGAGACGTTACATACAATCCCAACCCACAATAATACATAAGCTTAATGCAATAAATTATTTCAAGGATATTGCAGGAAACTGCCATGTCTGTCACAGGCTGAACCATTTTGTCTGAAGTTTTCAAAAACAAGAACAGTCTGAAGCAGACACCTAGCACGAAAACTTTTAGCTGAAATGGTTAAAATTTGGCAAAGTTATAACCAACTGAAAATAGAGTCATATAATGGGATGCGTCAGGCAACCTTAATCATAAGCAGTGTTATCAGCTCCAGCTGCAATGGAAGTGCCAGCTGCCGACATAGCATGGTGATGCATTTGATATTCAGTTGGGCTAAGAGAGCAGACTCCACAGTCCTCAAGGGACATGGAAAGTGAGCATGTTTGAAGTGCAATAGTGTCTCGGCAGAAGACAATCGCACATACCATGAATCCGCTTGGTTGAAACAAATGTAAGAAATGTGCTGCTTTGTGAAAAATGTATAATTATATTCATACGCTTTTTTAAAAAACACCAACCTATGTAATATATCTTAGTACTTACATCACATAAAATGTTAGTAAAATCTTTTCAGATGCCGTAGATAACTACATACTGGTAGCTCTGTGTTTGTAGTATTCATTTAATTTTCCCTATGCTATGCATACGTAAAGATGGAGGTGACAAAGAAAAAAACCCTGAGTAAAACAAGCCATAATGCACATCTTTTTCCTTATCTTAATGTAGGTCAGAATTTGTCTGTTGACAATGCACAGTCTTAATTTTTAACAAAGTTGCAATTCAATATGTAACATACATTTGCAGATCTAGAAATATTGTCAAAAACTAGCAAAGATATAGGCCTATTCATCAATAACAACATTAAAAGTCTGGTTTCTTCTCCCTCCGCTGCGCCCCGCACTGTTGCCAACTCTTACAATTTGAGTGTCCTGATATTTGGTGTTTTGTATCCAGAAGCTGAGGCTGGAAGTGATTTTATTATTAATTATTATTATTATTAAAGAAAAGGTTTCTAGCTCTCATGGTTGAAAATATGACACAAGTGAACCTTAAAGGCAAATAAAACAATTAAAAAAAACACCACCTCATTTTTAAGCCAGTCTCATGAGTTTGGAGCATTTGAGGTTGGCAATACTGCAGTAGCTCACATGTAGTTGAGATCATAAAAGAATAAGCTTTTTGGGGCAAGGACCACTTTGCATAGCACAAAATCCATCACCTGGGCTCCTAAACATTACTGCAATACAAATAATAATACACTTGGAGTAAAAGTCGAAAGTGCTTAGATACCATAGTGCTGGATGTGGATACAGACTTCTGAACCGCAGTGCTCTCTGGAACCACAGTGGTGAAAAGAGCAGAACATGGGGATGCCGTGTGGCCCCATGCTTGCAACTCCTCCAGCGCGGCTGTACCATTCCCAGCCCCACCTCCAGCCTTGTCCTCCGGTGGGGCTATACAGACCCGAGACAGACACAGCTGCGTCAAAGAGCTGGGGGGAGTACAGCCGTGCTGGAGGAGCTGCTGGTGTGGGGCCTCCCGGCAGCCCCATATTCTGCTCCTGTGTCTTTCCGGTACGGTGTGCCGGCAATAAATATCTTAATGGTATGGCATACTGGACCGTACCGCCCTACTTGCACCACTGGGTATACTTATTTATTAAGTGTGTGCATGCATGAGTCACTCCTATATAAAGATCACACTGCCCAGATTATTTTCTTCAATTTGTAAGAAGGTTATGAAGACAACAAACCTCACTCCTTCAACTCATCCCTATCCCATTATCACAGGAAACTGATTATGAGGGATACAACCGTATGATCCAAAAGGATGATTCCCTATTCAATGCTCCAGAAGAATGCAAAAGTAAAAATGTTCCTGGTAATACAATCCCAAGAGAAAACTCCTTCCCAACTCGCAGTCAGTTTAATTCTACTGTAATCAAAAAAGAAAAATCACACTAGATATCAACTGATATCTGTTTACCAACTACTTTGTGCCCACGTATTTGTGCATTTTCCCCATAAATAAATTCAACAAAACAAGCCAACCCAACTTGAAGTTAGTTTCCAAGACAACTAATGTTTGCTCCCACCCAAATCACAGGTGATCTCCTTGATTAAAATAGGAAAGGACTGTTTTATAAATTGATTTTTTCCTATTTAGAAACATGGTTTCCCCACAGCAAACAATTCAGACAAGGCAGAATGTGATTCTTAGTACATTTATTTGGATATTATTTCTTACTTTGGGTAATTCATGCAAAAATTTACCACATAGGTATGAAAAGCAATCCAGCGTGAAATTTAATCAATCATCTAGATTTTGTTCGGTGAAGGAATCTTTGGACTTCAAATCTAATGATGTTTCTTTCCCCAAAACATGGCTTATCTAGGTCTAGAAAAGCTAGGGTGTCCAGACAGCAAGTGTGAAAAATTGGGACAGGGGGTGGAGGGTAATAGGAGCTGTCATAAATATAAAGGGAAGGTAACCACCTTTCTGTATACAGAACTATAAAATCCCTCCTGGCCAGAGGCAAAACCCTTTCACCTGTAAAGGGTTAAGAAGCTAAGATAACCTCACTGGCACCTGACCAAAATGACCAATGAGGAGACAAGATACTTTCAAAGCTGGAGGGGGGAACAAAGGGTCTGTCTGTCTGTGTGATGCTTTTGACGGGAACAGGTCAGGAATGCTCTTCAAGACTTCTGTTAAGTTAGTAAGTAATCTAACTAGAAATGCGTTAGATTTTCTTTTGTTTAATGGCTGGTAAAATAGCTGTGCTGAATGGAATGTATATTCCTGTTTTTGTGTCTTTTTGTAACAAAAGGTTTTGCCTAGAGGGATTCTCTATGTTTTGAATCCGATTACCCTGTAAGGTAGTTACCATCCTGATTTTACAGAGGTGATTCTTTTACTTTTTCTTTAATTAAAATTCTTCTTCTAAGATCCTGATTGCTTTTTCATTGTTCTTAAGACCCAAGGGTTTGGGTCTGTGTTTACCTATGCAAATTGGTGAGGATTTTTATCAAGCCTTCCCCAGGAAAGGGGGTGTAGGGTTGGGGGGGGAAGACGTCTCCAAGTGGGCTCTTTCCTGTTCTTTAACACGCTTGGTGGTGGCAGCATAGGGTTCAAGGACAAGGCAAAGTTTGTACCTTCAGGAAGTTTTAACCTAAGCTGGTAAGAATAAGCTTAGGGGGTCTTTCATGCAGGCCCCCACATCTGTACCCTAGAGTTCAGAGTGGGGAAGGAACCTTGACAGGAGCCTATATAAGAAAAAGACCCAAAAATCGGGACTGTCCCTATAAAATCAGGACATCTGATCACCGTAAGAAAAGCCTTGTCTGTTTGTAAGAATACTACCTATCCCATACGCTCAAGTTGGTATCCATCCATCCTCCGATTTAAGACCAACCTGAGGAAGTCCAAGATATATTTCAGCTCTTGAATTTTTAAGAGCTTTAAAAGTTTATGCAGTTTACTCTAACATTTAAAGACTACAGAAGGCTTCAAATTGAAGCATTCAAAAAGTGTCCTTTATACTGTATTGGGTGAACTTTCATAATCTCCCTTTTCACCATTCTGTATACACATCTCTAGTAGATTATTCTTCTCTCCCAGTGCCAGCAGTTATGGATTAGTGTTGCAGTAGTTCGCTGTGCTGAAAAAGAGTACTTTGTTAAAGGGTTGTGTGCAGGATGTCAGTTAAAAGGGGTGATAAAAGGCTGATAACCCTTAGGAGTGAAGAAATAAGGTTTGATGTATGGAAGCTGTGGTAAATGGTAAGGCATGCGTGTGGGTTGAAAGTATGCACTGCTAGTTTTTCATTTTCTCACTTCTGTGGGCTTGCATCAGGTGGGTTGCTGACATAGCAACCACTTCACAATGAATTTTTTTCCTGTATTAATTGCTTAGAGTTGTTTAATGCTTATTTTGGAGTTGGGGCTAGTAACGATGAGGCAGAAGCACAGCTGCACATGAACCTTCTCTACTGTAGGATGAAATCAGTTCAAAAGGTTTTTATATGCACTACCTACCCAATCAGTCAGGTTTGTGCATGCCTGTTCCCCAATCAATCAGGTTTGTATACACAGCGCAAACTTTGAATTGTAATATGAACAACTAAAAGTGACCCTAAATCCAAGATTTAAAAACACAAAAATAGGGAAGAAAACAGAAGACAAAACAAAAACAAAAACCTGTGGCACCAGATCTATTAAGAATGAATCTCTACCAAATTTTTTCCATGCAGAGTTGTGGTGGCCTTGTTGGTCCCAGGATATTAGAGAGACAAGGTGGGTGAGGCAGTATCTTTTACTGGACCAACATCTGTTGGTGAGAGAGAGAGAGAAGCTTTCAAGCTACACAGAGCTCTTCTTCAGGTCTGGGAAAGGTACTCACAGTGAAATACAAATTGCAACAGATTGTTTAGCATAAGTAGTTAACTTGCATTGTAAAAGAACATTCAAGGTGAAGTGGTCTGTTAACACTTTGGCAGCCATAGGACAAAAAGGGAAGGGGGCTAATGGGTTACAGCAGAGGTTCTCAAACTTTTGTACTGGTGACCCCTTTCACATAGCAAGCCTCTGAGTGAGACCCCCCTTATAAATTAAAAACACTTTTTAATATATTTAACACCATTATAAATACTGGAGGCAAAGCAGGGTTTGGGGTGGAGGCTGAGAGCTCGCAACCCCCCATATAATAACCTTGCAACCCCCTGAGGGGTCCTGACCTCCCCGTTTGAGAACCACTGGGCTACAGAGTGTCCCTAAGCCTCTGACTGCCAGATGCTAGCACTGGACAATGGGCTGGATCACTTGATAATTGTCCTGTTCATTCTCTCTGAAGCATCTGGAATTGGTCACTGTCAGAAGATAGGATAATGGGCTAGATGGACCATTAATCTAACCCAACATGGCCATTCCTGTGTACAGATCGTTGTAATAAACCATAAATCCAGTGTTTTTATTAAGACACGTGATGTTTAGTGTTTAGCAAACTTATGAATTTAAGCTCCCAGGCTTGTCTTTTGAAGATGATATGCATGTTTCCTTTAAGGATGAGGCCAGAGGTCAGATACAGAATGATCTTTTTGTGAAAAAAGCGTTCACCCACAGGTGTTATGGTGTTTTTGCCTTGTATCATTTTTCTGTGAGAGTTCATTCAAGGGCACAATGATTGCCTTTTTTCACCAACATAGTTGTTATGGGACATTTAGTGCACTGGATGAGGTACACCACAATTTGTGAAAGGCACGCATAAGACCCATGAATCCAGACCCTGCTATAACACCACATACAAAACCTACAGGCAACTCCACTGCTACAATGATCCATACCCCTCACAGCACACCTTTCCAAATTCATGGGTCCTACACAGTGTAGATATAGCCAGAGTCCTTTTCCCAGATATGAAGAAGAGCTCTATGTAGCTCGAAAGCTTGTCTCTTTCACAGTATTGCCAACCCCAAATGTTCAAAACTCATAAGTCAGGCTCACCAAAAAATCATGAGACTGGCTTTAAAATCATGAGATTCTGTAACAATAATAGATTGGGTGTTCTTTTTATTTGCTTTCTGCTTTTTGAGCCTCTACAGTGCACTGGGGGTCACGTTTTGAAGCTTTCTACACAGCCAAGAGGGCAAGAAACCAACTTTTTCTTTCAGAATGAAGGCTGAAATCATCACATAGCCACTTGACTCAATAATTATCATGAGATTCATGACAAGATCATGAGAGTTGGCAACACTGCTTTAACCAACAGATGTTGGTCCAATAAAAGATATTTCCTCACCCACCTTGTCTAAGTTTTTTGTAGATAGTGTTTAAGAGATAATGGTCAGTCATGAAAAGTAGAAATGCCAAGGAAAAGTTTCAGCAAGACCCCAAATTCAAAGACTTCCTATTAAAAATTTATGAAGAGAAACCAAACAAAGCTACATGGAAAATTCAAAGGGCATAAAAATATAGCCTTGTGTGAAGTTTCACACCCATAGAACACCTGCTTTTAGGGTAGGAAGGGATCCAGAAAAGTATGTCTAGTTTAGGCCCATTTTAGAAAATAACCTTAACTACTAAGATAATATCAAGTATCCCCATAATTCTACTGTGTCCTCAAATATATGAGTAAAATTTGCTGTGTATTCTTCAGAGAAAAAAATAAAAATTGCCGTTTACTTATGTATATTGCTCAGTTTTATCAAGTGCGCAATGAGGAGCACCCACATATCAAAGAGCATAAATAGCACTTTACATAAAACTAAAATCTTTGGATTTTATTTTTAAAATGTCACAGAAAATAAAGATTTGATCCTCTGGAGTAATTACTGAATACTGTTTAAGCTGTTATACTTAGATACTGAAAACTGAAGTTTCATCTAAGAAAGAATATTTTCCAACACAGTGCTTATCAATACAATTACTGATCCTATACTGTCACAAAAGTTAAATATACGGCACTAAAACAAATTTTTGTATGAACTGATTTTTATATTAGACCTGTATCATAATTAAAACAACCTTGTTCTATAAAAGGAAGTTTTTTCCTCACAATTATAAATTTAAAATAACATTCTTTGTAGTTTTAAGTTTTCTAATGATACAAGAAAAATTTAATTCAAAATGTTAAAGCATTAGTCTTTGAGGATTAGTGGATCCCGTTTGAAAAAGGGAAAACCACATTACTCAGAGAGTAAGGTAAATTTAAGAAAACAAAAATGCAAATATGCATTTTAGTAGTCTTGAATTTATTAATCTAAAAGGTTTAATTTCCATTTTCCTGCATCAGCTTTATTTGTAAAATGTCGTGCCCTATAAATATGCTGTTATTTTCTATAGTCAAGCACCCTCTTAACAAATCTTCTCATTAATATGTAAATTTAAAGTCAATCGGTCTTCTCCCTGACAGCACCATGAATTCCTAGTGCACTGTATAATCGGCTTTGACTTGGCATCCACTATTTATCATCAAAGATGTCAGTTAGAAAAATTATGGAAAATGCAGTGCAATTGATATGACTGCAATCTACTTTGTCAACGCTTAATTGTTCCTCAAATCGTACATTTACATATAAACAACTTAAATACTGATCTATAATGAGGCAAATAAACTAAATTAAAAATCTCTTCCACTATACAAGATGCCTTGTTGTATGATGTGTTCATTTGAAAACTTGACAAAAGGTACACAACTAATTTTTAAAAGGTATTTCTACTAAATTTAATTGCTGAATAGCCAGAAAGACCAATTTTCCATTCAAGCACATGACAGTGGAAGCAAACGTTATCTAAACTGTACCATCGTGAAGCATTTTTGGGTTGGCACAGGCAGAAGCCTGACAATCAGTTTATATTCTTACATTGACATTATAACTTATTGCAGCATACAAGTAATCCAATAAACTGTTGTAGTTATCCATCCAGTTTAAAAACTATGTTAAAAAGTCTCAATCACAGACACTGTAAATTACTGCTTATAAATTTTTGTGTTTTAATATAAACACATAGGGATGTCTACACTACAAATCTAAACATACCTATATTAGGTTGACTTACAACCACCACAATAATTACTATGGTGGTGCATGTCCACACTACCCTCCTTGGGTCGGTAATGAGTGGCCTCCCCAGGAGCACTTCCACTGACCTAAGAGGGGCAGTATGGGGAGCTGAGATCCTGGTCTGGCAGCTCCCTGCAGGAGCCTGGCTGCCCCCCCTCCCATTCCCCATCAGGAGCAGGGGGAAGCCACCTGGGCCTTCTCGCCCCTGTGGAGTAGGGTCCAGAAACCCCGGCTTCTCCTGCCTCCCTCCTGTCCCCCACCAGGAACTGGCCAGCTTTGTCAATTTCACAGCTCACCAAGCCATGAAATTGACAAGGCTGCCAGTTCAGGCTTCTCACCCAGCTCCCAGCTGGGAGTGAGGTCTAAAGCCACCTGGGCTTCGGCTCCCAGCTGGGAGTACGGGAAGCCCCTCAGGCTTCTCACCCCAGCTCCCACTTGACAGCAGGGTCCAGCCGTCCTGCTCTTCAAGGGAGCAGCTTTTTTGTCAATTTCACTGCTCCTGCCGTGAAATTGACAAGACAACCGATGTAAGGGAGACAGTGTCCACACAGACACTGGGTCACCGTAACTACACAGACGTAAACTGTATGTCTCTCATGGAGGTAGAATTATTATGTTGGTGTACTAGAGCACTTATATCAGCGGGCGGAAGGCTGGAGGACATGCACAAGCTGCCTTATGTTGACCTAACTGTGTAGTGTAGATCAGCCCATAGGATAATGCAAACTGTTTACCTTCTATAAACACACCTGTAATAAACAGACTTGGGTGCCTTAGGACAATATTTTACCTGAACATCTCATTATCTAGCATTTTGCTTATTTTAAGCAATTTTCAGACAAGCTGATTTATTGCAAAACAATTTTATTTCAATCTAAAATGAAAAATGGGAACTCCAGACAATCCACTTGAATTATTTTTTAAATCAAATGACTGTACTTGGCATGCAAGATTTTTTCCTCTATACTGTTTTTATTTTTCTAATCTTAAAATAAGAGGTACAGAGCTTAATAAAGTTAAGTAGTAGTAAACCTAGAGCCACAAATCAAATTTCACAGAAGTTAGCAGTTCGTCAAAATATATTTGTTATGGGTGTCATCTAACAGATCATAGACTATACAAAAATGTGAAATAAAATTTTCAAAACAATAGCAAACACATCTTTGTATCAATAAGGCACAAGTTTTCACTAAGCATATATGAACCATCACAGCCCAACATGCTGAGAGCTCCAAAGAGATGTTACTCGTACATACACGGTCACAGCGCTTAGGCATTATCAGCTGGGCATGCACCCAAAGCCCAGTTGATAATGCCTAAGTGCTCTATATCAATTGGCTGCTTTGTAAATTTCCGAGGTGGAAACACTTGCTCGTTCCATCCATTAGGTTGCTAAAGATCTTGTAGAGTGGACTTTGATCCCTGCTGGGATAGGAACCTCTGATGATCTGTAGGCTTCTATAATATATAATCGAATCCACCTAGCGATGGAGGACTTGGAAGCTCTAAATCCCTAGCATTTTTCACGGAAAGACATATGGTAGAACTGCAGAATTACAAACACCTAGGGAATGGAGGTTGTTCGTAACTCTGAAATGTTCGTAACGCTGAACAAAACGTTATGGTTATTCTTTCAAACGTTGACTTAACATTGACTTAACACAGCTTTGAAACTTCACTATGCAGAAGAAAAATGCTCCTTTCCTATTTTTCAGTAATTTATGTTCAACGTAGTACTGTAGTGTATTTTTTTGGTCTCTGCTGCTGATTCCCGATTTCCAGTTCCAAATGAGGTGTGGGGTTGACCGATCAGTTCGCAACTCAGGTGTTTGTATCTGAGGTTCTACTGTAAATAAAGAGCCCAATATTCTCATCGTCTTTATATGCTTGAGATAGATTTTTAAGGCTCTTCTGACATTTAAGATTTTATAACATTCCAGGGTGCAATCCAGACCAGTGAGGGCTGTGTCACTCCTACCCTGAAAACTTGGGTGCCTCCCAACGCTTTGCTACTGTAGCTCCCAACTTGGGCCACTCACAAACAGCCTTCCAGCATTCAGATAACACCCCGTATAGCTGCGTATAGCTGTAGCCTGCCGCTCACACATCAGTCATACCCTGGCTTCCACCAGCCTTGGTTACCAGTTGCACGGTAACCCACTCAGTCCCAGATTTTCCACCCCGCAACCCACTCAATCCCAGATTTTCCCCCGAAACGTGTGTTCTGCATGGTCCAGCCCTCTAAAGGGATCAATATACAACAGTTTTCTACCCTAAATGGAGTTACCCACACCGTTCACAACACTGGATTAGTTGCACTGAAGTCAGAAATGGTCACAAGAGAAAAAGATAAAATGATTCCTAGTACTAAAATTTAACAAACTACACTTAGTTCAAAGTGAAAGACCCTAATCACATGTTCCCGATAACACTGCTGACCATATTCTCAGGCCAGTATCTGCTCCCAAAATCCAAAGGCTGTTTCTTTTGTCTTCTTTGGTGAAAGAGAGAGAGATGGATAGGGACAGATAACTTGGGGTATTTTTACCCCTCACTTTTGTAGTTTAGTCACCCTTTGAAATGCATTTTCCTGAGGATTATCCCTAGATAAAATTTGCTCCTGCTGTGAGGATGGAGACAAAGTCAGGTGGTGAAAGGGATTCTGTGCTGTTTGCTAAAATGCAGCTCAGTCTGTTCCTGTACCCCTTCCTTGCCAAAGAATGCCCACTTCACAGTTTATTGCCCACCAGTTTTGCTGACACTTGGCTAGAGGCATCAGCTGGTCCTTTGTCTCTGAGCAACTGGTTTACCCAGATTCATCTGGCAATCACATTTCAGACAATTTCAATTAATGTTCATAACTTTACATATAATGTTACATGCATTTCACAATGATATTATTGACCAGCAAGTTATTAGTTTTCAAATGACACCTCAATAAGGCATATTTTGTACAAAGATCATTACAATGATGTGAATACAGGAGTGCATTCAGTCATAGGTGTCCCATGTCTTTTCCATTGGACGTTGTGGTTTTGGACAGAACAAAGGAAGTGCAACTTCTTGGGAAGTGCAGAAAGAGGAGTTTACCTTAGGAAGAAAGCATTCAGGTATCCTGAGCACCACCTTGTCCTTGTAGAACACAGAGTCAAGCTCCTATATAGATAAGGCTGCCAGCTCCAACACTTGACAGACACTAAGAAACAAGTCTTGTTGGATACATAAAAAGCTGACACTGAAGTTAAAGGCTCGAAGGGATGGGTAGTCAGGACCCTCAAAACAAGCAGTAGGTCCCATTTTGGAAAGAGTACCCTGTCCAAGTTGGACTGCTTGAAAGACTCTGGTTACCCATGGATTGTCTGCCAGGGAACCCAAGGATCCTGTAAATAACATGCTACTAAGAGCAGACTCCTGTCGTGCAACTGTACTGGGCTGAAGGCCTCCTCTGTCTATGCCTTCTTGGAGGAAATCCAGAATGGCTGGAATTGCGCTGGGTTCTTGGCAGCAGTTGTAGAATCTGGACCAGACAGAGGAATATGCTTTTAGTGTTGATATTCTCCTAGACAAAAGCAATGTCTTAATAAGTATGGAGGACAAAACAGACCTTTGAGCACTTCCTTCTAATAGGCTGTTAGATGAAGCTATCTGGAGTCCAAATGAAGAGGATGTCCTGTCTCCATGGAAGCTGGAGTGGGGATTCCAGCTCTATTAGGTCTGAGAATCAAAGTCTCCTTGGCCAATGAGGAGTTATAAGAATTACCACCACCTGTTCTTGTTTTTATTTTCTGGACCACCTTTCCAATAGCAGCAAGGATGGAAACGCATGAAGTAGGCCCTGCAGCCAACTGTGTAATAAGGCATCTTCCCCATGGCTCTTGGGTCTGCCTCCCTTGTGAAATATTTTGGCCTCTTTGCATTCGTATGATTTACCAGCAGGTCAGCTGAAAGGAGGCTGAACATCTTAATGATGAGATCAAAAACTTCTTGGATTCAGGCACCACTCAGAGTTGACGATTGTGCATCTGCTAGCCAGGTTGACTTTTGGTTCCAATGCACTTTGATGGGAAGGAGGAACTGTTCTGCCCACTTCATTATTTCCATTGCTTCTATGTGTAGTGTCGCACAACCTTATGCCCCCTTCGTTGTTTAAATATGTAACGACAGTCATATTGTCAGACGAACCACAATGTGGTTCCCCCTTAGGGTGATTTGGAACCTTTGTGGAGCTAGTTTGACCACTCTCACTTCTAGAAGGTTTATGCTGTGAGCCTTTTCCTCCTTGCTCCAGAAGCCCTGGGCTGTTTGGGTCTCTAAGTGAGCTCTCCAGCGCACCAAATTGGCATTGATTGTGAAGACTAAAGGATCTCAAAGGCAAATGGGCATCCCTTTGCGGACACTGTCATGGGCTGACCATCACTGAATGGAGCTGAACACTTGTGTTGGAACTTGTATTGATCTTTCAAACATTCTGAGCAGTTTGAAGCAAAGAGCTATGGTAGGACACTTGCAGGTGGAGCAAGATAATAAACACCTGGATTTTCTGAAACCTTTCTACTGATGGATAATTTTTTTCTACTGAGGTGTCTATTTCTGCTCCCAGGTGGGTTATTCTGGTGGATGGAATAAGGGAACTTTTCTTGCCCGATGGTGATGAAAAGGTGTGCCTGGAGGAGCATCTGAGACGTGGCCCTGATAACTGCTGACTGCGACAGAGCTCTTATCACAATATAATCCAGGATACTGTACAGGTGGGTTCCCTGTAATCTGAGTCTGGCTATTATGACTACTAATATCTTTTTTAAAAAAAACCTGGGTGGCAATGACAGGCCAAACAGAAGTGTTTGTACAGATAATGTTTCTGTCATACACAAACCTTGGAAGTCTGTGGTGGTACGGTCTGATGACGATATGGAAATATCTTTCCACTAGATTTACTGAAGTAAAGGAATCCCCCCATAACAGCGAAGACACTATAGAAGCCAGGGTCTCCATCCAAAACTACTTCTTCATCCATTTGTTAAGCCTTCTGTGGTTGAGAATAGCTTGGATACCCCTCCCCCCCATTTCTGCTCAGTGAAAAAGGTGGAATAGAACCCAGAAAACCTTTCTTCTGAGGAACATGAGATCAACTCCCATATCCAGAAAATTAGATTTCATTCTGGATCAAGTTGTGTTTTACAGGGTTCTTGGAACTGGGTGATTGGATGAAGAATGTAATGAGTGGAGCATGCAGTTTGAGGGAGTAACTCTGGCCCACTTGTCTGTGGTTCCTGAAAGCAATTCCTCCAGCAAAAGGGAAATTCTGCCCCCTAGCTTCAGTGCTATGCGATCTTTGTCATAAAGTGTCAAAGTGGATAGCAGGGGAGGGAGGGCTCATCCCGCAAGCATTTCCCCCTGAACCTCGATTTCACTGTTTTCCCTTAAAGAATCTGTTGTCCCTTCGCTGGCACCTCTGTAGAGGATTAGGAGTGCCTCTGTCTGCAAGCCAGTCTATATTCTCTCCTGAGGGCACTTAGTGGGGAAGGGTGAGACTGTTTGCATTTTGCCGCATTGTCAGCCACCACTTTCTCCAGCTTTTCCCCAAAAAGGAAGGAGCCTGTGAGCTTGGCCAAGCATATGAACTGCTGAGAGTAAATATCCACCTTCCAGGGTCAGAGCTGTAGATGGTGCCTGGCTACTGAGCTAGAATCCATGGCTCAGGCTGAGAACCTCATTGCATACGTTGTGGTATCAGCCTCAAATGCTTTTGGCTAGGGTGAGTTTCTTTAAAGTGGAGCCAAAGTCAGGATGATCTCTGTACTTAAGGACTTTGAAATCTCCAATCCAGGACAAAGATGCTCTTGCAAAGTAGGCAGCTGCCAGGGATGCTTGGAGGTAGCAAAGGAGACTCCCAAGTCCTTTGTAAGAGTGGCCTCTATTTTTCTATCCAAGGGATTTTTTGGGTAGAATTCTCCTTTTGAGGGAATAACTATACACTTGGCAAGGGATGTTACAGCAACATCGACTGTCAGGATCTCAGTAGTAGAGCTTTGGTTCTTGAAAGTTATGGAGGGGAAAAAAAACTTTGCTTTATCTTTCCCCACATCCTGTTGGATTCAGAGCCAGATAGCTTGCCATCCTCTTTGGAGGTGGGGAAGGAGGAAGAGATCTCCTATGTCCTGAATTTTGTGGGCTCTTTCCTTTTTTAGCCTTTTTCATTTTTTTTAACCTTGTTCAGCATGCTTTGGAAGTGTAAAAGCTCTGCTGCAGCTTTGGTGAGGCCCCTCGTGGCTTGCCTTCCTTAGGGCCTGAAGTCCTCTTGAGAGGCCTGACTCAGAATCCTCACCTGTTGGGTCCCGTTCCTTCTGGAGAAGGAGGGGAACCACATCGTCAGAACCCTTCTGCTCAGCTTGGGAAGGAGCAAGGGAGTCTGACTGGAAACTCTGCTGCTTTCCCCAGGATGCTCATGACCCACTTTAAGACTTACTGGGTGGGTGGACAGGACTGAGACCCTGCAACCCTCCTCTCTTTGTTCTGCCTAGGACTTACCTGCTGAGTCGAGCAGTCAGGGTCCTCCTCACTTTTGGAGCCTCTTCCTGCTCTGCACTAGTCCAGCTTTCCCGCAGCGGAGTTGCAGCTGCCGTGGTGGGTAGAGGACCCCCACTTGCCTATCTGACTCATAGCCCTGAGACCAGGATTAGGATTAGTTGCCTGGGTAAAGGCTGGGCATAACTGGCCACATGCCAAGCCTGGGAAGGATTTCTCACAAATAGAGAGCAGCTTGGATTTAACCTAGTGCTTTCTCAGCTACACTGCCCTGCCTGTATAGGAGCAGAGCAGCTGGCAGGGAGATAATGCAACAGAGACTCAGGTTGAGTTAAACCCCCAACAGGTTAACCAATCCAGGGAGGAAGAAGAACACTGAAGAGGAAGGAACTTTACTCCACTGCCCAAAATCTAGGCCGAAAAAGATAACACAGAAAGAGTAAGGGTGGGAGCAACAAAAACTGTCACTGTCTGCTGCCACAGCAAACAGGAGCACAGAGGTGCCAAATTTCAGAGTAACAGCCGTGTTAGTCTGTATTCGCAAAAAGAAAAGGAGTACTTGTGGCACCTTAGAGACTAACCAATTTATTTGAGCATAAGCTTTCGTGAGCTACAGCTCACTTCAGAGGTGCCAAAATGCTGATTCACCTCCGTGAAACTGCCGAGAGAGAAAAGCAGCCCTAGACGTCCAAAACTGTGGGAGACACTGGGCTGAAGAACAAAATGTATTAACCAAAATTTCTGAAGTGAGGCTAATCAGGACAGACAAGGGTAATTTTATCAAGTCTAAATATATTACACGCAGGCAGGATTCTTGAAGTGTTGTATACCTGAAAAATATTGAAAGCTGAATTCCTGTATTCTTCAATAACATGCCTCTTCCAAAAAAAAAAAAAAAAAAAAAAAAAAAAAAGGATTTACCTGCTCCTTCAAATCAAGTTCTCTTGAACCCCAATATGTGAAACACACAGCGACTTAAATGCAACTGAAACTGAACGCAAGGAAATGTCAGTTTTATTCAGCCTATTTAAAGTTATTTCTGGGGTTATTTTTCCTCCCCCCCCCTTTGTTTTTTCCTCCTTAATTAACACATTTATCTAAAACACTTGACACACATGCCATCTTTGCTAAGGATTCAATATGCCACCCCTTCTATAGTAGGATGAGAAACCTCCCAATAGCCTTTGATACAACTAGCTAAGTCCATCAAGAAAATCTTCAATAAAGAAAAGGAGTATGAAGTCTCAACTGCCCTGATACTATTTACAGGTAAAAACTAGGGCATGCAAGTGGGTTTTTTCCCCCTTTTCAGATCACCTTTAAAAGATCAGAATGAGTAGGCAAGCTAAAAATGACAAACTATTTAATAAAAGCAATTTAATTGCTGCAGGCTGAGCCAAATTCACTCTAGCTAAAGAAGTTTTATTAAATTGCTTAAAAAAAATAAAGTGTGAGAATAGTTGAATCTCCACATAAACTAAAGAGCATCCTTTGTATAAACTACTATAGTAAAACACGTTTTAAAAAATAAACAGCACAGTCAACTGAACATATAAAATTGCAACACTGAATACTTGTCATATCAAACAATGACATTGACATGAACAGGGAATTACACGAGTATAGTATATTTAAATATTCAGAGATACAGCTTTAGTAGATAGCAAAAGCTATGAGATAAGGTTATATACAAACTTCTATTGTAACACTTTGTTCATTTGTTCAAGAATTCTACTTCTGAGATCAACCTTCTCATTCTGTGTTTATGTGGTTCTCATTACCTACATGAAGGGTTTGATCCTGCTCCCATGGAAATAAATGGCAAAACTCCCATGTACCTAAATCAAGCTCTGTCTGAATATCCCAGAGGTGAATACTTTTGCAAAGTTGGAGGAAAACCTCTTCAGGTAATTTGAGTTAAGGGAAAAGGAGAAGAGTTTAATTGAAAGGTAAAAAAAAATTTTTAAACTCACCACCCTTGATTTTTTTAAACTGGCCAAACAAAAATTTAAGACTTCGGAAGTGATAATTCCCCATGAGGAATAGTCTCTTAGCTAAGTTTGGAAGGAAATATTGAGTTTGAACATTGAAGCAAAGGAAAAAAAGTGTGTGCCCTATGTAGACTGCTTCAGAATATTTTTTCCTTTCCTGATTCACTCTTCATTACACATAAACACTATGTTATTTATCAGTTAAGGCTGCTGCACGCAACATATTTGACGACCTCAAAAGCAAAGGAATGAAAAAAGTTAAGCCATTTAACACTACATACCCTCTAGGGGGTCTCAACAGAGCCTCATGACACTACAGTCTCAGAAGTTTTTACTGCATTCTACAACTCTTACTACAGTGATGATGACTACAGTAATGCCCATAAATATAAATTCTGAGCTTTCACTTAAAATAGTTATATTGTCTTTTCTCCTTTGTAAACATTAGAACAGATGGACTGATGCCATGTTAAGCCACACTCTCCCACTACGTAAAAAAAAATTTCCAACACTCCATTACACAACACAACTGTTTCCAGCCAAAAAGACAGAAGAGTCTGCTCATTCCCGCTCACCCTATTCTTCTTAAGACAAGTTTCTTAGGCTAGTCAGGACCATTTAAAATATATTAAGCATAGGCCAATTCCCTTGCCCCTCTCCACACACACTTTTTTATTATTATTATTATTATTATTATTATAAGATGCATTATCTGATTTGTTTAAGAGTTATGGCTCCTGTGGTAACATTGAAATGTTGCTCTCACTCCTACCCAAGCTTTTCAATATTGAAAGCATGGAGACAGTAAACACAATGTTATATTTTAGTAAATTTAAGGAAATGCCTTCACTTTAGACTCAAGTTTTTAAATGATTAGACTCATGGATAAAGGCAGCACTCAACACAGCAGCACCAGAAAGAGAAACTATATTCCATGAGAAAAGGGACCATCCGTCCCATCTTCTCATCTAAAAAGCCAACCTTATAGGATGATGGGAAAAGCAGAGAAATACATCTCAAGTCTAACTGCTCTTGGGCATGGGGCTCTGCAGGTGGGTCATGAGGCAGAAGAAGAGTCAGCTGTGGAATGCTGGCTTCCCTCAGCTATCTCCTAATTCTTACTACTTCTCCCTACCAGCAAAGCAGTTGCAGTCAGACCTATCAGCCTGCTAAATATGGTTAAAAATTGCTTGTCTAAAGATATTAACTAAATAGTGCTGTTAGCAGTTTTATAGTGTATCAGAAGACTTCTGAACATCAGTTATTACATACCGTAAGGTACAAAAACCTAGGCAGTTGCAATAAACAACATAGTTAGGGATGAGTCTCAGGCTGTACTCTATGTCTACGTTTTTGTATGCTTACTTCATATTCAAATTAATGTTATATTTTTCTATGCAATTCTATTCTTCTAAAGCTACTATGTGTGTTTAAACAATTAGAATGTCAGGTAAAACACACTAGGTACCATAAAACTCATATGCAGAAGAATTTTTATTATTATTTGTATTATCATAGCACCTAGAGTCCCAGCCATGGATCAGGATCCACTGTGCATGGTGCTATACAAACACAGAACAAAAAGATTATCCCTGCTCCGAAGAGTCTCTTTCTACACACTTTTGTATGTGTCATATTCTGACTACATAGACACACAGGATGAAACATATCTGGGCTAGATGGAAATGTGTGTTATATATAATAGCATTTTAGCTTCCAATACCTACAAAAAGATCAAATCCTAGCTATAAGTCATGTGTCAGAATCAGGTTGATGGTCTCATCTCTCTCTTTGTTCAAATCACAAAACCACAAGTTTAAAAGAAATGGCAGTCTAATAAATCAATATTTATGACTGAAATATCTAAGGTGCCTGCATGTGTATATTTAGGTGTATTAGCAGAACTTTGGTAGAAACATTTAGATCTAGACAAATACAATAGAAAATATAGCATAGGCAATATAGATGGCAAGGTGGGCTATCTATATCCACACACCTCTGTATAAACACCTGTGTATCTTTATAATTTTGAGTTAATTTCGCACTATTTTATAGCACTGGTTTTGAGATACTTTCATCTTCTACTTTATCACTATGAAAGTACATAATTGTACTAAGCCTACTGGGTACTTTCACAGTGATAATGTAGAAGATGAAAGTAACTGATCAAAAGTAACTAACTGTACTCCGCCAATCTCAAAACGAACACTATAAACGAGTACAAAATCAACTCAAATTTATAAAGATGCATAAACTGAAATGTTATTTCAAGTTCTGTAACTCAGTGATTTCATACAATAAACTACAGTATTAGTACTGCCGAACAGCCATATTTAAAAATATGTTTTCTGATATTCTTTTAAAAAGTACTTAATTTTATTTAATTATTCTTCAGAAGTAAAGTCCAATTGAAATTGGTGTTATATGCATCACTAACTGCTGGAGCACGTTGCTTTTTTGTTTTTTAAAGAGCAATGAAATATGGACACTGCCCTTTTTTAACGCAAGGACAAAAGTAGACAGTTACCAGTATTACATCAAGAAAAAAAATAGCATATAAATGGTACTCCAGGTATACATTTGCATAAAGAGCTTTAGACATCTAAAATTATTGTGCTTCACTAACACCTGTCTTATTTCAAAACATAGGTATGTACATAAGCCATCAGCATAGTATATACTATGTGTCAAAATGCTGATATTGTTCAATGCACTGCGACACAAACACAGTTTGAAAAGGCTAAGAGGACTCTGCACAAGATAGGGGAAGAACCCTTCAGTTATAAGGGCTATGACAGGCAGTGAAAGCTAAACAAAGCTCCTAACATAGGATTTTGAAAAATTGGTTTTCTAAATCTTAGTATCAACATTTCCATAAAGTGTAGAGAGTGGAGCTATTACAATCAGAGTCCCACAGCTGTCAGGAGAGTGCTGCGCCATTGGGAACGAACACCCACCCACCCACGCCCTGAGTACAGAAGGAAGGCAAGTGGTTACAGTTTGGAAGGAAGATTTCTCATGCTATCCACACACAAAAAAAAAAATTTAACTGAGGATTTCAATTTTTTATTTAATTAAAGATGTCAGTTCTACAAACTAGTATCCACTTCATGAAGGTGAAACTACGCATTTTCATGAACAGCAACACAATCTAAAGTATTTTTGTTGTCAGGTTATTGAGAACAAAAGAGACAAACTTACCTCCTTCCAAGGACTCACGAATTGTGTACGTGCATATCGAGTTAGCATGTGGATGATAACAACTTGCCCCCACTCCTCGACATCAACCAACAAATTACACAGCTTTCGATAGTTCTTATGAATCAGATCTATCCTATCCGGGCACACTTCCTCAAATGCCATCACCACACTCCCAGCCACCAGCTAGAAAACAAAATTGTAAAAACAAGAGTCAGTGATTCTCTTTACAAATGATCCATACGTGAGTATGTATTGGCAATTCTTAGAACTAGTATTGGCAATTCTCAGTACTTTAAAGCATGTCCATTATGCAAAAAGATAATAACCAGAAAAAGAGACTCCCCCTCTACTCTCACAAGTGGAGTCTTATTTTAAAATGGATTCTGAATAACTGCATTAATCAGTATATTTGGCAGAATATGTCCCTTTTTCAAACAAAACAGACAAACATATTTAATCTCAACCCTAGCACTGAAGATATAGTGCAAGCAAAAAGAGTTCTTTTGAGATTTTTTGGCGGGGGTAGGGGTGGTAATTCATGGTTTCACAAAGAATTTATCAGATATAAGACTTACTTCACATTATCTGCAAGTTAACGGTAAGTACAAATACAAAATAGTGTCATGCACTTATTAACATTCCATGATCAAATTGGAGGAGAAAGTGGGGTGATTTCTCTGACGTAATGGAGACCAACACCCTCTCTTGACTGCTAAACAATCACTGCCAAATGCGACTTATCCCTGGGGTTCATAAAATTACTTCTAAAGAGCAAATGTTATGCCTTTTGAATATGTTAGATATTTTCAGCAATTTTCTCAGAGGATTTTCTCAGAATCCATCCAGACTCTTCTACAAGTTATTTGCCTCCCTCCCTCCAATTTCAAAGTTGCACAAGTTGAATATAGTATAAATATTTTCAGGATGTACACATAATATAAAATTTCCTTGCCATATGGTTCTCTCTCCTTCCTTGGTTATGAAAGTAATTTTGTTTTCATGAAAAAACTAAATGAACAGATTCTAGAGACCTATTATCTGCAAACACATGGTTCCTCCTGTGTGGGGTTTCTCAAGTGCTACGGAGGAAAACTTTTGTGGGGGATCCTTCTTGAAACAATGGCAGCAAGTCATTCTATGAAAGATGTCAAGCTTCAAAGACAAGCAACATATGTATTCCAGAACACAATTTCCAAAATTTTAAAGCACAGGAATTCCAAGCTCCTAATCAAATAAATTTGTGATAACTTTAGTTTGGGCTTTGGACTCCACTGGACTACTTCTCTGCTACAGAAACCAAAAAGCTATTGGTATAATCACCTTCAATAATAAAAAAAAAACAGAACAGCAAACACCATACTGTATATACTTAAGTTGCCTCCAGGAAATCAGTTACACACAGCCTAAGCACTTGTCAATGAGTCAAGTATTACTGTTCTTCCTTTCCTAATTGTTTTAGATAAGATTTGCTTTATGTCAAGGAACATGTTAAGCAAAACATCTAACATGATAAAACTTCTATATGAAACAACTGATATGTTTGCAGTTAGCATGCCTGCAATCCAGCTTTCCGGGAGCAAATAATGTCATTCTATCTGAGCACTGGGGATGTGAATTTTAACTTCTAAAATTTCCCCACTTACTTAAAGTAAGCAATTAAATAGAAATACAGTTTATCGAAATGGCACTTCTTGAGAAATATTAAATACAATGATATTCATATGTTAGATTTTTCCTCTACATTTGGGCTATTAGTATGCATCCAACATTACAACTGAAAGAAAATACCTCAGGAATATAGTCTTGATATTATGCTAAACAAGTTTCAGATCCTGTGGGAATTTTATGAATTACTAAAAAGTCTAAACGTGAAGTTGCATTTATCGTCCCAAACCCTGCCCATGTGCTGTTACCTACCGAATACGCAATGCATTCCAGAGCACAAATAATTTATTATTTGTAAGAACTAAATAAAAATGCATTATACTTGCAACAGAAAATAGAAAATTATTATATCACATATAGAAAGGTCATTTTGTGTTTTCAGTATTTTTAAATTTTGTTATATTAAGCTTTATTATTGCATAGATGTAATAGACAAGTTAGGTAATTATTCATGTAATTAAACACATTTCTATTTATTTGGTGGTTAGGACTAGTTAATAAGCTTGTGTTATACTGGTACTAGAACTACCTCAGCATATTCAAATATTACACTTAGTTTGAAAACTGAGATGGCAACAAAATATTGTAGATTTAGATGTAGTTTAAATACAGAGAGGTTTCTTAAAAATGTTGGCCAAAATTTTTAAGAATGGTACCTGAAGTGAAGCTCCTAAACTCATATTTGGGCTCAAAATAAGCAACTGGATTTGCAGAAAGGCTGATGATCACCCATCAACTCCTCTACACTTTACTGAAAACTGATGCGTTCTGAAAACTCAGGAGTTGCTGGCCACTTTACCTGCATAACTACAGACTCAGTGGTCCTTTTATACAACATTCCTCAGCCCACGATGAGCGACAGAGTTTGTGCTGAGGACGTGCATGTGGTGCAGAGCCCATCTGTGCATCCACTCTGCAGTAGATTCATTGCAGCTTTAATGCACATGGGGCCTTCTGCAGGATTTAATATAATGGGCAGTGGAATTTTACCTTTTTTAAAATAAATAATACTTTTGAAACATGTATTTTTGTTCTATTAGATGCAAAGAAATATTTAATTACAACGTTTATCATTCTTGTATTTTAAATGCATGGAATATATCTATATTTATCTGGATATATGTCAGCCACGCAAGTGTGCGACTGACTATACTCTAGTCATTAATGTTTCTGATACCTCCATAACAGAGCACAGGACTTTGGGGTTGTTTTTTTTAAGCACTATAAGAACTTCATTGTGTACCATCAAATGCAAAGAATGTGCTGAGGTCAGCAGAAATTGTCATATTTACAGTTCATGAACCAATTATTTGAGTTGATTTGCATAGCACTTACTGTAATGCGCACACTACTTAAGAAAATATTAGATTAACTTGATTCTTTTTATTCTCTCCATTTTCCAAAAGCAAGGTTTTATTACAAGAGACAAGAATGGAGGATTTAGAACCATATTCAAAGTTTAGAGACAGCAAGAGAAAAAAGAAACCAAGTTTTCTAACTTTTCCCTAATAAAAGGACCATTCTCTAGTTAGCTCTAGCCATTTCCCCTAAAGTATGACCCTCCTGTATATCTAAACATCAAAGGCACAGCTAATAATCTTAGTGTATTAAAGCATCAATATTCTATAAAAACATTTAGAATTAAAACAAAATGATCCACTCAGAATTTAAAACCAAAAAATATTGGTTTCGAAAAATCAGTCAGTTAATTTCCATCTCACTGTGTCAATAGCAGCTTTTATGTATAAGGAGAAAAAATAAATCACTCCAACAAAACTAGCAATGAGCTCGTCAAATTCAAATGCAGCTTTCCATTTATGTATTTTTTATATTAAAGCAATAAACATGGTTCATTTGTCTTTCACTGGTTGCCACGTTTTTCTGTGCTGTTGCTATGAACTTCAGCCATTAGCTGCGCTCCAAGGTAAACTACATGAACCATCAACAAAAGTGACACCCAATCTATGGAGTTCATATTTTCTCCAGATTATCTATGCTAGTTGACAAGCTGGTAATGAAAAAAATCACACTAAGCAAATGGTTCCTCTAATAACAATAAATTTTCTACAAAATTATGAAGGGTACAAAACGTTTCCTTGCATCTATTTTGTCATGAATTCTAATTAACGCTGCAAAAACCTGAGTGTGCTGGGTCATCACAAGAAATGCATCGAGGTTTGATTGATAATATGCTGCACTGGCCTATGCCTGCCAAGATTCCTTTCTCTCAAAATTAATGGCCATCCCACCTGCCCTAATCATACAGCCCAAATGATATTCCCCTTCTTATTTCAATTTTCTGGAGGCATGGAAACTGGGAAAGATCAGTCATTTATCTTCTAATAGCTGGATAATAGATCTATCACAATAAAACATCTGCACAAACTCAGTAATTTCTTCACAACAGTGAAGCTTTCACCAACATTAAATCAATAACTTATGAAAACACTGGCTTACCCAGATGTGCTGGCACTGAACACTAACTTACTTAACAGATATTTACTAAAAAGTAGAGTTAGTCTTTCCATTTTCCTTACTCCCAGAGGTACTGCTCTAGTTTAAAAGCTCAAGTATTCTCATCACAAAACCATCACCAATTAGGATCAATTTTAAAAGTGTAATGATTTGACTTCAAGAGCCAGTGTTTTATACAGTAGTCATGCAATCTTAAAAAGCAACTCTTTAGTGTTCACTTGTGTAAGAAACAATTATGGTAGTTAAGTGTTTTACTTTTTCAAAAAGTCAGTTTTAGGAGCAAATCTTCATGCCACAAGAAAGCAGTAATGTTTGTGAACATTCAGAGTAGGCTTGTGGTAACTGAAGAGTTATTAGGGCAAAAAGATTTTAAGTCTTAAAAAGGTGAGTTACAAAATGGAGGGCCCGATACTTCTTTGCGCTAGATTTACCCTGGGGGTAAATAACTTCAATGGAGTTGCTCTCATTTATATCACCGTAGCCAAAACAAGCATCTGTCATCAGTAGTGCCTTCCCTGACTTCTCGTATACAGGGAGTGCCTGAAAGTCATGAGCATAGACGAACAGATAATTAATACATTTCAGAAACATGTAATCAGCTATTTAACCATGCACCTTAGATCATTTTTGTGACAGACTAGGCATGTCTGTCTCAAATTATGAATTCCATTTTGTAATGTAAACACCACTTTTGATAGTAACCTTCAGTTTGTATTGTAACCCCTATGTTGGCTTGAGAGATCCTGTTTGTATTGAAAAACAGCCTCGTTCTGACAAGGCCAGTCTATTCTAGACACTTTCCTGCTCATGTTGGGGGTGTGGAACATTTCAGAGAGGGTTAACAATGAGAAAGTTAACGTCGTTAACTGACTGTCCCCTGCTGGAACAGTAAGGTCACTGATGTTAAAAGACACTCAACAAGACTGACCAGGGGAAACGGGGAAGACGGGAACCTTTAATTCCCCCCAGCTAAGGCACAAAGACAAAAAAGGGACAGACTGTTTAAAAGGTGGGTGCTTCTCTAAGCAAGGGCAGACTACTTCTACATGCAAAACCAGTCCTAAGAGAGAGAAGGCAAGAAGTGCTGCCTAGCCTAAGAACACCGACGAAAGCCAGGACTCTCAGATGAGGTGAGATCAGATATTGGGAGTTGCATTCAGTATTGGTGTTGTTTTTCAAAGATGTATGATTCTCTAGTGCACTTCATTAAGAGTAAAGTGTCTATGGTTAAGAAGTTCCCTTGCTAAGTTTACTGCATGTTCCTTGCTTTCCAGTCACATTGTCCTGAAGGATTTAACTAAAAACCAGAGCTCCCACAGCCAGGTAGACTCTGGGAAAACATGTAAACAACTGAGGGCTCAGAAGGGCTGAGGTACTAGTTTCAGGATCTAAGGCAGCCAGAGTATGTGGTTCCACTACCCAAGAAGGTGTCAGACACAGGGCTGCACCGGACAGTGTGCCTGAGACCCAGAATTATGAACAGTGACCAATCACTACCCAGATTGTGGAAGCGGGGGAGAAGGGCACCGTTGTAGCACATGGAGCCCAGGATTTGGGTCCATTTACAACAGACTGGTGACTATCCGGAAGGGAGGACTGGGCCAGGACATAATACTGCACTCGGTCCTAAAATCCCTCTCCATCAGGATTAAGTAGAGTCCCTCAAAAGTGAAGTATCACAACCCCAAACCAGGTCACCTGGAAAACAGCCAACGGGTTGTAGCAAAACGGCAGCCACTAGAACATAGCAAGCTGAGAAATATGAATATAAAGACTCCCTCCTACTAACCTACCTGAACACAACGTCCCAATCTACATTCCACCTCCACCTTACACTTTATTTGGAGAGTGGATTTAATGCTCCATTCTTTTTGGGAACAAGGGGTTGATTCATTCCATCCCTGATCGGAACAAGCAGGCCATCTGTTGCATGTAAAAAGCATTCCTGACATTTCAGCAGCAATTCCCTAGCCCCTTCGAGCCCAAGCCAAGAACAGGGTGGGTGAAGTTCATTATATAGTGCCCTCCTCCAGGCCTGAGAACAGAAAGGTGAGAAGTCTCCCCTTAGAGACTCAGCACAAGTTGATTGTTGTCTGGTGGAATGAGCCCTCACCCCAACTTCAGGGGAAGGATGTGATCTAGTTGGTAGCAAATGATAATGCAGCCAGAGATACATTTAGGAAGCATTTATACAGATATAGCTTGACCCCTTGATCTCTCTGCTGTGGTAACAAAAAGTCTAGGTGTCTTTCAAAATGCTTTTGTTCTTTGTAGATAAAAGGCCAGTGATCTTCAGATGTTTAGCGAATGAAGCCACTTCTCATCAGAAACATGCGATTTCAGAAAAAAAGATAGTTAAATGGATGGTTAAGACTTCTGTGAAACTCTGAAATTACTTTAGGAATGAATTTGGGGTGGGGGCAAACAGAGATCTGTTCTTTATAGACAGTAGTATAAGATGGGTCTGCCATTAGTGCTCCCAGCTCACTGATCCTTCTGGCTGATGTGATAGTGACTAGGAAAGCAACTTTCATTGAGAGATGAAACATAGAGCATATGGCTAGAGGTTCAAAAGCATATGGCTAGAGGTTTGGAGACAGATAAAACAGCGATGATCAGATCCCATTAAGGTGTTGGCTTCATCAATGGTGGAAAGGATTTAGTAAGTCCATTCAGGAATCTCGTCACTGTGGGATGAACGAACATAGTGGGGTTATCAATAAGGGGTGACAAGCAATGATAGCTTCTTAAATGAACCCACAGGGAATTAACTGAAAGACACAATGTCTTAATGGTAAGTAGATATTCTAGAAGGGATCCCAGTGGACTCTGGAGATAATTGGCATTGTTGTGCCCAAGAAGAGAAATGCTTCCACTTACATGAAGAGCATCTCCCAATAGAATCCTTTCTGCTTTGGTTGAGGATGGACTGACTCACCAGGGAACATGAAATGCTCTACATCTGATGCCCATCCAAATACCAGGCCTTGAGTTGGACTGGTCATGGGTTCAGATGCCTGACAATGCCATTGTGTTGTGTTGCAGGTCCATGAATGGCTGGATGCTGACGGGCAATGGATTGATAGTTTCAGTAGGTCCATGAACCAGAAATGTATCAGTCCATTAGGTGCAATGAGGATGACTTGAGCCTTGTCATGACAGATTTTCCACAGGATCCGCACTATTAATGGGATGGATGGGAAGGCATACCCTCCAAGGGTAGCAGAATGGCATCTCCCTTTGATCCCGTCTAGAACTGCTCTGGAACAGTACAAGGGAAGATTTTTGTTCATCTGTGAGGCAAGGAGGTGCCAGGATAATGTTCACCACTAGGTAAAGACCTTGGTCAGGTGAATCATGAATTTCCCACTCATGGTCCATGGAAAAATGTCTGCTGAGTCTGTCTGCTAGAAAGTTCAGCACACCTGTTAAGTATGCTGTAGAAAGGGTTATGTGACGTCAGATACACTAGTTCCACAGGTTGATTGTCTACACACACACAGAGGGATCTTGTTCTCCCTTGCTTGTTTATATAGAAGGTAATGTCGGACAGGCCTGTAACCAGAGCTGATCCAGAGAACACAAGGGTGTGCTGTCTGCCGGGTGCTAAGATACGGGATGTGGACCTGACGCTGAAGAGGATCCTAACAGGAGCGGGAAAGAAACCACTGATTGTCCTTCATGTGGGAACAAATGATATGGCTAGATTCTCACAGGAAAGTATTAAGGGAGACTATGCCAGGCTGGGGAAGACGCTTAAGGAAATCAAGGATAAGGTGATCTTCAGTGGGATTCTGCCTGTTCCTAGAGAAGGCCAACAAAGGTGCGACAAGATTATGATGATCAACAGATGGCTCAGGCACTGGTGCTATAAGGAGGACTTTGGGATGTATGGCCACTGGGAGGCATTCATGGACAGAGAACTGTTCTCTCGGGATGGACTTCACCTGAGTAGGGAGGGAAATAGATTTCTAGGATGGAGACTGGCACAACTGATTAAGAGAGCTTTAAAATAGGAATCTGGGGGGAAGATGTCCAGGTAATCTCCACGCTGGATTTTAACATTGAGAGGGAAGAAAATGAAGAAAGGATACAGCCATGGGTAGGAGAATGGACATAAGGAGGAAGGGTAGTGTAGATACCAGTCTAATAGGTGATATTGGCGGGAGAATGTCTGTGCCTAATCAGGTAAAGAATGTGAGCGAAGCCAAACAGGAAAAATTAAGATGTTTGTACACTAATGCGCGGCGTCTAGGTAACAAAATGGAGGAACTAGAGCTACTGGTGCAGGCAGTGAAACCAGATATTATAGGGATAACAGAAACATGGTGGAATAGTAGTCATGACTGGAGTACAGGTATTGAAGGGTATGTGCTGTTTAGAAAAGACAGAAATAAAGACAAAGGTGGTGGAGTAGCATTGTATATCAATGATGAGGTAGACTGTAAAGAAATAATAAGTGATGGAATGGATAAGACAGAGTCTGTCTGGGAAAAATCACATTGGGGAAGAAAGCTACTAGAGCCTCCCCTGGGATAGTGTTTGGGGTGTGCAATAGACCAGAGGGGTCTGATTTGGATATGGATTGAGACCTCTTTAATGTTTTTAATGAAGAAAATACTAATGGGAATTGTGTGATCATGGGAGACTAAATTCCCAGATATAGACCAGAGGACAAGTGCAAGTGCTAGTAATAATAATAGGACTCATTTTCCTGGATGAGATAGCTGATGGATTCCTTCACCAAGTAGTTGCTGAACCAACAAGAGGGGATGTCATTTTAGATTTGGTTTTGGTGAGGAGTGAGGACCTCATAGAGGAAATGGTTGCAGGGGACAACCTTGGTTCGGGCGATCATGAGCTAATTCAGTTCAAACTAAATGGAAGGATAAACAAAAATAGATTTGTGATTAGGGTTTTTGATTTCAAAAGGGCTAACTTTAAAAAATTAAGGACATTAGTTAGGGAAGTGGATTGGACTGAAGAACTTGTGGTTCTAAAGGTAGAGGAGGCCTGGGATTATTTTAAATCAAAGCTGAAGAAGCTATCGGAAGCCTGCATTCCAAGAAAGGGGAAAAAATTCATAGGCAGGAGTTGTAGACCAAGCTGGATGAGCAAGCATCTCAGAGAGGTGATTAAGAAAAAGCAGAAAGCCTACAAGGAGTCGAAGATGGGAAGGATCAGCAAGGAAAACTACCTTATTGAGGTCAGAACATGTAGGGATAAAATGAGACAGGCTAAAAGCCATGTAGAGTTGGACCTTGCAAAGGGAATTAAAACCAATAGTAAAAAGGTTCTATAGCCATATAAATAAGAAAAAAAAGAAAGAAAGAAAGAAAGAAAGAAAGAAGTGGGACCGCTAAACACTGAGGATGGAGTAGAGGTTAAGAATAATCTAGGCATGGCCCAATATCTAAACAAATAATTTGCTTCAGTCTTTAATGAGGCTAATGAGGAGCTTCGGGATAATGGTAGGATGACAAATGGAAAAGAAGATATGGAGGTAGATATTACCACATCCGAGGTAGAAGCCAAACCTGAACAGTTTAATGGGAGTAAATCGGGGGGCCCAGATAATCTTCATCCAAGAATATTAAAGGAACTGGTACATGAAACTGCAAGCCCATTAGCAAGAATTTTTAATGAATCTGTAAACTCAGGGCTGTATTGTATGACTGAAGAATTGCTAACAGAGTTCCTATTTTTAAGAAAGGGGAAAAAAGTGATCCAGGTAACTACAGGCCTGGTTAGTTTGACATCTGTAGTATGCAAGGTCTTGGAAAAAATTTTGAAGGAGAAAGTAGTTAAGGACATTGAGCTTAATGGTAATTGGGACAAAATACAACATGCCAAACCAACCTGATCTCCTTCTTTGAGAAAGTAACAGATTTTTTTGACAAAGGAAACACAGTGGATCTAATTTACCTTGATTTCAGTAAAGCACTTGATACGGTTCCACATGGGGAATTATTAGTTAAATTGGAAAAGATGGGGAGCAATATGAAAATTGAAAGGTGGGTAAGGAACTGGTTAAAGGGGAGACTACAATGGGTCATACTGAAAGGTGAACTGTCAGGCTGGAAGGAAGTTACTAGTGGAGTTCCTCAGGGATCGGTTTTGGGACCAATCTTTTTATTACTGATCTTGGCACAAAAAGTGGGAATGTGCTAATAAAGTTTGCGGATGACATAAAGCTGGGAGGTATTGCCAATACAGAGAAGGACCAGGATATCATACAGGAAGATCTGGATGACCTTGTCAACTGGAGTAATAGTAGTAGGATGAAATTTAATAGTGAAAAGTGCAAGGTCATGCATTTAGGGATTAATAACAAGAATTTTTGTTATATGCTGGGGACGCATCAATTGGAAGTAATAGGGGAGGAGCAGGACCTCGGAGTATTGGTTGATCACAATCTGATATGGCCATGAAAAAAGCTAATGCGATCTTGGGATGCATCAGGCGAGGTATTTCCAGTAGAGATAAGGAGGTGTTAGTACCGTTATACAAGGCATTGGTGAGACCTCATCTGGAATTCTGTGTGCAGTTCTGGTCTCCCATGTTCAAGAAGGATGAATTCAAACTGGAACGGGTACAGAGAAGGGCTACTACGATGATCCGAGGAATGGAAACCAGTCTTATAAAAGGAGACTCAAAGAGCTTGGCTTGTTTAGCCTAACCAAAAGAAGGCTATGGGGAGATCTGATATATTTACAGAGAGCAATCAGAGGGATAAATACCAGGGAGGGAGAGGAATTATTTAAGCTCAGTACCAATGTGGACACAAGAACAAATGGATATAAACTGGCCATCAGGAAGTTTAGACTTGAAATTAGATGAAGCTTTCTAACCATCAGAGGAATGAAGTTCTGGAACAGCCTTCCAAGGGGAGCAGTGGAGGCAAAAGACATCTGGCTTCAAGACTAAGCTTGATAAATTTATGGAGGGGATGGTATGATGGGAAAGACTAATTTTCGCAATTAATTGATCTTTGACTATTAGCAATAAATATGCCCAGTGGCCTGTGATGGGATGTTAGATGGGGTGGGATCTGAGTTACTACAGAGAATTCTTTCCTGGGTGTCTGGCTGGTAAGTCTTGCCCACATGCTCAGGGTTTAGCTGAATGCCACATTTGGGGTCAGGAAGTAATTTTCCTCCAGGGCAGATTGACAGAGGCCCTGGGGGGTTTTCGCCTTCCTTTGCAGCATGGGGCATGGGTCACTAGCTGGAGGATTCTCTGCACCTTGAAGTCTTTAAACCATGATTTGAGGACTTCAATAGCTCAGACATAGGTTAGGGGTTTGTTACAGGAGTGGGTGGGAGTGAGATTCTGTGGCCTGCTTTGTGCAGGAGATCAGACTAGACGATCATAATGGTCCCTTCTGACCTTAAAGTCTATGAGTTTGCCAACTATCTGGATATGCCAGGATCAGATGAGCAGGAGGTCAGCGTTGCAGACCCAACCGACTGCTCTTAGTGCCACTAAACTGATATGCATTCTGGACTCCCAAGCAATCCAGATGTCTTCTACACTATGCTTCTCCATATGAGCTCCTCAACTTAAGAGCAATGCATCGGTAATGACAGTCATCTTGGGTGGAAGTATGAGGAAAGGACTTCCCATTTAGTAGATGCTGAAGGAATCGGTTTGCCAACTGGACTTCTCTGTATGATCTGCGTGTCAGAAGCCAGTTGTTGAAGAATGAGAAGATGGTAAACCCGTTTCTTATCATGCAAGCTTCCATTACTAAAAAGACCTTTATAAAGACTATGGGTACCCTAGATAGCCCCAATGGAAGGACTTGATCAAGGCAGAACCTGAGGAAACCTGTATGGGCCAGGTGAATGTCTATATGTAAGTGTGCTTGCAGCACTGTCTATATAAAAAGTATGCATCTCTCATGTCAAGTTGCACGAACCACATGCTCTCTTCCAGAGAGGGAATTATTTATGTCAGTGTGACCAGGTGGAATTTGAATTTTTGGATTAATATATTTATTCAGTGTACGACAAGGATCGGTCTCCACTTCCCATTCTTTTTGAGGGCTAAGGAGTAGGTGTAGTAGAAATCTCTCTTGCTGTTAAGATGAAAGACTGTCTTTTGGTTTTCACATCAGAATTGGTACTGACAGATCTATACTCCTTTCTGCCACTCTCTCCTGGTGAGATGGTTTATTTGGACCTAAATCTTTAGGACCCAGGCACAAGGACCCACCCGACTTTGAAGGATACGGGGACAGATAACTTTTCCTCACATCAGCTTTGGAAGAAGAAGGTCTACGCTTGTGGGAGTATCCCTTACTCTCATGAGCAGCCTTCTCATTTAAGCTTGGAAGTCTTTGTCTTGATCTGAGCTTGTGCTCAGAGGGGTGCTGCCTGTTCATAGAGGCCACTGTGTCGGGAGAGGGCGGGGGCGGAAGACAAGGAGGTGCCCCAGATCAGATTGGCCTTCTCCAGAAGATGTTTCCTAATTCTTAGCTCTCAAACCTCACAGATTGTAGGCTGGAAGGAACAGCAAATGATGACCTTAGCCAAGACGTGAGCCTCACCTAGGCAGTAAAGGCAGTTTTGATGTTCATCACTCATTGAAAAGGAGCAGAGGCAGGAAACATAATTCTTGAACCCTGGGACTCTGGGCATAATCCTAGCTTCTCAGGGAAGATTTCTCCAGGGCATGGAACAACTAACTACACTAGTACTTAAAGAGTAAAATACTAAAACTATTTACAATATATTTACAGATTGATGCAGCCAAAGGAAGTAGCTATGGACACAGAAGATTGTGACTTGGGCCACGTAGTGGTAAGAAGGAACTGGCAAGGTGTTGGTATGCCCCAGCTCTTGTGCTCTAAACTGAGGGCATAAAGAGAACCACCATACATGTGCAGACCAATAGACATTGCTTACTAGAAATTTTCAGAATTAGGTGCACGGCATGTG
This sequence comes from Natator depressus, assembly GCF_965152275.1. Taxonomy (NCBI): domain Eukaryota; kingdom Metazoa; phylum Chordata; order Testudines; family Cheloniidae; genus Natator; species Natator depressus. The sequence goes on along the minus strand of NC_134238.1, from coordinate 44,868,891 downwards.
TGCCACACATGTAACAACACATAGGGACCATCACTCAAAGAACTGTGAGTTTATGTTAGTCAAATTAAACCAACTCCCAAAACAGTACAAGTCCTGTACAAAGACTGGGAGGATGCCTGTTTACCTGAACAAACAAACAGTCCTCCAGAGAGTTCAGGAAAAACTTAACAGCAAAGGTGTCATAAATATAAAGGGAAGGGTAACCACCTTTCTGTATACAGAACTATAAAATCCCTCCTGGCAAGAGGCAAAACCCTTTCACCTGTAAAGGGTTAAGAAGCTAAGATAACCTCGCTGGCACCTGACCCAAAATGACCAATGAGGGGACAAGATACTTTCAAAGCTGGAGAGGGGTGGGAAACAAAGGATCTGTCTGTCTGTGTGCTGCTTTTGCTGGGAAAGATCAGGAATGCAGCCTTACAACTCCTGTTAAGTTAGCAAGTAATCTAGCTAGAAATGCGTCAGATTTTCTTTTGTTTAATGGCTGGTAAAATAAGATGTGCTGGATGGAATGTATATTCCTGTTTTTGTGTCTTTTTGTAACTTAAGGTTTTGCCTAGAGGGATTCTCTATGTTTTGAATCTGATTACCCTGTAAGGTAGTTACCATCCTGATTTTACAGAGGTGATTTTTACCTTTTCTTCCATTAAAATTCTTCTTTTAAGAACCTGATTGCTTCTTCATTCTTCTTAAGATCCAAGGGTTTGGGTCTGTGTTCACCTGTACAAATTGGTGAGGATTCTTATCCAGCCTTCCCCAGGAAAGGGGTGTAGGGCTTGGGGGGATATTTTGGGGGAAAGACATCTCCAAGTGGGCTCTTTCCCTGTTCTTTGTTTAAAACGGTTGGTGGTGGCAGCATAGGGTTCAAGAACAAGGCAAAGTTTGTACCTTGGAGAAGTTTTTAACCTAAGCTGGTAAGAATAAGCTTATGGGGTCTTTCATGCAGGTCCCCAAATCTGTACCCTAGAGTTCAGAGTGGGGAAGGAACCTTGACAAGGGAACTCATGCTTGATGAAAGGCAGAAGGTCTGAGGGGTGCATAGGGAAGTAATCAAGACATTATGCAGTCCTCAGCTGGCAAATACAAATGCCACAAAGCAAAATGGAGCAAAACACCCACAGACTTACACCCAACCAGCCATTGCACTATAGGGACATTTTACCTTCCCAAGAGGCTAGCATAGCCTGCTACAGAGTCTCTTCTCTCAACCCCAGTGGAAAATAAGGAGAATTACTACAAATAAACGTAAACTTACCCAAGTCATTAAGGAGCAGTCAGTACCTAGCTCTTTAAGTGTTTTTTATAGTTTTTATTCGTATTTTTATTATCACTGCTCAAGTTTTTTTTTAAATGATTTACTTGTATTGCAAAACAGATATGACCCACCAAATAAGCAATGCTTCACCAGATCCATAAAATGTGTTCAATTCATTTAAAATTCATATTCATGTCAAGTACAGCTTATTCACAAAGTGACCGAAATTAACACAAAACAGCACACTGACTACCCCACACTCGCAAAAGACCTCTCTCTGCAATACAACCCCTTAATGTGCTCTTGTAATTGTGTCTAGCTTCTCAAAATCAGCAGTCTTTCCACTTATTACTAGAGAAAATTCTCCAGTCTCTACTTTGTATTTCCAATCTCTATTCTGAATAAGCCAAAAAAAACCTCCACCCTAAGATGGATGCTGCAGACCCTGAGCATGCTCAATAAGAACTTAGGATTTCTTTAAAAAAATATTTTTTTAAAAAAAAGCAGCAGCAGCAGCCCTGGCGAAGAGCCAAGTGTGTGCGTGTGCGCAGATCATCAGAATCACAGATCTGTGGTAACTGACAACAGTGAGCATGTGTGAGATTGGTGGCTACTGAGCACATGCAGTAAGGGGTGACAGAAAGGTCAGTCAGCTAGTCAGAGCAACCGTATACCCGTCACAATTTGTTTTAAAGGTCAGAGCTATCAATCAGAATTTTGAAGTCATGGTTAAGACTGAGCATGTGCGTGTGAGGTAACAGCTTCTAAGAATTAGGGTTGTCAAGCGATTAAAAAAATTAATTGCGATTAATCACATGACTAAAAGAATTAATTGTGCAATTAATTGCACTATTAAACAATAATAGAATACCATTTAAATATTTTTGCATGTTTTCCACATTTTAAAATATATTCATTTCAATTACACAGAATACAAAGTGTACAGTGCTCATTATATATCTATTTTTGATTACAAGTATTTCCATTGTAAAAAAAAAAAGGAATAGTATTTTTCAGTTCACCTAATACAAGCACTGTAATGCAATCTCAATCATGAAAGTTGAACTTACATATGTAGAATTATGTACAAAAAACTGCATTCAAAAATATAACAATGTAAAATTTTAGAACCTGCAACTCCACTCAGTCCTACTTCTTGTTCAGCCAATCGCTCAAACAAGTTTGTTTACATTTACAGGAGATAATGCTGCCTTCTTCTTGTTTACTATGTCACCTGAAAATGAGAACAAGCATTCTCATGGCACCGTCGTAGCCGATGTCTCAAGATATTTACATGCCAAATGCACTAAGGATTCATGTATCCCTTCATGCTTCAACCATCATTCCAGGGGACATGCGTCCGTGCTCATGAGGAGTTCTGCTCGATAACCATCCAAAGCAGTGTGGACCAACGCAAGTTCATTTTCATCATCTGAGTCAGATGCCACCAGCAGAAGGTTGATTTTCTTTTTTGGTGGTTCGGGTTCTGTAGTTTCCGCATCGGAGTGTTGCTCTTTTAAGACTTCTGAAAGCATGCTCCAACCCTCGTTCCTCTCAGATTCTGGAAGGCACTTCAGATTCTTAAACTTGGGTCGAGTCCTGTAGCTATCTTTAAAAATCTCACATTGGTATCTTCTTTGCCTTTTGTCAATTCTGCAGTGAAAGTGTTCCTAAAACGAACAGTATTGGCTGGATCATCATCCCAGACTGCTATAACATGAAATATATGGCAGAATGTGGGTAAAACAGAGCAGGGGACATACAATTCTCCCCCAAGGAGTTCAGTCACAAATTTAATTAACACATTTTTTTTTTTAATGAGCATCAGCAGCAAGGAAGCACATCCTCTGGAATGGTGGCCGAAGCATGAAGGGGCATACGAATGTTTAGCATATCTGGCACGTAAATACCTTGCAATGCTGGCTAGAAAAGTGCCATGCAAATGCCTGTTCTCACTTTCTGGTGATATTGTAAATAAGAAGAGGGCAGCATTATCTCCTGTAAATGTACACAAACTTGTTTGTCTTAGCGATTCGCTGAACAAGGAGGACTGGGTAGACTTGTAGGCTCTGATGTTCTACATTGTTTTGTTTTTGAGTGCAGTTATGTAACAAAAAAATCTACATTTGTAAGTTGCATTTTCACGACAAAAAGATTGCACTACAGTTCTTGTATGAGGTGAATTGAAAAATACTATTTCTTTTGTTTATAATTTTTGCAGTGCAAATATTTATAATCAAAAATATATGCTTGACTTCAATTACAACACAATACAATATATATGAAAAAATAGAAAAACAAACTATTTAATAAATTTCAATTGGTATTCTATTGTTTAACAGTGTGAGTAAAACTGCGATTAATCGCGATTAATTTTTTTTTGAGTTAATTGTGTGAGTTAACTGTGATTAATCGACAGCCCTACTAAGAATAGGAAGAACTACAATGTAGCATTAAAGGTCAGCTGCCAGCAATAGTTTCGGAGTCTGCATCTGAGAAAGAGAGAGGCATGCGGGGAAAGCTGGGAAGCCAGCAAGAGAAGCCAAAGAAAAACTGCTGTGAAGAGAGAAAAGAAAGCTGGAGTGGAGCAGAGCTGACTGACCAGGAACTGAACAGCAGTAGCAGTGATTTTTTTAAAAGAAAACAGCAAAGGATTTATAGAGTAAGCTTAATATTCATTTCATTATAGGTTAGTATAGTTCAGAATAGCATATAGTATTTAATATGTGTATGCTTGGAATGTGTGTGTGTTTTAATTGCAATATATCTATGTAAACTTTCAAGCAATTTAAGACCTGCTGTCAGCAATTTATGGTAAACTGGCCACTTGCAACAAATTGCTTTGCTTAGAATCGTTTAAACTATATGCTATTGTAGTTTAAGTGCTCTTTCACTTGCAATAAGGGATGTGTGTCTCAGGGATTTTGTGGCTTCTTTAGAATTTTTAAGATCCTATTGTAGTAGGGATTATTAGTTACATCAATAAAAAGATAACTTTGTTTTGAAAAGAATACTGCCTGTGTCAATTAGTTTATCGGAAGGTTATATCTGTGCCCTATAGTGTTTCCTTAACAAACCTGGGAACTTTTACTGCAGGAAGAATAGATGAAGGGGCAAATAGATTATAGCAGTGCCCCAAAATCCATTTTTGGGGGCAACACTTAAATCTCCACTTGCAAATATTATGTAAAACACAATGCAGCAACAATAGGAATACTTGGCTCAGTGAGATCAGCCTAAGCATGAGGTATCTCCAGCATCCTTTCAAATTTACCAAAGACCCATTCTACAGTCATTCTGCACCAGCTCACACAATAGCAAAATCTGTCCTTGCTTCTGTCTAGATGTGTGTTATTTTATGAGCCAGGGAAGTAAATGGTGGGCTGGTCATTGCAATCACACCAAGATGAATATGCAGTCCAGGAAAAATGTTCTGGCTTGCAGCTTTTCAAAAAAATCTGGTACCCCTGAAGAGGCCAGAAACACACCCACACTGGGGGTGTTTCACTGACATTAGGAACGTAAGAGTGGCAATACTGGGTCAGACCAAAGGTCCATCTAGCCCAGTATCCTGTCTTCCGACAGTGGCCAATGCCAGGTGCCCCAGAGGGAATGAACAGAACAGCTAATCATCAAATGATCCATCCCCTGTTGCCCTTTCCCAGGTTCTGGCAAACAGAGGCTAGGGACACCATCCCTGCCCCTCCTGGCTAATAACCATTGACAGACCTATCCTCCATATATTTATCTAGTTCTTTTTTGAACCCTGTTATACTTTTGGTCTTCACAACATCCTCTGGCAAGCAGTTGCACAGGTTGACTGTGCATTGTGTGAAGAAATACTTCCTTTTGTTTGTTTTAAACCTGCTGCCTATTAATTTCATTTCACACTTCCTTCCTTATTTACTTTCTCCAGATCAGTCATGATTTTATAGACCTCTATCATATCCCCCCTTAGTCGTCTCTTTTCCAAGCTGAAAAGTCCCAGTCTTATTAATCTCTCCTCATATGGCAGCCATTCCATATCCCTAATCATTTTTGTTGCTCTTTTCTGAACCTTTCCAATCTTTTTTGAGATGGGGTGACTACATCTGCATGCAGTATTCGAGATGTGGGCATACCATTGATTTATATAGAGGCAATATGATATTTTCTGTCTTATTATCTATCCCTTTTGTAATGATTCCCAACATTCGGTTCGCTTTTTTGACTGCTGCTGCACATTGAGTGGATGTTTTCAGAGAACTATCCACAATGACTCCAAGATCTTTCTTGAGTGGTAACAGCTAATTTAGACCCCATCGTTTTATATGTATAGTTGGGATTAAGTTTTCCAATGTACATTATTCTGCATTTATCAACAATAAATTTCAGCTGCCATTTTGTTGCCCCTTCACCCAGTTTTGAGAGATCCTTTTGTAGCTCTTCACAGTCTGCATGGGACTTAACTATCGTGAGTAGTTTTGTATCATCTGCAAAATATGCTACCTCAGGTTTACCCCCTTTTTCCAGATCATTTATGAATATGTTAAATAGGACTGGGCCCAGTACAGTCCCCTGGGGGACACCACTATTTACCTCTCTCCATTCTGAAAACTGACCATTTATTCCTACCCTTTGTTTCCGATCTAGCTTCTCTTGCCTACTTCTGCATTTTCCACGGGTGCCTACTCTACTGCCCATGTCCATTTCACCCCCTCCTAACCGCATGACAGACCCCTTACTCCAGGGCAGGATCTCGGGGCTTATTCTCCCCACCCCGCTCCGAACCTCCCCCTTGTCCCTGATGACCTCCCTCATCCTATGGTGGGCAAACTACGGCCCATGGGACCGTCCTGCCCGGCCGCTGAGCTCCTGGCCAGGGAGGCTAGCCAGCCCCTGGCCCCTTCCCCGCTGTCTCCCCTCCCCCACAGCCTCAGCACGCCGCACCGCCAGCGCTCTGGCCCGCTGCTCCAGTTGGGCAGTGGAGCTGCGAGCTCCTGCTGCTCTGAGCAGCATGATAAGGAGGCGGGGAGCAGAGGGGGGAGGGTGGCTGGGGCATAGGTCCTGGGGGGGTGTTAGGGGATGGGGGTGTGGATAGAGACTGGGGAATTCGGGGGACAGGAAGCGGGGGCGTTGGATGGGGGTGGGGTCCCAGGGGCGCGGTTAGGGGACAAGGAGCACAGGGGGTTGGATGGGTCGGGTGTTCTGAGGGGGGCAGTCAGGGGGCGGGAAGTGGGAGGGGGCAGATAGGGGGCAGGGGCCAGGCTGTTTGGGGAAGCACAGCCTTCCCTACTCAGCCCTCCATACACAGTTTCTCAAACCCGATGGGTCAAAAAGTTTGCCCACCCCTGCCACAGAGTGACTGCAGCCTCCTTCCCCCATAAACCCCTTCTGCGCTCAGCTTCTTACACAGCTGGGCTTCACTCTCAATTAACCCTGGCCCTCCTTCTCTCAGGTGATACCAGGTGACCTAATCATCCTCTCAGGCCCCTGTTAACCCTATCAGGGCTGGGACAGGGTGCACACCCAATCACAGCATCCCATCAATCACCCCATCAGTGTGGGAAGCTCACTGAATCAAACTCCTCTTATTTCTTGCACATTGCCCAGATTCACAATCCTGTGCAGCAGGACATGCTTACTGGCCTTGCACACCTGGATGACCACCACACACTAGATTTTCTAATGCCAAACTGACTGAACACTGATCATAGCAATCTGAGGTTGCGAGCTTCCAGAGCATAATCATAACCAGTTTTTCTCCACTGTCAATTCATTTTGGCGTCTGTGCTCTGGAGGATTAGAGCAATTCAGGGACACAACTCCAAGATGCATCCTTCTACATCTGAAAGTTCTGCACCCACTGCTTATCATTCCCAACTTGAATCACAATCCCACCACTAGATGCTCATTTTACAAGTGCAGAAGCACCACTCCACTTTGTTCTGCCAGTAAATGAATACCTGCAGCACATGGTGATTTGTATGCAAAGTCTGCATCACCTGTCCCTCCTCAGTATCCATTTTCACTGCTACCTCACCATCAGCTGTGATAGTTGTTGAAGTTCCACAAATACTTAACAATCAGGTGCCCTATCTCTAAAAAACACAAGAACTCTGCAGACCTGTTCAGCATCTATGCTTCTGCCAGCAGAATGGTAGATAGATTAAAAGATGTAATGGATGAACTGTGGCAATTTTTAAAAAATGGTGTGAAAAGAGAAGAGTATTATGGGATGGAAGTCCTAACAGGAGTGCTGATATCCCATAATACACTTCAAAAATGTCCCACAAGGGAATGCATCAGACAGTGGCATGGCAAACAGTGGGATGCCTATCCACAGTGTAGTGCATTATGTCAATTATAACCACCTGCTGTGAGAACATATTGCAGTGACAAATGCAGTCAAGTGTGCACAGGTTCAAATGAAATTGTAATGTTGGCAGCTGTATGCCGGAACAAATGCTACTTTAAAAATTTCAGTCTGGACATGGCCAAAGTAATCCCAGAGAGGGAAGCATGGTAACAGGAATGCTTATGGGAAAGAAACAAAAAAATAACCCTTCCAATGACCTTTCATACCATCCCATAGAACTAAATAAATGTTATCCATTCCCTAGAATTCCAACAGGTGGTAGACTGTCTCTCTCAAGTTCTATAGACTTATAGGGTTCATTCTTAGGAAAATCTATAGACTTTTTTCATAAGGGGAGGAACTTTTTACCCTTTTTCAAAATCATCTCCAGTACTTCTCTCCTCCCAAAAAAACCACATTCTGCGCTACCTACTTACCCCAAAGTAGTTTGCCTTCCATATTGAGCCTCTGTTTAAATCTGACCATGGCTCTGCTCTAGGAAAGCATTGCTTAAGTGTGATTAGGAGACAGCTGCCTTGACCTCACAGGTCCTCATTATGTAAGTACTACTACCCTGGAGAAGAGCACAGCAAAAACAGAACAGAGGAACTGATGCACCTTTGTCAAATTTTCACCAGAACCCTCACCCAGACCCCACCGCTTTTATAATTCCCCTCTTAAAAACATGACCCAATCCAACAATCCTTTGTGGCTAGAAAAGATTATAGGATGTAATCCCAAGGGAGAGGATAGAGGTTGTGACAATCTACAGCTCTAAGCAGCATTTAAAAAATAAATTTAAAAGACTGCTAAAGAAATTTCATCCTTCCTCTTCAGATGTTCATTTAGAAAAGGATACATTTGACAGTGTTTCTAGAAAAAGTGTGCAGAGCACAGTACAGAAGTGACACAATACAAAGATTTTATTTGCAACTATTTGGGATGAGCTGCATAACGAGCTGTTTTGCCACTCATGAGTAACACACTCATCCAAAACTCACAGTAACAGAACCTTCATAAGGTACCACACAGCTGAAGTTTAATAACCAGGTATTCATAGTACAAACACCCAAATATGTAAAAAGCTTTATGAGGGTATACATACACCAAACCCAAGCATTCAGGAGCATGTAAGAAATACATTTTATATTGTCTATATAAATGCTAAGGATCTAGGTAATAAACAAGAGGAGTTGTACAGATGCTCATGTATAAGAAATATAACATGGCTGGTATTACAGAGACTTGATGGGATGGGTCTTGTGAATGAAAGATTAAAATTAATGGTTACAGTTTGTTCCGTAAGGATAGAATGGGGGAAAATGGGATAGAGTGGCACTTTACATCATACACACCCTTACCTGTTAGAGTCATAGACTATTCAGAATCACAGGATCTTGCACGCTTATGGATTAAAGTTCTAACTAGTAAAACTGAAGATGGGGTACTGTTGGGGATCTGTTACAGACCTCCTTAATCTCACTAAACATCTGTCCATAATGTGTAGGAAGAAAGTGCATTCTCCTGGGTGACTTCAACTTGAGGGACATTTGGTGGATCTCTCATGCAGTCAGTAAAAAAGCTTCCTTAAAGTTTCTAAAAGGAAGAGTTGATAATTTCTTAACACTGAGTTCTGCACCCAACATGATGTCACTCAATAATCGTCCTTATTCTGACAAAGAAAAATTAGTCACTGACCTAAATGTTAGCAGTTGCCCAAATACTAGTGATTATGATCTGCTTACATTTATCTTGTGCAAATACAAAATTGCACCAAACAGTAATATGTACATTTGGAACATTCAAAGGGCCAATTTTCCAAAGTTTAAAGGAATAACTGCATGAGAACATTTAACAGAAAGTGGGACATGTTAATGAATGTGTTATGGTTTATCCTACAGAATGACCAGAAAGCCACAATTCCACAGACACACAAAAAAGTTAAGCTTAGTAAGAAGTCATCCTGTTTTAAAGCAGATCAGGAAGCAGTGATAAAACGCCCCCGCACACATCCCCCCCACACCTCCACATTACATACAAAGGATGGAAGACTGGGGAAGTACATGGCAATGAACATAAATTACAAATTAATTGTAGGTGTAGGTGACTGATAAGGGAAACCAAAGGAATGAATGACATACCAGCAGCTAATAGGGTTAAACAAAAAAGGACACATTTTTGCAACATATTGGGAAGAAGAAAGAAAACCCTAGGTCAATTGCTAGATGCAGATGGTAAAATAGTAGGTAGTGATGTAGAAAAAGCAAAAATGTTCAACAGATACTACCGTTATGTATCTGGAACCAAGTAGGATTATGTATCCATTCCATATGATGCTGTGGACAGAAAAGCAAGTTTACTATCTGTAACAAAGGATGAGAGGCAACAGCTAATAAAATGAAACATTTTCTGATCAACAGGTCCATATAACTTACATCCAAAAGTGTTTAAAGAATAGCTGAGGAGCTCTCTGAACCACTAATATTAATTTTGAACAAATCTTTGAAACCTGGGAAAATTTCAAAAGGACTGGACAACTACCAAAGTAGTCCCAATATTTAAAAAGGATAAAAAGGACGACACAGGAAACTGCAGACAGATTAGCCTGATAATTTCTGGTAAAATAATGGAATGGTCAATTCATGTCTATCAACAAAGAATTAGAAGCTAAAAACATAATTAATGCCAGTCAGCATGGTTTCATGTAAGGTAGGTATTAAACTTTTACAGGTCTGATTGACAATGGTAACTGTGTTGATATAGTGTACTTGGATTTCTGCAAGGCACTTGACTTCATACTACATAACATTTTGATTAATACTCTTGTATAATATGGAATTAACAAGGCACACATTAGATGGATTAAAACTCTCAATAAGAGAGAAGGATGGTCCCACAGTTAGTGCCCTAGCCTACTGTAAGAAACTGCAGGGCTAGAACCTGGGACCTTAGGTGTTGTGGGCCACTGACGCCTCCAGATCACCAGAGGAGACTTAGGCTGGATTCCTATGAGAAGACTCTGTGAGGCTGGGCCCAGCAGGAAGTACTGTCCAGCAGGACCTCAGTGGCAGTTCCTTGCAGCCCACTAACTGGCTGGCACCAGTATTTATGAGAGGAAGCCATAACAAGGAGTAGTCTAAGCAACAATACAGACTGCCAGCCTGTCTCACTTCAGACCCTGCGCATGAGAGATCCCAGATTCCAGCTTCTGACACTGTCCTGCCTCCTGATGTCGGACTCCTGGTTTGTCCTCTGGCCTGTCTCAGGCTCTGACTCTCCAGTGTGAAACTTTGCCCAACCCCAAACTTCCGCTCTGACCGCTAGGTCTGACCACCCACAACCTAGTCATGACAACCAGAGTTCAATTCCACGCTCCACCACCAACTTATGTGACCTTGGGTAAATCACTTAGCCTCTTTGTACCTCAGTTTCCCATCTGTAAAATGGGTCTTGTGAGGATAAATATATGAAAGATTATGAAGCATTCAGATAGTCCAATAATCGGGTAGTTTAAGTATCTAGCAGACAGAAAATGTAATTAATGGAGAGAGATCAATAAGCAGGGTTGTTTCCAGTGGGGTCCTTCCCCAACTTCGGTGCTATTTAGTATTTTATCAACGAACCAGAATAGATGATGATATAAAAAGCTGGTAAAGTCTGCATATGATACAAGACTAGTGCAGTACTAAATAATGAAGAGGATAGGTTACTGTTCCTGAATCACTTGGTTAAATGGTCAAAATCCAACAAATACATTTTAATACAGCAAAATGCAAGGTAATACATACCAAGAACTCAGGTTATATCTACAGGATGGAAGAGACTGTCCCTTAAAGCAGTGATTCAGAGAAGGATTTACAGATCATCATGGATGACCACCTCAATATGAGCTCTCAGTGCAATGCTGTGGCAAAAAAGGCCAATGTGATTCCTGGATGTATATAAAGGGGAATGTCAAGAAGAAGTAGGAAAGTGATCTTGCCTCTGTATATAGCATTAGTAAAACTGCTACTAGAATACAGTGCCCTGTTCTGGTGCCAAACTATAAGTAGTAAGTGGAAATACTAGAGCGAATTCAAAGAAGGATGACAAATGATGCAGAGCTGGGAAACAAGCCTTACAATGTGAGCTTAAAGAGATCAACTTATTCAATGTATCAAAAAGACAGCCAAGAGGTGACTTGATCACTGTGGCCATGTCTACACTCACTAGGGATCGAGGCTGCTGCGACTGATGCAGCAAGAGTCTATTTCGTGGGTCTAGTGAAAGTAGATAGTGAAGACCCGCTAAATTGATTGTGGAGCGCTCTCAGGATGACTCCAGTACTCCACCGGAACAAGAGGAGTAAGGTAAGCAAATGGGAGAGTGTCTCCTGTCGATGCAGCACAGTATAGACACCACCGTTAGTTGACCTACGCTACGTCAACTCCAGCTACGTTATACATGTAGCTGGAGTAGTGTGACTTAGGTAAATTTACCCCAGTAGTGTAGACCAGGCCTGTGTGTAGGTAATTGCATTTGGAAAAGATATCTGATAATGAAGGGGTTTTCAACTTTTCTGACAAAGGCAGAACAAGATCCAATGGCTGGAAGTAGACATTAGATAAAGTCAATATTAAAATAAGACAACTTGGTAGCTGTGAGAGTAATTAAACACAATAACATCTTACCAGGGGAGGTGGTAGATTCATCATTGCCTGGAATCCTTAAATCAAGACCAGATCTCTTTTTTAAAAGATAAGCTTTTCTCTAGCTTCAGTCAGAAATGCTATAGCCTGTGGGACAAGCAGGAGGGGACGAGAAGGAGGGGCGTCAGGTCAGAATTCTGGTCATAGTGGTTCCTTCTGGACATGGAATCTGTGGATCCATCTGTTCGTCCCTGTTTCATGGGCCGTGGGAAGAAATGGACTGCCTGCACTGCCCTCAACACGCTCATAAGACTTGCAGCTCTGCATTATGATAATGACTTCTTCCAACAAATGGGCATCCCCACTTATGCCTCCCTGCTGATCAGGAATGCATCCCGCATTGATTGTTCTCCAGAGCAGGTCTGGGAAAGCAATCTCAGACACTTGGTGTTGCAGGCTATAGCAAATTGGTTTATTTGTGGGCGGCCCCATTTTTGGAATATATATTTCTGTATTGTGTCGTTCAATTCCCATTCATGGGGAAAAACATTTGCTGAGTTCATCTGCCATGGTGTAGGTATCCAGGCAGGTAGGAAGCAGAGAAGTGGATATTGTGTTGGATGCACCAATTCCAGAGGTTTATAGCCTTGGTTCATAATGAGCGTGATCGGACTCCCCTTTGCCTATTTATGTAAAACATGCAAGCAATGTTGTTGGTCATTACTCTTACGTTTTGGTTTCTTATGAATGGTAGGAAGTGGAGGCAGGCACTGCAGACAGCATGGAGTTCTAGCAGGTTTATGTGTAGCTTTGTCTCGGCTGTGGACCAAAACCCCTGAATAGTGCGATGTTGCATGTGTGCTCCCCACCCCATGAGGGAGGCGTCCATTGTGATCATCAGTGTTGGAGGATCTTGTGTAAATGGGATCCCCGAGCATAAGTTATGTGGTTGAATCCAAGAAGTTAGCAAATCATTTACCTTGGGAGGGACATCATTAATAGTCTGTTTAACCTGTGCCTGTTTGGTCTGTAGACAGTTCCTAGCCATCCTTGCAGACAGCGCATGTGTAAACGCGCATATTTGACCACAAACCTGCATGCTGCCATCTGGCCCAGAAGTTGTAGGCATACATGATCTGTAATATGTGGGCTGTTCCGCACTGCAGATGTGAGTGTCTTTATCATGTGGAATTGGTCTTGTGGAAGTGACACTTTCACTGCCACTGAGCGGAGGTAAGCACTGATGAATTCTAATGGTTGAACTGGTTCTATTGTTGATTTCTTTTCGTTTATTTGTAGACCCAGACTCTGGAAGTAATCAATCATTCATGTTATGATACACCCCGCCTATGGGCAGGGTGTATCATAACATGAAAATAAGCATCCTGCAAGTCAAGGGATGAAAAACAGTTCCCCTGCTCCAGCACTGGTATAGTTGTTGTTAAGGTGCCCATCTTGAGCCATTGCTTTCTCACAAACTTGTTCAGTCGCCTAAGATCCAGGATAGGTCACCACCCTACATTTTTCTTGTGTGTTAAAAAGTAGTAGGAAAAAAACCCTTCCCCGTGTTGCATCAGAACAGTTTCCACTACCCCTAATTGGAGGAGATTATCTACCTCTTGGCATAGCAAATGTTCATGAGAGGGGTCCCCGAAGAGGGATAGGGAGGCTGGGATGGGGCATATAAACAGGAAAAAAATGGTATAGCCAGTACAGATGACTTCAAGGGCCCATTTGTCCATGCTAATGGCAGCCCATTTCAGATAGAATAGGAGCAAACAGTCTTCAGATAGATGGATGGCATAAACACTGGAATGTGGGAAAGGTCTTTGAGACCCTCAACCAAGTCTTCAAATTTTTTGTTTAGAGGAAGGCACATGAGGTGCCGCTGCTGGTGGAGTAGGTATCATTGTGGTCTCTGTCTTTGTCGTTGTTCGTAAGGCCTCCAGTGTTGCTGTGTATATGTTGAGTATCTATTTCTCTGGTATGGTTGATACCTATATTGTTTCCTTTTTGTGTCAGGTGTATGAATGCCAAGGGACCGGAGAGTTGCCCACGAATCCTTCACAGAGTGCAGTACCTCATTGGTTCTGGCTGCAAACAATTTCTCTTCGTTGATGTTGGATCATATTAAAGAAGTTCTGTATTAAAATCACAAATGAGTTTGATTCCCCATAGTTTAAATCCCAGGGTATTACTAATTAAGAGGTCTCTTGGTTTTTGGTACTGTTTCTCTCCCTTTATGTGTGAAACTTGCAAGCTGCTAATTGTGTTAGTACATTCTAAGACAGAGTCTGTTCTCAAAGCAATTCTTTGTAATAACTACTCACACAGAGAGAGACTCAAAGCAATACTCTAACAACAGAAACAGCACCCAGAGACTCCCCGCCCTTTTGTTGTATTCATCTTGCTTTGTTAACAATTGTGATTAAAATAGAGATAAGAGGATGTATGTGGATGGATGCTTGGTGTGGATAACAACTGAATGATCAGGGAGGTGCCACTCTAAGAATCTAGTGTCCATCGGCTGAAGAAGGCGTCAAGTGGAAATAACCAGAGGACCCCCAGAGGGCAGACTGGAATCCACCCAACAGTCTCAAGAATGGGAGAACCAAAGAACAAGATAACATCTAGCAGCACGGAGCCGTCAGGAATGTGCTATCTGCTGATTGATTCAGCAACAGCATGATGAAGCAATTCCCATAGATTGGCATAGAAAGAAATTCCTATAAAAATGGACTCTAGAAAGTGAGAACTTTGGGGCCTGATTCTGCAAAGCAACTTCCAGGAGCATCAGATGAGCATCTGACAAGGAAGGCCCTGCTCCCTCCTCATGTCCAGGCCACCTGGCCAGTGGCTTGGCATGAGCAACTCTAAGGCTGGTAACTATGCTAACAACCTTGCAGAAGCTCTGTGTGTGTGTGTGCGTGTGCGCGCGCGCGTGTGTGTGCGCGTGTGCGCGCGTGTGAATAAATATGAAATTGAATGGAATGTTATAGCTATAACTAACTGCTTACTATGATTCTCTCTGTATTCACAATAAATGTGTTATTTTGCCTTTTCCCCTTTAATAAGATCCTGCTGGTTTTTATTTTATTGGTATAACTTTGAAGGGGAGGTCTTTGATTGTATTCTGTATTTCCTGTGGGAATGCTGAGGACTTAAACCACAAGGCTCGTCGCATGACCACAGCTGTAGTGGTGGACCTAGCGGCCATGTCAGCAATGTCAAGTGAGGCCTGTAGAGCCATGCGTGCAGTCATTTGGCCTTTGAAGACCAACAATCTAAATTGTTCTCTTTTCCCCTCTGGAATCTTGTTAATAAATTCCATAAACTTTCCACAGTTTCTGAGGCCGTATTTGACAACTAATTTACCACTCTGAATTGAAGCGTGGAGGAAGAATATACTTTGAGGTCGAATAGGTCCAACCTTTTACTATCCTTATCGCAGGGCATGGACCTAAAGGCGTGGTGTTTGCCTCTCTGGTTGGCCACTTCCATTACCAGCGAGTTGGGTGCTGGGTGTGTGAATAAAAATTCCGATCCCTTCGAGGGAACATAATACTTTGTCAGCCCTTTTACAGGTTGGAGGTATGGTAGCTAGAGTTTGCCATACCATGTTGGCAGATTCCGTGATAGCATTGCCAATCAATGGGGTTATCTTTGATAAGGAAGATGTCTGTGAGATATCCGTTAGTTCATCCTGAGTTTCCGGCACTTCCTCCAGAGCCATCTTCAACTCACTGCCCACTCTTTTGAATAAATTTTGGAAGTGGGTAAAGTTATCTGTGGTGATTTAGAGCGGAGGTATAATTGCCACATCCGGTGAGGAGGATGAATTATTGTTGGTTGGCGAGATGTCAGGAGCAGTGTCCTCTTCCTGCTCTGCCATGGGTTCATCCCTGGTCTCTGTAACGATGGTCTCCAAGGGTGGAGATGTGGCTCTGCTGTCTTCCCTATGTGGGCTGGAGTGCCTGCTGTAGTGCCTTCGGTAAGACCATGAGGGATCTCAGTATGGCCAGTGACCAAGGAAGGGCATGGGTGGTCCCATCCAGGGGTAACCATACCATGGTGGCATGTTGTGCCCATATGTGGACTGTGATCGTAGTGGCCCAGCTGCCACAGGTATTCCGATCAAAGAGGAATAGTTAGGGGAGAATACGCCTTCAGCCTCCTCATCTTCATCACTCGACACCTGTGGTGCTATCGAAGATAGCTGTTGCTCCGGTACCACTGGCCCCGGAGAGACATTGGTGCCCAAAAGAGGGACTCCAGAACTGAGGAGACCAAGTTAAAAAAGTATGGATTGGCTGAATGGACTATAAGGTGTATAGGAAGCTGGCTCAACAGGTAGTGATCAACAGCTTGATGTCTAATTGGCAGCTGGTATCAAGCGGAGTGCCCCAGGGGTCGGTCCTGGGGCCAGTTTCGTTCCACATCTTCATCCATGATCTGGACGATGGGATGGATTGCATTCTCAGCAAGTTCATGGATGACTTTAACCTGGGGGGAGAGGTAGATAAGCTGGAGGGTAGGGATAGGGTCCCTACACAAATTGGAGGATTGGGCCAAAAGAAATTGGATGAGGTTCAACAAGGACGAGTGCAGAGTCCGTCCACTGCTACAGGCTGGGGACCGACTAGCTAAGCGGCAGTTCTGCAGAAAAGGACCTGGGGATTACAGGGGACGAGAAGCTGGATACGAGTCAACAGTGTGCCCTTGTTACCAAGAAGGCTTATGGCATGTTGGGCTGCATTAGTAGGAGCACTGCCAGCAGATTGAGGGAAGTGATTATTCCCCTCTATTCCTCTCAGCACTGGTGAGGCCACATCTGGGAGTACTGTGTCCAGTTTTTGACCCCCCACTACAGAAAGGATGTGGACAAATTGGAGAGAGTCCAGCGGAGGGCAACAAAAATGATTAGGGGGCCGGGGCATATGACTTACGAGGAGAGGCTGAGGGAACTGCGCTTATTTAGTCTGCAGAAGAGAAGAGTGAGGGGGGATTTGATAGCAGCCTTCAACAACCTGAAGGGGGAGTCCAAAGAGGATGGAGCAAGGCTGTTCAAAGTGGTAGCAGATGAAAGAACAAGGAGCAATGGTCTCAAGCTGCAGTGGGTTGGATAGTATGAAAAACTTTTTCACTAGGAGGGCGGTGAAGCACTGGAATGGGTTACCTAGGGAGGTGGTGGAATCTCCATCCTTAGAGGTTTTGAAGGCCCAGCTTGACAAAGCCCTGGCTGGGATAATTTAGTTGGTGTTGGTCCTGCTTTGAGCAGGGGGTTGGACTAGATGACCTCCTGAGGTCTCTTCCAACCCTAATTGTCTATGATAACAGATCCTTCTGATACAGAAAGTAGTGTGGTGCCAAGAGCCTCAGTGCCGAAGAGTGAGGTGCCAATTGCTTCGGGAGTGTGGTGTGCTGAGCTGGTGCCAGTGCAGTTTGTGTCAGCACTGTTGCACTAGCAGCATTAGGCTGCAGCACCATAATAGGAGCAGTTGTATGTACTGTCTCCTTTAGTGCTGTCGACAGTGCCATGATGGAGATGGGCAGCTTAGAAGCCTTAGACTCCTCACCAGAGCGCTGGGTTCAAGCAGCAGCCTCCACATGGGCAGTCCCAGAGGTGCCCAGAGTGTCACACGTCTTGAGTCATGGTGTGGCCAGCACCAAATGAGATCAATTTGGTCAGCAACTGTTTTCTGCTGGTCTGCTCTTTATGTAGTGAAGGTTTTTTTGTTTTGTTTTGTTTTGTTTTTGCACATTTTCTGGTCTTCAGGAACCTTGGTGGTGAAGAGACCAATGACCTATGCCAGGAAGAGGTTTCCTGCCCTGGGTCAGCAGCTGGTCTTAATGACTTTTCCATTGAAATGAGTTTCAGCCTCAGGTCTCTATCTCTGCATGCCCTAGCTTTCAGTTTGTCACAATGGGCACATTTCTGAGGAATGTGAACTTCCCCAAGGCAACGAACACATTGAGTGCGTCCATCTGACACAGGCATCGTCTCTCTGTATGTTGTGCATCTTTTAAATCCTGGTGAACCAGGCGTTTAACTTAATACTAGCTGTACAAAAGGAAGGATAAATAAATTATTTTTTTGTATGGGAAGTAACTCTAATAACTGAAACTTAACCTATCTAAACTATCATCACTCACTAATTGATCTAAATTTATCAAGAGACAGTAGAAAAAAAGGTTTTCAAAACCTCCAAGAAAGACCCTTTAGGGGTCTCGGTTGCACATACGCTAGATGAAGCGCCAACAGCGTGCAAAGCAGGCACAATGCATGCATGACCGTACAGGCACTGCTGCTAAAACTCTCCAAGCAAAGGCGCAGAGACGCACCATCACCTGGAGTGGTGCACCCATAGGGACCTCTCTCAAACAACAGTAGTAGTTAGGGAACAGGTTAGTAACCATTTCTTCTCCTTCAAGTGATTGCATGTCCATTCCACTTCAGGTGGATTCTGGCGCTTCCACATTTATTTTCAGCAAGAGCAACTTGCTGAATTAAGGATGGACCAGATTTTAAAATTAAGTTGGAAAATAGTCCAGAACATGCTCCTGAGATCCCTGTAGATGCCATGAGAGAAACCTAGACATCTCCCTTTCCAACTTCCTAGCAGAGGGTCATAGCTCCAAGAAAGGCAGGAGGCAGCAGTGAAGCTGCTTTTTCGTAGTTACAGGGAGAGGAGAACAGCAGCATGGGCCCTTAATGCTGGGGAGGTGGAGGACCAAACCACCTTACCCACCTTACCCCTGAAATCCTTGATTGACAGAGAAGAGAGGGCAGGACAAGGATCAGAGCAAATACCAGCCCTGGTGAGGGAGGCAGGTAAGGATTTGTTTGTCCCCAATGTCACATGCACAAACAGTCCTGGATTAATACGGGTAGGGCATAGAAGAGAAACAACGGAACTTTCTCATGTGTCAGGTGAACAAAAAGTCCTATTTGTACTGCCCCTAAGATAAAGCAACTGGGGGCTGGACCCGGAAGTGCCTCAGCTGCTGAAGAGGTGTAGGGGAAGATTCAAGAATAGGAAGTAAGTCCTGTTTTACTGTTGCTGCAAACTGAACATTCAGCTCCTTCAGGTGAGTATGGAGACTAGTCAAACATGCTGGCAACTGGGATAGATGAAGCAGGGCAGGGAGAAGATCTGTGGCTTGTATTATTTCAGAGGGCTACACCAGGAGAGAAGATAGAAACAACAGGACAGCCCTGCCTGCAGACAATGGGTGCATGTCTAGTTGGTGAGCACCCAGTTTCCTGTAGCAATGGAAGTGGATAAGCTTCAGTGTTCTGATCAAAATACTGTTTCAATTTGCAGTTATGAACATTTAAGAATTGTAACAAGTGCACAGAGGATCACAATATTTTAAACTATACCAAAATATTTTTAAAAATAGTATTTTGACTGTTCTCGCTCAGTAGTCTAGGTATTGGACAGCTAAACAGCACTTCTGTATCTAATCAAATTAGGATGTAGTTAGCCCTGACTCATTAAAACTTGCAGCCGGCCCATGCCAGCTGACTTGGGCCAAGGGGCTGTTTATTTGCAGTGTAGACGTTCAGGCTCAGGCTGGAGTCTTGGCTCTAAGACTGTGCGAAGTGGGAGGGTCCCAGAACTCAAACTACAGCTCACACCGGAACATCTACACTGCAATTAAACAGCCCCGAAGCCCACGAACCCACGTGAGTTGGCACACCGCAGGTGTCTAATTACAATACCGTCTAAGGAGTCTTGGTGTCCTTCAGTGTTATCATAAATATATACTCAAAGGATGGCATGATCTCCACAGAAAAGTTTTCTACACAAAGCAGTAGAAATCTTGTGTCACCGACCTCTTTATGAGCAGGCCACACAACATCTGTAGTGTTCTGGGAGACAAACCGAAATAATTTTTGTCTTTCTAGTGGCATTTAGCCATGTTGTCTAGATAAATAAAGGTGCTTTTTTGGATTTTTTCCTTCTTTAAAAATACGAAGAACAAAAAAACCCCACACAACAAGAAAATCCCTACAAAAGCTACATTACAAAAACATGAAGCCTGCAAAATTAAATATCCACAAGTCAGGAATTGCCAACAAAGACTAGACACACACACAACTGTCTGTCCTTAAATTTTTTAAAAAATGTTTGATGAAGAACAGTTGAACAATTTTTCAAGGAGACTACTATTTTTTCTAGAACATCTGTACAAGCAAAACAACTGGAAGGGGTCTAAACATTAATTTTACCATATAAATAAAAGTCCTCGCTGTGAAAATTTGTTTTGATTTGAGAGAGTGCACTTTTGAAAATAAAGTGGTAGAAAGCTCATACGCTAAGTTCGTTTTCTTGAGAACGCTTTCATGGCTAACTGAGGTCCCAAACCAGGAAAGCATTTTTACACATGCTTAACTTTAAGCAGGCAAGTAGTCCTGCAAAAGTCAATGGCTATACTCACATGTATCTTCAAGTACACACTTACATGTTTTCCTGAATCAGGGCCTTAGATACGTGGTGCAACAGACTGCTCTAAATCAGAGCAATACCTAAGCGGCTGAACTTTCAGCAAGGACTTAAATGATATCCCAAATTAGGGCCACAATTTGCAAGATAATAACTCCCTTCAATGGGGTTTTTAAAGTGCATGGATCAGGGCATTCTGGTGGTGTCTAGCCAAATAGTTCCAGACTATTGTATTTACACTGTCTGTGCTTCTCCTGCCTCTCTTCCCTGACATCCCACATGACAACAGCGCTTTGGAGTCCTAAAGAATGAATTTCTGTATTTTGTTTTACCACCTTCTCAATAGTTTTCTTTTAAAAAAGAAAGAAATCCTGTGGCAATATTAAACCAAAGCTCTTATGAACACTAAGGTGGTATGATGAAGCACGCAAAAGCCAGAAAATGCCAAAGTTAAAACTTCATGTCAAACTCCTTTCTGCCACCTTGTGTGGAAGCATAACAATGCAGACTTTAAGAATATGATAACATTTCTTAAATACAATGTAATTTCACATAAAACAACAGTAAGGTTGCAAATTCAAGCATCTGTAAGCTAGGAAATGCTAGAATTAAGATGGTCAGCTATGTTGCATAGTTCAAATTTAATGGTATGTAATGGCAACCATTAAGTAGGTTTGCTGCTGAAAGAGTGTGACCAGTACAATTATACTCTTAAAAATTACACTAAATTTGTGTTACTTACCGTACTTTTATCTTTCAGAAGTTTTTCTATCACTTCAATTAACATTTCCTTTTGCTCTGGATCAAGACTAAAAAACAGAAACAAGGCAAAGGATAGGTTTTTTTCACTTTTAAAATATATTCCTTTAACATTTTATGGTCAGGTTTACACTTGAAACAAAGATAAGCTAGGCTTAGCAAGGAGGGGAAGGAAACAAACAAGGGAAAAGTGAAATTATTTTCAAACCAAACACATGGTATTGTCAGGAAGGAGAAAGATGCAGAGGAGTGTGTGAAACAAAATGGCAAAGAATAGTTCACATTAATTTCTGTTACAGCATTCAGACAGTTCACTATTCTAGAACTAAGCAGGCACCCCAACTCACAAAAAACACAAAACACACAAACATTCAGAACAGGGTTGGAGGATTTGGAGGGTTAGTTTTCTGTTTAATAAAAAAATTTTTCTAACCCCCTTCATCAGTAAAGATCAGAATTTTGAAAACTGCTTGTTCCATTAGTCTGACCAGTAACAGGTTAGAGTCCTGGAATCTAGTTTTTAAAAAAGCTATATTCAACAGAGCATTACTCTGAGTTATGGGAATTATTGGGAAATATAGACCTCAAGTTCAAAGTTCTATATGAATAGGTATAGGGAAGATAAGTGTTATATTTCAGAGAAGGAAAATATGAACATGAGTTACGATGCCATGTATATGCACACATCTGAGATTTACTGCAGCCTTAAATTGTTAAGATAGGAGAACACAAGCAAGCATGTTAGCTTCAACTGTCCACTTCCCAAGGGAGAAGACATTGAAAGAAGGCACTGTCATACATTTTGGAAAGTAGTTAGTTAAATATCTGAAAACCCTTTGAAAGTGATCCATATCTTTCATCTTCGAAGACTTAGGGGCAAAACTCTCATGGACTGAGTTGACATAATGGAATAAGAACAAGATAACGCTTATGGACTAAACAAAAACTGATTCTTATCAAATAAATAAAAGGTTTTACTACAAAGACTGAAGACAATTTCAGGTTCTTTAAAGCTGACATTACATGGCAGAAATAAGCAGGGGTTTACAGTAGAAATTAACTAGAGCACAGGAATTAAATGCTGACAAATTAGATTTTTGTCTGTTCTCAGTACCATTCCTCTATTTTGAAAAGTATTGTTATTTACCCTACAGTATTGTCCACAAAGATCCTATTCTAGGTGTGCATGCATCCCATGCACACATCATCAGGTTTTTATTTTTTAATAAGAGTGTCCACCTCCAGGGCTGTGTCTGCACTCCACCTACCCTTCCAATCATCTTAGCCAAGGGCATAAGGGGCAGGAGATCCCCAATTACCACTCACTTCCTTTACCAATAAGAATCCCACATGGATAGGACTGCAAATCATCAGGTAAGGAGGACAGGTTGTAGAATCTGTGTGGACAAGACACTGTACAGCAACTGGATTCTTCAAGATAAGACACCATGCTCTCTGAGTGATTGTCCTTACAGATTCTACTCTCTGTGACTGGAGAAGTTCTTTCAAGCCTGGAGGTGGAAAGAGAGGTCCTCCTGGAAGAGTGACTGCAGGACAGCCTTAACAAAGTTGGCATCAAATATGAAAGCCTATACCGAGGAATAAGTAGTAGTAAGTTAATGAACCATGCTCCAGGCAACATCTCTACATATTTCAGATACGGGTATATTACCCAAGCAAGCAGCAGTGGCTACCTAAGCCCCTAGTGGAATGAGTTCTAAGGAGAGCCAAAGGCTCCTTCTTAGCTATCTGATACCCAGTCTCAATACAATAAAAAACCCACTAAATCCTTTCTGCAGAAGCCACAATCTAAATAAAAGCATCATGTCTAGGGTGTGAAGTTTTATTTCATGTTGGATGGAATGAGGTTTCAAAAAAACTGGAAGGTGGACGGATTGATTAAGGTGGAAATCCTGTCCTACCTTAGGAAGTAACTTGGTGTGAGGCTTAAGAGTGACCTTGGTCTTTTTGAAATAGGGCATCAAGGGGATCAGCAAGAAAGGCCTGAATTACTTTCACTCTCCTGGTGGAAGTAACAACCATCAAAAAGGCTGTTCTCATTGACAGCTGAGAAAGAAAGCAGGTTGCTATGGGCTCAAAAGGGGAGCAAGAGTCCCATTAAGCCAGTGAGAACTATGTTGATGTTCCAGAAAGGTGAGGGGGGTAGGGGGGAGTGGGAAGAGGATCTCTAACAGGCGGAAGATATGAGTGAGGCTCTTCGAAAACCTTGAAACCATGAGATTTGAAATTTAACCCCAAACTGGAGGGTAATTTGCAGAGAGCGCTGCTAAATGTACCATGATTGAACTGACAAAGTCCAGATTGCTTCAGGGTAAGTAAGTAAGTAGTTCAGAATAACCAAGACTGAGGTTGTCAATGCGAGAGCTGCTGCTGAGCCACCAAGTCAGAAAACCTCTTCCATTCAGTTCTTTAAGTCCTTTTGGTGGACAGTTTTCTGATTTTTGACACGTTTTAGAATTATATAGCAGCAGCTCCCCTCTAATAAGTCATCCAACCAGCATCCAGGCTGTCAAGTATAACAAATGCAGAGTACAGGTGCAAAATCCAGCCTTGCTTCTTGGAAATTATGTCAGTGAAAAGTGATTAAGGTGATTGGTGGACAGGCTGACAGATTCACCTGGGAGAAAAAACAAAAAATGCCTGGCCATGTAGGGGCTATCATGATCACAGTGCCTTCATCCCATTTTAGTTTCCTGAGGATACTGGGCATCAAAGAAATCGGTGGGAAGGCATAGAACAGTCTCTGTGCCCACAGCAAGTAGAAAAGAGGACATCAGCAAACGCAGGCTTGACACGCCTTTGGAGCAAGATGCCCAGCATTTGTTGCCAAGTAGGGTAGAAAGGAGGCCCGCTATCAGGAACCACCACCTGAGCAAGATGTCGTGGGAGGACTGAATCATGAAGGACCATTCATAGTTCTCTGAAATGTCCCTGCTAAGTTGATCCAGTAGGGTGTTTTGTAGATCAAGTAGGCGGAGAGCTCCTGATCTAATGTGATGAAGCAGGCACCAGTTTAGAAAATGTGTCACTTTTGATGGAGTAGGGAGGATCTCTCCCCACTACCTGCCTGTTGGAGTGAATCACAGTAGTGTTGTCTGTCAGAACTTGAACAATGAGGACTCAAAGAAGGAGTAAGAAAGCCTTGCATGCTAACAATATGGCCCTGAACATCAGGACATCTATATACAGGATGGCCTCCTGTGCCAACCGTAGTCCTTGAATCTTGATGATCAAAATGGGCTCCCCTTCCTTGAGTGGAGGCATCCATCACTAAGGCCTTGGTAGGGAGAGACAGAGGAAAGGAAATGCTGTGGTTCTGCCTAGCAATTTAGTGAGGATAGGAATTCTGAAGGAATAATGACCAAGGAGGACTATGCTGGGTCTGTTTGGTAGATATACTGATCTCAACCATCCTTGCAGAGCCTCAAGGTCAAGTCTGGCTTGCTGTGAGACATAGATGCATGCTTAAATGTATCCTAGGAGTTCAAGTACATCCTCACTAGTGTTTTGCGATGCATCTGGAGCCGTCTAATCGATTATAATTTAGAATCATTGCTGACGTAAGTATGTTATGGCCAATGTGAAATCTGACACTGTCCTGGTGAATTCTATAGTTTCAGTTGGAGGTCAGAGTGGACTTTGTTGACTTTTAGGCCTAGCGAAGCCAATAGGCGGAATATCAAATGAATTAAGTCAGTTACCTGCTGTGGGGATTTTCCCAAAGCCAGCCAGTTCTTAGATGAGACATACAAGTTTATCCTACCTCCAAAGATGTACAGCCAATTTGACCATTTGAATTTGGTGAAGACCCGAGGAGCTGCTGAGAAACTGAAAGGCAGGACTCCTTAGTGCTCATACCAGAAACCATGGGTACTTCCTGTGTACCAGATGGATGGAGATGTGAAAGGATGTATTTTGACCGTTGAGAGTTGTGAGCCATTCCACAGGATCCAGGGAAGGTATCATGGAAATTAGGGGGACAATACAGAATTTAACACAATGAATAAATATGTTGAGACATCAAAGGTCAAGGACGGGTGTTCAATTTCCTTAATTCCAAAGAAGAAAGAAGTGAAACCCTTTCCTTTGAATACTAAAGTGCACTTTTTCCACTGCTCCCAGTTGTAGCAGGGAGTCTACCTATTGTTTCAACCAACTCTCATGAGAGGGGTACCTGAAAGGAGACAGAAGGGAGCAGGGGTTGGAACAGCCTGCAACTGGATGGGATACTTTGCTTACTATAGAGGACACACTGGTCCTAGATTACCCCATTCCAAGACTCTTCGTGGGGGGGAAGTGGGGGAGGCAACAAAGGAAAAAGGGATCTGTAGGTGGTCTGATCAGTCGCTCTATACTCATGTAGAAACTGAAGGGTGTTTTGGGAGGAGTGGGTTTGTTTGTTTTTAAAACCAGCCTGTCCAAGTTACAGGGTGGTCACAGAGGAATT
This sequence comes from Natator depressus, assembly GCF_965152275.1. Taxonomy (NCBI): domain Eukaryota; kingdom Metazoa; phylum Chordata; order Testudines; family Cheloniidae; genus Natator; species Natator depressus. Next base: position 44,842,994 of record NC_134238.1, on the reverse strand, counting down.
TCTGCTTCTTCCTCAGAGGTTCTAATGGTATTGGGGCAGAGATGTGTGCCTATAGTAGAGCTGCTACCTCTTTTCTCTGCAAGGTGGGGACGGAGAGTCTTAGAAATGTAAAGTCACTTCTATCCTTGAAACTATAAAGAGTTTCAACTGCATTCCTGCTAAATAATTCGGTACCTTCGAAAAGGGAGATCTTCTATTATTATCTTTATCATCTGAGGGATCCTAGATGCTTGTACCTATGAAGAACACCCTATGGCGGCAGCTGACACCATAATCCCTGCCACTGCATTGGAATCTACAAGTGCAGCCTGTACTGAACTTCTTGCACTATGTTTACTTTCTGACATAAAGGTCTTTAAGCTCATCCTGATGGACTTTTGGCGGCTTATCAAGTAGCTTTGAGAACTTATCCCAGAAGAGGAAGCCCTATATACAGAACAAGGCTTGACAGTTGGCCATTCTAATTTGGAGGCTCACAGAAGAAAGGACCCTTATGACCTAAGAGATTCAGTTTCTTAGGACTCTCCTCACAAGGAGCGGTTCTGGGAGCTCCCTGTTACAACTTCTTGAGCTGCTTGTACAACTAAGGACCTTGTGATCAGGTACTGATAGAAATATTCCAACTTCTTGGCTGGGACCTCCTGTCTGCCCTGCTGGAGGTGGCTGGGATAGACACTGAGATGTGCCAGATAATTTTTGTGACTTGAGAAGGCCCTTGTTCATAGCAACACTAGTCTGCCTGGTGTCATCATGAGAAGTATATCTGTCACAGCGTGGCCCTAGCCCTTTAAGAGGGAGCAGGGCCAATGGATTTGTGACTCATCAGTAAGATTACAATATCATGGAGAACATGGAAGTCACGAAATCCGTGACTTCCAGCGAACTCCGTGACATTGGGAACCCCCGCAACTGACCAACCACCTTGCAGTGTGAAAAACTGCTGACTGTATTTGCTACTTAGGGTGTACTGAGCATACTCATTAACATCTGCTGAAGCCAACAGCGGGGGACCACTGCAAGAGCTCAGCCACCACTGTCCGTGGGGGATCCCCCTGCAACTGGCAGGCCGGCATCGACAGGGACCCTCCTCCCCCCGCCACTTGCAGCTGCTCAGCTTCTGTGAGCAGCCGGTACCCTCACCCCGCAGCCGCCTCTGGCAGTGGCAGAGGGACCCTGGAGCTTCTCAGCAGCTGCTGGAAGGGCCATCCGCAGAGCTCCCCAGTGTCAGCAGCGTGAGGACCCCCACACTAACCAGCTGCCACTGCCAATGGGGACCCCTCAGCTGCCCAGCCACCAGCAATGGCAGCAGAAGCACCCCAGAGCTGCTCAGCAGCTTCGGGGCCCCCCACAGCTCCCCAAACAGCTGCCACCGCTCACAGGCCCCCCTTCCTCTGCAGCTCCCAGCCACCTCCGACAGCAGCAGAGGGACTTCCAGCACTACTCAGCAGCTGCTGTAAGGGACCTCCCACCAGCTCTCCAATCACTGGCAGAGGGACTCTCCCCAGCTCCAGGGCAAAGCGGATCTTACAGCTCCCAGCCGCTGCAGGCTGGGGGAGGGGCAGGGTGCTTGACCCTCCTCCGTCCCCATTTCTGAAGTGGTCCAGTGGGTGGTGTCAAGCACAAGTAGCAATGCCGTACCTATTTGCTCTGAGGAAGAGAAAGCAGGAGAGGTTGGGAGAACCACAGAGGATACCACTGAGTCTTCCTCATTCCTTTTTATTGGACTGTTTAGCACTGGCAGGTTTTAGATGCACAGCAGCAATTAGCGTATGTTGATGTGGTAGGCAGTCACACAACCTGGTACAGGGAGCCTCAGTAGCATGCTCTATAGCATTGAAAACTGCTATACTGAGAGGCTGCATAGGCCACTGTGCCACAGAATCAGCAGGTGCTTTAATGGCACAGTAACTATATTAGTGTAATGACACCTCTAATCAGGTTGCTTTCAAGTACTGAACCCAGCATCTCTGAATCTCAAAGATGACCCCTCTACTAACTGGAGCTAAAGGACCAAGTCCATCAGCTATGAGGCAATAACAGACTCAAACCTCTTTGGTATAACCACTAGAGGTGTCCAAAGAGCCACTACTCAATAGTTTATTACACCGATTGGTTCTACCCCACATACATACAGAGGCAAGATCCTTACGTAATGCCATATTATCACAGTAGCTACCTCATCCTACTGCCTGCTGACTAGGCAAATACTTTGGTGAGCACTGCCAGGCCTGGGGACTGCTTCAGAACATTCACAGACCTTGTTTAGTTTAAAATGTTTATACTTTTTTTTAATTCTTATTGACCTGCGAACCAGGGCCAGTCTATTGACTCTGGCCGCTAGGCCTCACTGCCCTGCAGACCAGGGTAACCCTATCAACTCTAGTCCTTAGGTCTAACTGCCTTGAGGTAAAGGACAGCTTGAGGGACGCTGTGAACTCACCCCACACTGGATGGGGAACCCCACCCCGCCACAGTTACTAACAGATTACTGACAACTCTGAGCTATACTAATTTAAGTACAACAGTCTGTTGGTCTTAGCTTAATGTTGAATGTTTACTAGTAGTAAAGGGATTCACCGCTATTTTTTTTTCCCCAGTAGCAGAAGCAAGCAACTGAACTTTATTAAATTATAGAATCATAGACTTTAAGGTCAGAAGGGACCATTAGGACCGTCTAGTCTGACCTCCTGCACAACGCAGGCCACGGAATCTCACCCACAAACTCCTGTAACAAACCCCTAACTTATGCCTCAGCTACTGAAGTCCTCAAATCGTGGTTTAAAGACTTCAAGGTGCAGAGAAATTGTATTAACTATGTTTGTACAGCATCCAGCAAAATGGGTCCCAGAACATGGCTGGAGCCTCTAGATGCTATAGTAAGACACATAATTTTTGGTCAGAACTCCCTACAGCTATTTCCCACATCCCTTTTTAAAAATTTACTCCAAGTTCTGGTAGATCTGAATTTCAAGTAAGGAATTTATCATTTTCTGAGAGACCTCTTTTGGGAACTTAATATGTGCTCAGTTTCTCTTGGCTAAATCAAGATGATTTATTAATTTGAACACCTTTAGCATACAAGATAAATGTAACTGTAAGATAATGGGAAAAAATGGAAGGCAGATAAATCTAATGTTTGCCAAGTGGGTGAGGCCCCAATTCCTAAGGGACAATATTTTATTTTTAAGTTGTTATGGATACACTGACAAATCGGGAGCAGTGATAAGGGGAGATTACTTACTGTAATTGGAGGTTCTTCAAGATGTGTGGTCCCTATGTGTATTCCACACATGGGTATGCAGGCACGCCATGCGCTCAAGTCTAATTCTTCAAAGCAGTGTCCATTGACCCATATGTGCGCATAGCTCTCCTTGTGCTCCCAATCGAGGGCATAAGGCGGAGGTTGACACTTCTCCAGTTCCCTCTTATCACAATCTTACAGGATCCAAAGCAGAGGGGAAGGAGGACAGGTAGGGACCAGTAAGAATACCATCTTCATAGAGAAGTAGGTCACGGCAATGTTGCCATGCGTTTGAAGGACAGACCTGTGAATATCGACAGGACAAGGTTCCATTGAGGTGTAGGTTTAATAACCAGTAAAAAGGTCCTAATACGCCTTTCATAAATGGCACGGTAGTCAAGTGTATAAAGACAGAATGTCTCTCCACCAGAAGGAGAAAGGCACTGATAGCTGCTATGTGTACCCTAGCAAGGACTGAAGTCTAAGCAGAGGAGATGATCTGAATGTCCACAGTATCAGGCATATGGTGGTGGTGGTGATGTATCCAGACCAAAAAACACTGCGATTCAGTCCGGTAGCAGGCTCTAGTAGAATCCATTCTACTTCGGCTAAGGACTTCCTGGACAGAGATAGAGCATGAGTGTTCTATTTCCAATGCCCACCCAAAATTCAGGTTGTGAGGTGGAGTGAGCCCAGGTTGTGGTACTTGATTTCCCCAGCATGAGCAGATTCAGATAGGTGGGCACATGAACATCATTAGGAGTTCTGAGAACCAGAACTGTCTGTGCGAGGAGGATGATGGTGGCCCTTTTGTGACACATCTTCAGTAGAAATTGTGGCAGCAGAGAAAGGGAGGAAAGGTGTATTTTTAGGCCATCTGTCCAGAGAAGTAGGAGAACAACATCCTATGAATTGTGGCCTATAGCTCTCCTAGAGTAATACATGGGGAGCTTCCTGTTTGTCTAGATGAAAAGGAAAGTACCCCACTGCACAAATATGTTGGTTAGAACTGTGTCGTATATCTCCCATTCATGTCTGTGAAAAAACTTCTGCTTACCTTGTCTACCTGTTACACTAATAAAAATGATACCAACAGGATCTTGGGGCAAGAGGGACAAGGCAAATTGCCACATTTATTGTAAATACAACAAAATATTCCTATATGCAATTTCTATATAGATCCATTCACACACACAGACATTCACACACAGGTTCTACATAAAGGTTGTTATAGTTACCAGCCTAGATGTTGCTCATGCCAAGTCACTGGCCAGGTGGCCTGGACACGAGAGTGGAGCCAAGTCGTTGTCAGATGCACATCCGATGCTCCTGGAGGGTGGTCGTAGAACCAGACTCAAAGAACACAGTCCCTGGACCCAATTTTTATAGGTCTCTGGTTCAATACAAGTCTATGGAAGTTGCTTCATCATGCTGAATTTACAATTGAGATGACCATCAATCAGCTCAATCAGCAGATGGTACATCCACGACAGCTCCATGATGGCTAGATGTTATCTTCTTTTTCTTCCTTGATGCGTTTTGGGTGGATTCCGGTTCGCCCTCCGGGGGTTATCCAGTTATCTCCACTTTGCATATTCTTCGGCCCATAGATATCAAGGTTGAAATTCTTAGGATTAGGCTGGCACCATTTACTAACCAATTATTTCCCTGCTTCAGGCTCAATTCCATGCGCTCATCATTCATTCTTTTACTTAACACCACAATCTATGACTCTTGATTCATTTAACAAGTTTTATCCCACTATCTATTTTTCCCTCTTTGGATACCAAGATTTACATAGGCATGACAAGGGGCCCCCGCTGGGGAAGAGCATCAGGGTGTTGTTTTAAAGAACAGCATTGTTTCCTCAAAGTTCTTATCACTTTCCAGCACAGACTCTGTCCTGTACCGGCCTGAAATAATTAGCACTTTGGCCTTGCATTTGTTACAGAGTGAAATTCAACAGCATGGAACTGATGTTCATACCTTTTTACAATACCTATCTACTCTTTTGTCTATCTTTATTTCTACTACTACATAATTATAATTCTATCATACTTCTATAACTTTGACGGCAATCCAACATGCCAAGGAGTTGTGAATGCCCAAAAGGTAGGCAGCTTGTATCATAATGTGGTTTCCAAGACACCAGTTCCCAAGTCTGACAGCTTCCAAGCGGAGGGGACAAGATTTTGTTCCTCCAATTGTTTATATAGACCACTATGGCGATATTGTCTGACGTTATCTGTACATAGAGTGAGCGTATAAGGGGAAGGAAGGCCTTACACACTAAGCGGACTGCTCTTAGCTTCCGTAAGTTGGTGCGTAGTTTGGCCTTTCTTGTGGTCCAGGTACCCTGAGCAGTATTGTGATCCAGGTGAGTACCTCACCCTCTAAGGGAGGCAGTCAGGATGATGGCCTACAGTGTGGTAGGGTTGAAAGGAATCCCTACCATGATCCTGTGTGGATTGGACCACCAATTGAGGGAGATGAGAGCTCTGATAGGAACAGTGACATGAGAGTCAATATGATCTCGCTTGGTAGATAAGTCGAATGAAACCAAGCTTATAGGCAGGGCAAGTGGAGTCTGGCAAATGGTGTCACGGAGGTGTATGCAGCCATGTGGCCTAGCAAATAAAGGCAGCTTTGTACTATAGTTTGCAGTCTGCGTGTCATGTGAGAGATCAAGTTGCTCATTATGTGAAACCTGCCTGTGGGGAGAAGTGCTTGGGGGGGTTGGGGGGGGAGAAAGAGTTCAGCTGTGCGCCTATAAAAATTTAACATCCTTTAGGTGATCAAATGGACTTTTCTTCAACCCCTATGGTAGCAAGAAGGTGTCCAATAAATTCTGTGAGTGACATGACTTCCTGATGAGATTGGCCCACCTGGAGCTAGTCATCTAGGTATGGAAACACTGTGTAGCCCTGACATCATATCTCGGCTGCTACTACAGTGAGCATTTTCATGAATACCTTGGGTGCCATACAAGCCCAAAAGGGAGGACACGAAACTGGTAGTGATCTTGGATGACCATAAAGCATACGAGTTTCCTGTGAGATACGTGAATATTTATGTGGAAATATGCATCCTTCATGTCGAGAGCCACAAACCACATTCCCTCCTGAAGGGAGGGGATAGTCAATGCCAGCATAATCATCCTGAACTTCAGCTTTCGAATAAAGATGTTGAGTTGTCGAAGGTCAAGGACGGGTCTCTATCTGCTGTCTTTTTTGGGGATTAGGAAATATGGGGAGTAGAACCCTATTCCATGGTATTGAGGCAGGACACATTTTACTGCCCCCCAATTTAAGAGGGATTCCGCCTCTTGTTGAAGAATCATCTGATCAGAGTGGTCCCTGAGAAGGACTGGGGAGATGGGAAAGAAAGAAACTCTGTGGAGTATCCTAGATGGATAACCTCCAGGACCCAACTCTGTGGTGATCTTGTCCTAGGTGTGGGCGAAAAGGATAAGATGACCTCTTGACTTGTCTAGGGGAGGCAAAGATTGCAACAATGGTGGTAAGCGAGTCTCAACTTGCATGTGAAAAATGGCCTTTGGCCTGCAGTTGGAAATAAGCAGAAGCTGTGGAAGTAGGAGCCTAGACACGGGCTCTCCAGATCCTCTGCCATTTGCATAGAGGCTCAGGTGGATGTTGGTAATACGGAGTGTGTGCAGGGGGCAGTCGTGGCTTAAAAGACTGTCTCTGGTGTCTCCTCCTGGGTGCTAGAGTGTACAGCACAGGCTGAACTGTGGTCCTTCTTCCCAGGGAACGTAACTGCTCCTAAGACAGCTGTAACAATTCCTACTCAGGGGTAAGGACATCCCTCAGGAGGACAGGGTGCAAGAGAAGTGGAGACTACGGGTAAAGGAGGAATACATCTTCTGGGGGTTACGAAGGTCTCAATACCGCCCGGAGTCCAGGGAGTTCCAGCTGGGACATCTGAAGGACCTGGCTCACCTATCTTCACTAGTCGGTCTTCAGATAATTGAGGCAGTAGACCTTTACTTGTAGATGGGACTGGCAAGTGTCTGTCTTTTCGCTTTGACCCCACTGTCACACCAGAACCAGAGGATCCCTCTTTTTTCATACTTTTCATACAATCTAGGGGCCTTCAGCAGAGCTGATTCTGTCAGTTCCATCTGTGACATCTTACCCAGCCTGGACCAGCTCAGGAAGGAAACGTGTTTCTTATGGACAGTCCTCTACAGGGATCTGCCCTCGCACCCATGAGAGTGCCCCTTACTCTCATGGGGAGTCCTGCAGGAGGACTCTTTCCACTTTGGTGGTAAAAGCTTTGCTCAAGGCTCAAGCTTGCAGGGGTGCTGCTCGTTGATTGAGGCTGATGTATATGGCGGTCTCCAGAGCCCGGGTGAGAGCAAGGCCTCACAGCCTCCTCCATCAGAAACTTGCTAAGACAGAGCTCTTGTACCTCTCTAATTATTGCACCATGCTGATATATGTGCTTCTCCTAGGCAGTACAGGCACTGTTGATGCTCATCACTACAGAGAAGAGTGAGGACAGGAGATGCACTTCTGAATCTCGAGACTTTGGGCACAGTCCCAGGAAGGACTGCCCCTGGAATGGGGGACTATGGGGGAAGACTTATCCTACATTAACGGTAGCCTTATGCGAACTAAAACTACTAAACTAGATATAAAAACTATTTAGAACGAGTTTACTATGCAGGTTACGCACTGAAGGTGGACACAATTTCAACTCAGACCACGCAGCAGTAAAGACCTGCACCACCCCTTACACCCTTGGTTGGAAGCACAAGGAGAGCTACTGAACATGTGCGGGTCAATGAACACAGCTTTGAAGAATTTCCAGGGGGCTCCAGATGTGGAGGGGGCATGGTGGAGGGGGCATGGTGGAGGGATCCCTGTACTGGGAGCTTCTCCCCTTGTCCGCCCAACTCCCCTGTATCCAAACCCCTCTCACCTCCCCCATGGTGCCGAACTTCCTGTAGCCAGGGGAAGTTTCTGGTTTCAGAGTAGCAGCCCTGTTAGTCTGTATTCGCAAAAAGAAAAGGAGTACTTGTGGCACCTTAGAGACTAACCAATTTATTTGAGCATAAGCTTTCGTGAGCTACAGCTCACTTCATCAGATGCATTCCTATGAATTCTTATGCTCAAATAAATTTGTTAGTCTCTAAGGTGCCACAAGTACTCCTTTTCTTTTTGGGACGTTTCTGGGGATTCATCTGACCCAGCCCCAGCTGCTCCATGCAGGGAAGAGGGAGGGGGAGGAGGAACTCTGTCACAACTCAGTGGTGGGGGTAGAGGGAGGATGGAGACTAACATCCCTGTGCAGCTGGGGCATTCCCAGACCACCCCTCCCCCCAGTGATTTACCTCTCCCACCAGATGCACAAACAGACATGACTGAGCTGCGGAGCAGGGGTGATAAGTATGGGTGCGACTTGTCTTTGCTTCCCCACAGAAATCATTTTCTGCGGGGGGGGGGGGGGGGGGAAGCATTTTTATGTTGAGCCACAGTGGCGCAGAATTTCCCTAGGATAGCTTTTCAACATTTATGGTAAAAGACTACTTACCTATACAGTTTTTGGATTGCATGGGCTGCATTTTTTCTAACATAAGGAGATAAATCAGCAGAAGCTTCTTTAATAGCAAGCATCATAATAGGAACAATAATTGGCACACGGATACTAGATAAAACTCTCAAAGCACTTGCACGGATTAACTGATTAGGATCCTAAAAAGAATAGAAACAAAACAATATAAGTAATACTGCAGAAATTTATCATTATTAAAACATACAATGAATACTGCAATGACTGAGGACATATTAAGCCACGTCAATGCCATTTTTTTTATTTTACTGTTATTAGTCTGGCTTTAATTTCAGGGTCACATTGCTATTGTGCAAATTTATGTGAAACTTGACACCAGAGAAAGTTTCAACAATCTGAAAAATACTGCATATATTATGAGGAGCTGCCAAACATAACACCACATTAACAAGTTTTATTTATGCAAATGAAAACAGGAAAAATGAAGGAGAAGGAAGAAGAGGGAGAGAGAACTGTTATAAAAAATAATAAATTTTTCTATTTATAATTTTAAAGTCTTCCACAAATTCAGGCATTTTGAAAGTTGTACAACCCAGATCAATCTTAATATTACATACAGCTTCCCCATACATCAAGACTGTAAAATAGAAAAAATAAATTAAACATGAATGCTGCAACAAAAAAGATGCCTTTTCTAACATCTTCGCCTTTTCACCAATAAATCCTGTTTAATCGTTCTGTTGTTTTTTTTTTAAAAAAAACCACTGATATGCCCTTCTCCTACAGTCAGTGGGGCTGAACCTTGAACAGACCACAGGGGTGTACGTAGTACCCTGGTGCAGAGTGGGGAGGGATGGACATGAGAGCATATGCATAGCGGGAGGGGGTTGCTGCTGTTGCCCCAGATCTGCCACCTTCCCACTGACTGGGGATAGTGGAACAGGCTAGCCAGATGGCTATTGCCCCCTCTCTCATATTTAAATTCCCTTTGGAATTTCAAAAGTCTTTTGTTCCACTAGTTACTGCTCCAGCAAAAATCACCTGTCAAGGCATGACAGGTGCTACTACACACAGGTAGTACCAGGAGAGGATGGGAATGACAGACAGCACAGGAAAAGCAAGTAGTAGTGAAGCAGGAGAGGTATTTATGTATTGGGACCCCATCATTCCCACCTCTCACTTCCCTGGGAGGCACTCAAGTATCAAGACCCCATCCCCCTTGGGAGTTGCACAGGAGTCAGGCTGCTGCAGTGAGGACTACACATCCTGTTTCTCCCCACTCCTGTCCATGTGGCCCCCCTGCCAGTGGCAAGCTCTGAAAGCCATGCTGGGGGCACCACGGGGCAGTGGAGGCTTCTGCTGCCCCACCTGAAGCTGCCAGGTACAAATGAACGACTGGGAAGTGTGGGAAACATTGCTCACTCAATTTAACAGGGTATCTGGATGATCCAACTGGACACTGGGAACAAAGCTTCAGGTACAATCCAACGCAAAAAAACTCCATTGACCCCCAGACCTTTCAGGGTTTAAGAGGCCAGTTCAGTGGAAATTGCAAAATTAGAGTTAAGGAAAGATTCCAGCGTGTCCAGCCCATCCTTGAGTATCAAATGATAAGACATGCAGTATATCTCTGGTACACCCTGGATTGGCTTCATCCACAATCCCAGGGTACCTCATGTGCCTGACTTTATGTTGCAGGCTAACAGGACTTGCTGAGGTTCTTATTAAGGAAGCTCTTGGAGGGTTGGTTCAGACACAAACACAATAGATGTAGGGGAGACAGGCACCCAGTAACTGTACTGGGTTTACTGTTGAAATATTTCAGAATATGCAGTTCTGGGGTGGGCAGGCAGCTTTATTCAAAACAGCATTTGTTGTGGCTTCTCTAGCTTTCAGGATTAGCAAGGTGGTGCCACAGGCAGCAAAGAACTGCTCTAGGTGTGCACTGAATGTACAATTTAAGAAAGGATCAGTGTCTTTAAAATACAGGTATTCAAAAAGCGAATAAGAAGGAAAAGGGATTATGGTTGAATTAAGGGAATTCACAGATTAACAATTATGTCTTGTGAAGGTAGTCAAAGGATTTTTAGGAATAGGGGACTTGGAGCCAGGACCACTACTCCTACATAGGAATGGAGCTGCCTCACCCAGTATAAATTCACAGCAGTCATGAGAAAGCTGTCATAGGTCTCAATCCTAAAAATTTTGGTACACGTTCCTTTAGGATTGGAGTAGTGGTGTCTGCAGCACCAGGTCTGACTTTCAGCAGGTCCAGGCAATTGGGCACTGGCAATCAGAATGCTACAGGGCCTATGTTCATCCTAATGTCGGGTTGCTGGGACATGCTGGGGGACCACACTAACCCTGTCTAACATTTGTGGTTGCAGGAGACATTGAAAAAAGAATCAATATCTGGATCTGTGGGCACACTATCGTGCATTAGACCAAGAAGAAGGCTGCCAGATCAGCAGTTTATTTTCCAAGGCTGAAGCCATATGCCTTCAAGGATACAGCGAAAGGGTCATGTTATGGGATCAGATCATGCCCCTTCTGCACTCACTGATGCTTGAGAGGCAGCCATCAAATGCTATGATTACTCACCTTGGTGTAGCCCACAGAGCTAGCTTAGCATTTTATTTTACTTAGCAGTAACTTAAGGAACCCACAGACCTGTATTCTCTGAGACATTGGCTTAAGCAGGTTAGCATAAGTGAAGCATAGGTCTATGACCCTAAGCACAGACAAAATGGCCCAACAGTTAATGTAGATTTTGGGGAACTAGGAATAGCTTCCTTGAGAGGGGATTTGGTACATAACCATAGGAATACTGAATTGATACTAGGCTTTCAATAAAGTCATTGGTAGATGTTTAACCAAAAGCTTGCTTTTGCAATAGTTAATATATATGATAATAAGTTAAGAGGCATTCATATGTTAACCTATAGGATTCATAAGAGGCATTCATATGTTACTCTATAGGATGCAGGCACCAAATATTATTAGGGTGGGAAAGTTAGATATGGACACAGGAGGCTGGGCATCTGAATTATTATTCATGACACTCCCTATAATAAGTCAGGCTACCAGGTAGGAGAGGGCAAGCTTTTCATCAATGACCTTTAAGCTCTTCGCTGTCATTCTCCTTCACCGACCTTCAGGCATTGGGGTCTGGACCATCAGACTCATTTGGCATGCAAGGTCCTTTGTCTCTTACCACCAAGGTCCCCAAGGAAAAGCGAGAGTATAAGTGTATATGAGTATATGCAAGGAATGACACCAAAAATAACCCTAATATTACATTACTGCTATTTGTTTGGGTGGTTTGGAGCTTGCTTGTCTTTACAGATTATGTTACCAAAATTGGCTAAGGCTTTGCTTTGCCCGCAGTGTGAGTGTCTTTGCTATACACAACAGGGTTCCCCACGGGACACTGAATTTCTTAATTTTAATTCTGTTGTATCTGATTCTGGTACTAGAACCCTCTAACCTGCCGCCCCACTCCCCCAGCTTATTACATTAGTATTAATTGGAAGCCAATACAATTATTAACCATTGAAAAAAGTCAGGGCACATTAGAAAAAATTACTTCTGGGCTTGTAACAAACTGAATTTAAATATTTGTATCCAGAGGGATGTGGAGTTGATTAGGCAATTGTGGCCACACACACTATGGTTTGGTCAGAGATGCTCACAAGGCAAGTTTGGCAGGGAGCCATTGAGCCAGCCCATGTCAACAGGGCTCCAAAAAAATTTGAACATGAGGTGACCAGGGTAATTTTTGGGGTTAGTGGTTCAGTAATCACACAAAGGGACAGCCAATTCACTAGGCCCGATGGCTTTTTTTTTTTTTTTTTTTTTAGGGACAACTGAATCCATCTGTTGGATGCAAGGCCCAACATTTGGCTCCACGACCTTAGGGAATGGATCAGGCAGGAAATAGCTACAGGGCAGCATGGGTGGGGGGTGCAAACATACTAAATGTGGCACCCCCAGTAGCCACTGTACAGTGTGGATAAGACTAAAAAGTGACCAGCTCCCAGAGGTAAATTAGACCTGGGATTTCGCTGACAGTCCTTTTGCCTATGGGAAAAGGAAGAGACCTGAAATCCTTCCTTCGTGCCAGCACACAGTGGGAGGTGGAAGGATTCATAAGTGAGCTGAGTTCTAGGAGTCAACCCTGAGTAATTTGCTGCATGATGGGAGTTCTGAACACTGCACTGGACCCAGTTAAATGCTAATTAAATACAGGGAACATAATACCCCTCCCAGCATTAAGGTTGCAACCTGCTGTTTAAAATCCATCCTCGATGTTTGTTGATCAGTTGCCTGTGTCCCCTGATCAATGGAATTTGATAAGAATGTACGTGACATTTTAAAACTAAGTTTTTTGAGGTTGGTTTTGTTTTGCTTTTTTGAGGGGGAGGAGAACTGAACCAGGAGAGGGGGGCTAGCCTGATTGTCCAGCAGTAGCATAGACTATTTGCATTTGGGAGCACCAATATTAATTTGTTCCTTCACTCCTGGTTTGAGAACCTTGGGAAAGCAACTTTTAGCCCCGATGAATGACACTTTGCCTGTAATAAACTTTCTGACTAACTCAGTAACAATATAGACTGGATCCATAAGGAGTCATATGCTCCTCTTCTTGGCCAGATGCACAGGTAAACAAAATGTCAAATCTGTCAGTAAGGGGGCAAAAAATCATCAGGCCCCCAAAATAGGCTTCTGTGAAGGAAGAAAAGTAATTCTCTTTAACGTGTATGCCACATGCCAAGGCCTCTGCACTAAAATATCTTTCTAAATCTTTGCCACCCTATTTCAGAGGTGGTTCTTAGTTTTGGTTATCTGATCCCATTTTCCCATTCCCTCCTACCCCATGATTTTGAATTAGGGTTGAGGAAGTATAACAATATTAGTCCCACTGGCTATTACTACTAGGACTAATGTGGGTGACAGCCCAGAATTTTCTTTAGGGGATTTACTTTATTTAATCTATTTTAGGATTTTATGCTGCTACCCCCAAAAGCAATCCAAACACCTTCCATGCAAAACCGGTTAGCAGAAGTTTACTTAAGGGAGACTCTGGCTCTCCTCATTTTTCAGGGTATCAGGTGTCAGTACAGACCCTGTGACACTGCTGAAACAGAGGAAGAGCAGGCAAAGATATGTATTTTAAGTACGTAGGTTTCAAAAAAAAAGTTAGGTTTTTAAGTGAAGTATTTTTCTTCCTGTTTCTAACCACTACTTAAAAGTTTTTTAAATCTTGTTTTTGCTACTTCCAACCATGCAATTTAGTTGCTCGTTACTGTATTTAACACCTTTTAAAAAAAAAAGCATAAAAGTCAGGTGCAAGTCACACGGAATCAATTTAAACTCAGATATTTATGAACTGCAGCATACAGTGTTTTCTATATCTGGAGAACAATTGCAGATATCTATATTTTTGACAGCACATCAGGGCAATTAACTATATTTACTCACCTTCAGAGCTCGCTGAAAAGTGCTGATGGACAACAACGCCAGGTCCTGCTGCTCCTCTGCATAGCGCATCAGATAAACATACACTAGTTTTTTTATCTAAAAAAACAGAATATAGCATCAGAGAATTTAAGAATTCTACATGACCACATAGAAATCTAAACTACATTTGTTACTTGAAAGGCAAAACAGAGTTGCCAGGGGGAGGAATTGGCATTCCAAATTTTGTATTTATGATTAAAAGCATTCCTGAATAATCACATGCTTAGTGCCTCAGGAAGAAGGGTCATTCAAAACTTCCTAAATTACTAGATTTACAATAAATCAAGAATTCCTGATGTTATGCAATAAGATAGCAAGAAAAATCAGATCTACCTTTGTCCTACGCTACAGGTATTTGAAAAGTACTCCTAACTGTTGATCTACCACAAGGGATGCAAAATTAAAAGCGTTTTAAAAGCTTAGAACAATGGTCCCCAAACTGCTAAGTGCCCCCCATGGGGGGCATGGAGGAATGTTCATGAGAGGTATGGGGGGGGGGCCCCACAGGCCAGCCCCCACAGGGGGCAAGAGCACCACCTAGCCCTGCTCTACCCCAGCCCCACCCCTGGACCTGGCTCCCAGCCCCACTCCCGGGGGGATTGGGGCAGACAGATTCCATTACTCGTAAGGAGGAACACAAAATAAAAAGTTTGGGGATCACTGCCTTAGAATGAATAATTTCCTTAGTACTCAATTTAATTCAGTCAGACAATTGTCCCACTTTCAGTTTATATAAGTTACACTACAACTTGCCCCACGGCAAAGCCTCTGTATGTCACGTAAGCACAGAATACATTTTTTTATGTTTGTGTTATAAAATGACTATAGGGGTTTATAATGGAAACTCTTAAAGACCCTTTACTACAGCTGTGCTATAATTACTGTCACTACTGGAAAAAAGATTTGTGCCAGTTCTGGCAGAAAGCATAATATTAAATCACAGAAGGTACAAAACACTAAGTTATTTGTTGTTCTGCTACAGACAAGCAGCAACCAACACTGACCACAAGAGGCCTACACAATGAATGACTGCAGGTGTGCAGAGAAAACCTCCTTTCTTTGAAACCACTCTGTGATTAGAAATAGGAGTTCTTAGTGCTTCTTGTCTACACTATTCTTTCCTCATTTACCTTCATTCAATGTTACAACAATCCTTTCTGTAAAACTAATAACAAGGCCCCATTAGGCTTGAGGAACACAGACAGATCTCTTTAATTAGTTTATCCATACAAGTACAGCAAACTCCATGAGTTATTGAATAAGACTTTGATTATTTTTGTTCTATACTGCCAGTTAGGTCACTTTTTGCATCTTTTGACATCTAATGCCATGACGCATGTAACAGGGCAGCATGTACTTGTGAAAATGAAATTTACAAGATACTTTTGTAACAATAAAGTGCCCTTCAATTCTCTTAAGAGAAATAAACATGCTCTAATGCTTTTACTTCATATTAGAGTATGAAGTATGGATCAAAAATTTAGGAGCATGTTTAGACAGGAAAGACATCTATGGAATAAGAAACCATTTTATAAAACCAATTAAAATGTTTAAGATTACATGACGAGGACAAGTACATATATTTTTTCCCCTATATAGAATGGTTACAGATGAACAAAATTTGGTTATTGCTTTATGGAATCAATCAAGATCAATATTCTAAAAGTTTGACCTAACTTATTTCAAATAGATACCAACAGAGTCAGAAATAATTTTGAGATTTCAGTTAATAGAAAGATAGAAGACAACCAAAGGACAGGGTTATTCACCTTGTGCAATAACTGAGGTTCTTCAAGATGTGTCCGCCTGTGGGTGCTCCACTTTAGGTGTTTGAGCGCCCCTGTACTTGTAATTGGAGATCTGTAGTAGAAGTACATTTAGATGCTTCCAATAAGGGAATCTTAAACCCATGTCAGGAGGCTAAACTAAATGACATCAGTTATGGGTCAAGAACACGAACTGTAGCTGAGAAAAATTACCTTCACTCAGGAAAATTGGAATTTCTGGTTTTGAAATGGGCTGTAACTAACAAACTATGACTACCTGGTACTATGCACAATCCTTCATGGTTTACAGAGATAGTAACCAGTTAACTTACATATTCACCTTTACCAGGCTGAATATCACAGCACACTGGTAGATTGAAGAATTACCTAACTTCAAAGTTAGCTATCATCCACGGAAATCTAATGTGGAGGTAGATGCTCGATCCAGAATGCCTCCTGATATGGAAAAAAAAAAATTGCCAAAATATTCAGAAGACGCAAATAAAGATGATGTTTAGGCTGTCTGACAGTCCTTGTATATACAAAGAGACAGCAAAGTATCTTGGTTACCAGCTGTTACTGCGAATTCTTTGGTAGTAGAAGACTTCACCACGGGTTATATCCCCCAAAAAGTCTATTCCATGAGAAGACATTTTGGCAACTCAGAAGGAAGATTTAGCAGTTGCTAAAATTCTTCATTATGAGTCCTTGGGACACAAACTGAATAACCAAGAGAACACAAGAGCATGTGGTAAGGTCCACTTCCCTGATGCATGAATGATATTGGTTGCATTTGGATACAAATGGAATACTTTATTAGAAAACCAAGTTATGAAATCAACTGGTATTACCTGAAAAATACACCTTTAAAATCCCTCCTGGCCCGAGGAAAAACCCTTTCACCTGTGAAGGGTTAAGAAGCTAGGATAACCTCGCTGGCACCTGACCAAAATGACCAATGAGGAGACAAGATACTTTAAAAGCTGGGGGCGGGAGGGGCGAGAAACTAAGGCTCTCTCTGTCTGTGTGATGCTTTTGCCGAGAACAGAAAAGAAATGGAGTCTTAGAATTTAACGCCCCAGACAACTTGTTAGGATTCATCATGATCAATGGACAGAGTTTGAAAATAATCTATTCAGAAGGTTACAGCACTACTGTAAAACTGTGCCATCTCACACAATCAGGGCAATGGACAAGTAAAAAATCCTAAGCCAAATTCTGCTGGCTATGTTGAGAACCTTGCCAGAAGAACAAAAGTAAATTGAAAGGACTCCCTCAGAAAGGTAATTTATGCTTATAATGTACTTAGATTGAAGCACCAGGGATCTCACCCTTCTATTTATTATATTAAGGATAAGCACATTTGCCCGTTGACATTGCCTGTGGCCTACCTATAAACTCCGAATCTGCACCTGGGAACCATAAAGATTACATTGAGAATGGAATCAGCAGATGAAAGTAGCTTATATTCTCAAAAAATCAGCCACCCCTAGAAAGAATCATTATGATCAGAGTGCACAATGCTGCCCTCTTGCCAGGTGACAGAGTACCCATCTGGAATCTTTCAGAGAGAAGGGGATTAGGCAAATTAAGATCCTATTGAGAAGACAGAATTCATGTAGTACTGCAAAGGAAAGGAGAATAGTCCTATCTATGAAATAAAAGCAGAAGATGGAAAAGGACGTAACTGGAGTTCTTCAGTGAAATCTTCTCGTTCCCTGTGACTTCTTATCTTTGGATATACCACTGCCCTCCAAACCCCACAACAGAATACATGAGAACAAGGCAAACTAGCATAACAGGAAATCAAAATGAAGCCAGGAATTCAGACTCCAGTGATACTGATAGTGAGAGCAAAGATGAACCTCATTATGTGATGGGACATGGCACAGAGACTCTGATTCCAGATGCTCAATCATTTGATCCACAACTGGGAAATACAGAGAATGTGAACTGGGAACAGCTCAGACTGATGTGACAATCACACCAGCCACTGAAAGACATGACTATCAAACCAAGATCATGGCTCCTGAAACCAGTACTGCACAACAGGAGAGATCACCAGAATAACCCACTGACATGCAAGGTTATCCAGCTAGAGAGAAGAGTCCCACAGACAATGTTGTATGAACAGTCAGGGGCACCAGACTTATCAGTGTCTAAATCCAGCTACTGCACTGGTGAATGCACCACAGTTATTCTTACATTTGTCTCATGCCATACCCAGTACTGACTTTTGTACCTTATCCTGCATTCTATCCAAGACTGATATAAGTGAGATTGAATTAAAGTATGGATGTTGATCTACATCAAGTGTTCTATAGTTCTGGATAATTTATGTTCATTTAGTACAGGGGATCTCAAACTGGGGGTTATGACCCCTCAGGGGGTCGCAAGGTTATTACATGGGGGGGGGGGGGTCGCAAGCTGTCAGCCTCTACCCCCGAACCTCGCTTTGCCTCCAGCATTTATAATAGCGTTAAATATTTTAAAAGTGCTTTTAATTTATTGGGGGGGGGGGGTCCACACTCATAGGTTTGCTGTGTGAAAGGGGTCACCAATACAAAAGTTTGAGAACCACTGATTTAGTAGCTATTTTGTCATGCCACATGACAGTTACACTGTTAAACCTTTGGTCATATGGGGAAATGTATTTCATAAGTATAAGCATCTTTGGGAATTTAAATCATCAGAAATGACTATTTTGTTGGATACTAGAACTACACTTGCCACACAACTGGTGTTAGGCAACAACTTTATGAGTATGTGGAACTCACAGGCTATTACTAATAAGTCAAATTGATGGACTGAACGTTTTACATATATATATATATATATATATATATATATATATATATATATATATATATATATATATATATATATTGTTAATAGAAATATCAGAACAACATTACATTTATGAGGGGGAAGTGTAGTACACATAAGGGAATGGCAGGGATTAATTTATCTGTGCCCTGTGCCTTTAAGGGTTATAGCACTGCTGAAGAGTAAAAAAGGAATACAGTAGTGAAGAAAAGTGTCAGCCCAGGAGGTTGGTGGTGGCTGCGCTCAGTGAGACAGCGTTATTGTGGGGCTTATGCAGGATGCATTTAGCTTTTTTATATAAAGTTTTATGAAACCTTAGTTTTAAAACCATCCCTGGACTGAGTATGTAATAAGTAGCAGGAGTGCAACAGTTAACAGAACTCTAAATTATCAATTTTATAGCCACTCTCATCAGTAACACTTCCCACCTAGACAGCTGGGTCTCCATTTGAAGCCAGATTTACAATGCATTCTCATCCCACTGGTTGAGAAAAATACACAGGAAAGTTTTAACACTAGCCAAATCACTCAACCTGAATATACAATTGTGTAGTTCATCTCTTGGATTTTGTGTTTTTGATATCTCTAACCACATTGTGCTTTGATGATCTGGAAGCCAAGGCAAAACACTGTAAATATTTAATTAATTTGATTTTAAAATCTCAATGCAGTTGATCCTCTTTTTCCACAAAGAGGCCCAGGTCAATGGGACTACTCGCATATTTAAGATTTTGGCATGCAAGTAAATATCCTGCCTCAATGATACTATAATTAGGTCAGCAAAGCTGATTTATTTGGTAAATAATGTGCTGGCTGCAGGCAAACAGTTAAAAATAGCTCACAGTTTTTCACCATAATTCCTGGCTCACACAGATACATAACTTTTCTTCACCACCACCAGCTGACTGACAGTTTGATTTTGCCTCTAATCATACATCTGCTCTCAGTTGTTTTGAACTGGCAGCCCTGCCTGCTGCTAGAAGAGAATTCCCCTTCACACACACTGAGTGACCAAAACAGCACAGCTGCAACTGCTATCACAGCCATCAAATATTCTTCAGCTGGAGGGGGCAGGGAAAGTAAGAGACATGGCTAGTCAAGTTGACAGTGGATGAGGGAGTTTAGTGTTGAAAAGTCACCCCCCTTCATGCCACCTACTGTCACTTCCCTTTATACTTCAACTCCTAGACACACGAAAACATCTGCTCCCTAAAGATGTGAAAAATCTAGCCAGCAGTCAAACCTATAGCATTCATTATTACATTGATGCCTGGAAATTAAATTCCCCAATGTTACAGCATTGCTTCCAAATTTGCCCTTCCACTGGACAAAATGGGAGTGGCTGGCCCGCCCCTCTTCACCACAACACTTACTTTCATGAGAAGAGACTACAATCTCAGAGACTGCACAGTGTAGAAGTTTCAAACAAGATTCAAAGTCCCCTCACCCATGCAATAAACACTCATTATTGCTCCTCGGTTCAAAACATCTTAACCAGAAGAGAGAAAATAATCCCACATAAGAAAGGGGCAGGGAGGGAGTATTCCATATACCCATTTAATTTGAGATCTTCACACAGAGGACTGAGTAATCCTTTTTTGTACTGTATGGGACTTTTCCCTGTTCTGATTTGTCTTATGCTTTTCACTTTTAATCTTTGACAGACAAAGGCTTAATTTGTAGCGTTTCTAGTATTTTAAATTCACACTATCCACAGAAGTTCCTTTCAGGTACGGGGAAGAGTCCTAATAGTTCATTTATGCCTTTGATTTTTTTAAATCTAGATCTTAAGTGTTGTGCTCACATTAGTCTGATCTTACTAGTAATATTACTAATAAAGACTACATACATTACACAAGTTTCAAAATTTCTGTTCTGGTTCATCAGTCTGCATCCAGAAGTTAGGTACCATATTAATAGCAAGAAACCTAATTAGTGATTACTTTATTGACTCAATATCTTGTGTGTTTTTCACTACAGTGAGTCCTGTCAGGAAAAGACGAAAGTACTTACCACATTAATGATTTTAAAATATGCAAGGAATTTTTCATTCTTTTTCATGTATCTTCCTGACCTGAACACTACAAATGCATCAATGGTACCTGTAATGTGACTGTAAAATGGACACACACGTGAGGAAGCATCAGCATTCCCATAAGGAAATAGAGACTAATGGGGTGGAGGAAAGCATGTGAAAGAGAGGAGTAATACAGTTTGAAATGACTTCTCTTTGGCATTAGTGTAATTCTTAGATTTTTTTTTTTTTAATTAGTTTAACAGAACTCCAGTTACATATAATCTTGCTACTTTAAGTACTGGTAATACAGATCTCTACCTGTCTCAAAGTCAACAAACAGTACCAAATGCACAAGGAAGTATATATGAGAAAACTTCAGTGGAATGAGGACTGTAAAACTCAATAATGAAGGATTTCAACTATCCCCATATTGACTGGGTACATGTCACCTCAGGACGGGATGCAGAGATAAAGTTTCTTGACACCTTAAATGGCTGCTTCTTGGAGCAGCTAGTCCCGGAACCCACAAAAGGAGAGCCAAATCTTGATTTAGTCCTAAGTGGAGCACAGGATCTGGTCCAAGGGGTGAATATAGCTGGACCGTTTGGTAATAGTGACCATACTACAATTAAATTTAACATCCCTGTAGCAGGGAAAATGGCACAGAGGCCCAACACTGTAGCACTTAATTTCAGAAAGGGGAATTACACAAAAATGAGGAAGTTAGTTAAACAGAAATTAAAAGGTACAGCGCCAAAAGTGAAATCCCTGCAAGTTGCATGGAAATTTTTTAAATACACCATAATTTAATTTAAATTAAATTAAAATTTCAACTTAAATGTATAACCCAAATTAAAGAACATAGTAAGAGAACCAAAAAAGTGCCACCATGGTAAAAGAACCAGTGAGAGGCAAAAAGTGCAAGTTAAATCCTAGTGAGGAAAATAGAAAGGAGCATAAACTCTGGCAAATGAAGTATAAAAATATAATTAGGAAGGCCAAAAAAAAATGTAAAGAACAGCTAGCCAAAGACTCAGAAAGTAATAGCAAAATTTTTTTTAAATACATTAGAAGCAGGAAGCCTGCTAAACAACCAGTGGGACCACTGGACGATCAAGATGCTAAAGGAGCACTCCAGGATGATAAATGCCACTGCGCAGAAACTAAATGAATTCTTTGCATCGGTCTTCATGGCTGAGGATGTGAGGGAGATTCCCAAACGTGAGCCATTCTTTTTAGGTGACAAATCTGAGGAATTGTCCCAGATTGCGGTGTTATGAGGCTGAAAATGTATCCTCATGGCTTAAAGCAAGCTGAGGCAAAAACTCTCTAATAGCAGAGGGGCAGTTCACACCTCATCAAGGCATGTATGGGACACACCCAGCCCAGCCTCACAGGAACAAAGGACGCCGGCCTAGGCAGCAACAAAAGGATCTGTTGGACTCTCAAGTGAGTCACCCCCGTTCCTTTGGTCAGTTTGGGACTGCAATGAGGTAATCCTCACCTGACTGTGAAGAGGGTGGGGGGGCAAAGCCAAGAGGGAAGAAAGGACATGATAAAAGGGAGAGACGTTTGCCATGCTCTTCCTCTCTCTTCCACCTAATCTACAGATACCACACCAAGAGACTGAAGCGCTGATCAAAGGGGAGAGACTGGCTGAAGAGCAAATCAGCCAGCCTGTGGTGAGAAGCATCTAAGTTTGTAAGGGCACTGAAAATGTTAAGATCAGCTTAGAATGCGTTTTGCTTTTACTTCATTTGACCAAATCTGACTTGTTACGCTTTGTCTTATAATCACTTAAAATTTATCTTTATAGTTAATAAATCTGTTTGTTTATTCTACCTGAAGCAGTGCGTTTAGTTTGAATAGTGTCAAGAGACTCCCCTTGGGATAACAAGCCTGGTACATATCAATTTCTTTGTTAAAATGACAAAGCTTGCAGTGTCCACCGGGTACAACTGGACACTGCAAGACGGAGGTTCCTAGGGTTGCGCCTGGAACTGGAGATATTGCCTAGTGTTATTCGGTTGCACAATCCAAGGAGCAGCTTACCTGCTAGAGGCTGTGCATGAACAGCCCAGCAGTGGGGGTTCTCACAGCAGAGCAGGGTAAGGCTGGTTCCCAGAGTCAAGGATTGGAGTGACCTAGCAGATCACTGGTCCAGGTAACACCAGAGGGGAACGTCACACCCCCTTTCATGAATGCAAAAAGCATTGTACTTTTTGCTTCCCATTATATTCCCCAATGTCATTGTTTTGTCCCCAGAGTCAGGACAACCCTCGTGTTTTATTCCCTCATGTGCTAGCTGAATGTTGCCTTCACATCCTCATACTTACCACATATGCCAACAGGTTTCCACTGCATTGGTTTACATTGTTTATTTTACATGTGAGCCAAGGCAAAAAGGTGAATATGCATCCCATGTCTGGTCAAAACTTGCTTAATTTAGACTTTAAAACATTTTACACACACAAACACACACTCCTTAAACATCATACATACATATACATCTCCGAAGGATTATGAAGATCAACATAATGTAAGCGTTTATTAGGTACCTCACTTGACCTTCTTTGGATAAGTACTATGAAAACAATATGCTGGGTGTCAGTTACCAAACTGTGGTTAGAAGACAAGTAGTAGGGCTGGAGTCAAGCCAAGTCATGATACCAGGAAGTCAGGCTCAAACACCAGGTTACAGACAGCAGGCAAGTAACAGAGTCAGGAACGAATCAGGGCAAGAAGCCAGAGTTTAGGGTCCACAGCAATTCAAGGTCTGGAGTGAAAGCAAGCACATGGTCTGCGTCGTTGCTCAGTCAGCTCTTCATGATGGCTTCCTGCTTTATAGATCAGTAAGAGCCAATCAGTGCACTGTGAGGGACTGTCCCTCAGGCCCCGCCAGGCAGTACTTCCTGCAGCAGAAACGTGGTTTAAGTTTCCAATGGTGATGCAGAAGCAATAGCAGCCCAGAACCCTCATGGGTCTGAGGTTCTTGTCCTGCAGGTTCTTACACAAAGGTTATTCTGCTGCACTAAGTATTAAAAGCATATAGCTCAGTTCAGACAAAACTCAAATTCTACTGATCAGACTAATTTACTTTTTCTTGATTATCCTGAGAATCACTGCTATCAGGGAAAGAAGAAAACGGTACACAGATAACGTATACTCCAGCTCATAAAAAGTCATCTATGAAGGAATCAGAACTTGGCCATCCTCAGATACCCTAAATAAGTACTTCACTTTTTCTTCAATAATCACAACCTTACAAATTGCTGATAAAAGGGAAACAAACCAAAAACATTCAAAATGTTTACTGTATTAAAATTTATTAAATTGGCAAGAGTTGTGTTGTTTGATTTTAGTATTAAAATCTACATAAGCAAGCACACAGCTTCAAATTTGGGATAAAATACCTGAATCAAACTTCAGGGGGGAGGAGGGAGGGAAGAATAAATCAGGAAGTCAGACCTGTAGAACCTTCAGTTTTCTGGGTCTTTCAGGAAGCTCCCAAGTCCAAGAGGCTGATGTACGTTCTTGCTTCTTTTGCAGTCCAGAGGCTTTGTACTTGAAGGTCCTCCATGTTTGCTTCCTATCTCACTGAAGCATCCATCTCTATAGTCCTGGACAGGAGGAGGTATAATTGGGACACCTCTGCAGCACTTGCAGGATTCTTCCACCATTGCAAGGAAAACGGTATTAGAAGGCATACACACAAGGGCATGACTGGAAGGGGCAAAGCCAATCTCAAATCACCTCAAATGTTTTAAGGGTGAAGACTGGCACTAAGCATCACAAAGGTATAGGAGGCTATACGTTCCAGAAGCGTGAGGCACATCCTTATAGTGGTATTTGGATTGGATTCCAGCTGCCAAGTTAGGATCAACAGGTTCTGAGATCTGTCCTCAAGAAGATAACCCATGGACCTGGTGAAACTGACAAATCAGTCTTTGGACCATAGTCAAATTGAACTTCTGTATGCCCATCTTAAGTCCCAGCCTCTGTAACAGACTAAGAATAAGGCAGGCGGATTCTAAGACCTGGTGAGGTCTCTCCCATATCAGCCAGTCATCTAGGTATGGATATACCACGATGTTTCTTCTCGTCAGGTATGCTACCAATTCTGCAAGCACTGAGGATGGTTTCACGATTCATACTTCAAATTATCGATAATCCTTCTGCACAGGAAATACCTAATGGTTGTGGGCCACCATGAAACTTACCGATATCACATTCCGTCCATGGCAGGCCACAACCATTAGGTGTTTCCTGTTAAATAGGATCATCAATTTTTGGAGATACACATCTTGAAAGTTGAGATGCAAACCAGTCCCTGACTCCCAAGAGGTAATTATGGGGGCAAGGATGACCATCGTGAATTTCAACTTGCACATGAACATGTTTAATTTTCCTCAGGGCTAGGATGGGTCGCTAACTTCCCTTTGTCTTTGGGATAAGAAAGCATTTAGTGTAGAATCTTTCCCCTGGTATTGAGGATGGAACTTCTCTATCGCTCAGAGAAAGAAAAGAAAAGAAGAAAAAAGGGAGACACCAGCCGTGGACATGCAGAGCTGCCGCTGAAGAACAAAAACGGCGGAGTGCCATCCGCCGGCAATCCTGCTGCCACGCACCCCCTTGGTGCATCTCGCGCATCCCAGTTTAGAGACCACAGGACTAGACAATCATAATGGTCCCTTCTGACCTTAAAGTCTATACGGCTCCCTGGATCTAAATATTTGACTCCAGAGGAATCCTATGCCCCAACACAGATGTTGGGGTGACTGGCAAGAGATTTCTGCCTTGCTGAATTGAGAAAGATACCCATGATAAGAAAGAATGTACCAATTTCTGCCTTTCAATTTCATCAATATTGGGCACAGAACACTGTAGAAGATCAGTGGTAGCACTGAAGTGTTGGTCTCAGCACCAGGAACAAGCACCAGAGCCAGGAGCTTAATCTTTGGCACCAAGAACATGGATTTTCCCCTCTACACTTAAGAGTCCAGGAGCATAAAGTACTTGCTCTGGCACAAAGGTTTGGCCCTGGTTCCTTACTAGAGTCACTGCTTCTAAAAAATTCATCCAAGGAAGTTATTGTGCTGTCTTCTCTTTTTTCTTCTCACAGTCTTTTAATCCCAGGAAGTAATAGTGCAGAATAAAGTCAGAGCTCCTTTTACACCTAGATCATACAGACCCTCTCAGCACCAAACATATACATTCTGAGGCTGAAACAACAAGGAGTACTTGTGGCACCGTAGAGACTAAGGGCATGGCTACACTTGCGAGTTAGAGCGCATTAAAGCAGCCCTGAGCACCCTAACTCATGATGCGTCCACACTGACAAGGCACGTAGAGCGCCCCAACTCCGCGGCTGGAGTGCTCCTGGTAATCCACCTCGACAAGAGGCATAACGCTTGCTGCGCCCCAGCTGGAGTGCCGTGGCACCACTGTGGACGTCCTGGTCTGTTAATGCACTCTGATAAGCCTCCAGAAATGTCCCACAATGCCTGTTCCAGCCACTCTGGTCATCACTTTGACCTCTACTGCCCTGCCCTCAGGTGACCAACTATCAGACCCGCCCTTTAAATTCTCTGGAAATTTTGAAAAGCCCCTTCCTGTTTGCTCAGCCAGGCATGGAGTGCTCTCAGCAAATCTTTCCAGGTGACCATGCCTCCATGCACCAGGCAATCCCAGTATGGAGCAATGGTGAGGCGCTGGACCTCATCAGTGTCTGGAGGGAGGAAGCTGTCCAGTACCAGCTGCACTCAATTCCTGCGGCTGATGATACCTTTGGGCAGATATCCAGGGGCATGATGGAAAAGGGCCATGACCGGGATGCACTGCAGTGCAGGGTTAAATTGAAGGAGCTGCAGAATGCCTACCATAAAGCCCGCAAGCCAAACCACCGCTGCCCCCACAACCTGCCGTTTGTACAAAGAGTTGGACGCAATACGTGGGGGTGACCCCACCTCCACCCCAAGGACCACCATGGACACTTCCAAGCCCAGTTCAACAAGGCAGGAGGAGGAGGAGGAAAGCGGGAGCGAGAGTGCTGAGGAGGAGGGAGAGACCCCAGCATCCCTAGATGCATGCAGCCAGGAGCTTTTCTCAAGCCAGGAGGAAGGTTTAATGATTTAATTGGGGATCGGGTCCTGCTTTGAGCAGGGGGTTGGACTAGATGACCTCCTGAGGTCCCTTCCAACCCTGATATTCTATGATTCTAAGGTAGCTAGTTGCAGCGGCCAGTGCTTGGGGGAGAACAAACACCAGAGGAGGTGCCCGGTAAGTAGTTTTTATTTTGGGAAGGAAGTTGTTCTTGGGGCGAGGAGGATTAGGGCTGCATGCATGCCTAGATGCAGAATAGGACATTGATGTGCTCTCTCACATCGCAGTAATCGGCCTCAGGGATCTCTTCAAAGGTCTCATACAGAAGCTGGGCAATGCGCTTGCGCAGGTTCCTTAGCAGAGCTACTGTACTCCTTGTCTCAATAAGGCTAACATGTCCGCGTCACTGTGCCCTGAGGGGAGGAGGACCATTGCTGCACACAGGCAAGCTGCATATGGGCCAGGGCGGAAGCCACATTGTACTAAAAGACCCTCCCTTGCTTCCCAGGTCACCCTCAGCAGCGAGATATCTTCCAGGACGAACTCCTGTGGAAAACGTGAGGACAGTGTTCACTATAGGGGCCCCCTGCAGCCGTTAGCTCTCCCCAAGGTACAGAAACCCAGACGACAGTACAGCCATGAAATAATCAGTCCCCCTTGCCCCTGTGCTTACGCACCATTTTGGGGCTCCCATGGGTTATGTGCGCTCACTTTGGGATGGGTAAATTCTGCTATCGTGTAGACTGTGCTGGTCTTTAAGTACGGGTGAATCATTGGTCTGGTGTGAACAATGCTGCCTCTGTTAAGTGTTGCATTTTGCCTTTACAGATGCAACCTTGAGATCTCAGCCATCCGTGTTATCACCGGCCGAAAGAGTCCAAAGAATTAGGAAGAAGCCACATAGAAGCAAAGAGGATATGCTGTATGAAGTAATGCAGAAATCCCTTAATGAAAATCAAAAAGCGCAGGAGTGGCGGGAGAGTGAAAGGAGGGTCTGCCAGCAGAATGCGGAACGCCGGTTGCTAAGCATTATGGAGCACCAAGCAGACTTGATATAGGCACTCATAGCCATGCAGGCAGAGCGCTACCGTGCCTGCCCCCCCCACTGCAGCCCTTGTCCCAAAACTCTTTTCCTTGTGCCCACATCACCTCCAACCCACTTTTCCCAACATCTGGGTTCTTATTGCCACCAGCTGCCTCCAACACCTGCAGCTTCACCACCCAGCCCTGCAAACTATGACCCTTACCCACTGCACTCAACCCCGATCACCATGCATTTTAGCCAGCCTGAAGTGCAGCACTCATTGCACAGTACTCCAGACAGGAAGGTAGAGTATGAGAACAGGACATATGCAAATCTGTGATTGAACTGCTCCCCACCCCACCCCCTTTCCCTTTCTGTTTCCCAAGCAGTTGTTTCTTTTCAATAAACGGATTTTTGGGCTTTGAAAACATTCTTTATTATTGCATTAAGTAAAAGATACCTTAACCCAGGAAAGCAACAGGCAGTGCAAGTCAGTGTAGCAAAAACAGATTCCTACTAACATTGGAACCACCACTCTTCACTCCCGTGCAGGGCACCAAACATTACTGGTGGTTTTCAGCCTCAAATTGCTCCCTCAAGGCATCCCTAATCCTTGCAGCCACGCACTGGGCCCCTCTAATAACCCTGCTCTCTGGTTGCTCAAATTCAGCCTCCAGGTGTTGAACCTCCAAGTTCCATGCCTGAGTGAATCTTTCACCCTTCCCTTCACAAATGTTATGGAGGGTACAGCACGCGGATATAACCGCGGGGATGTTGTCATCGGCCAGGTCCAGCTTCCCATACAGACAGCGCCAGTGGCCCTTTAAATGGCCAAAAGCACACTCCACAGTCGTTCTGCACCGACTCAGCCTGTTGTTGAACCGCTCCTTGCGGCTGTCAAGGCTCCCTGTGTAGGGTTTCATGAGCCACGGCATTAAAGTAAGCGGAGTCTCCAAGGATGACAATGGGCATTTCGACTTCCCGTATGGTGATCTTCTGGTCTGGGAAGCAAGTCCCAGCTTGCAGCTTCCTGAACAGGCCAGCATTCCCAAAGATGCATGTGTCATGCACCTTTCCAGGCCAGCCTGCGTTAATGTCAATGCAACACCCACGGAGATCCTGGAGAACCATAGAGAAATACCCCTTCCAATTATCGTACTCAGAGGCTAGGTGGGCTGGTGCCAGAATTGGCATATGCATCCCATCTATCTCCCCTCCACAGGTAGGAAAACCCATTTGTGCAAAGCCAGCCACAATGTCAGGCACGTTACCCAGAGTCACGGTTCTTCTGAGCAGGATGTGATTAGTGGCCCTCCAAACTTGCATCAACATGATTCCAACAGAGCCTGCCTAGAGCCCGCGATGTCCCACTCCCCAGAGCGAGCGGGGCTGTGGGCGCGCTGAGTGGGAGCCCGGCTGGCCCAGGACAGCGCTCTGTGGCCTCGAGGAAGGCACTTGCCGGGCAGGGCCAGTGCTTGGGGAGCCCCGAGCCCCTGTCGCGGGGCTGCAGCCCAGCTCGCATGGCACCACTGGAGCCCCTCTGAAGCCTCACCTGCTAGTGCCACAGGATGGGCACTCCCACTACAGTGGCTATTGCTTCTCCCCACCCCCACCATGGGTCTCCCTGCGTCCTGTCCCCTGCACCCTGCCGTCCGTCCATCCCGTTTTCCTGTCGTGGTGCTGTACGCCGAACAGATTTGCTCTGGAAACACTGTGGCATTTGAGCCCTTTGCGGGTAGCTGGCGAGTGGGACTTGTGCTGTGGGTTAGTTCGGCTGGGACTTTCCCACTCCCAACTGGTTAGCGACCGATTAGTAGCTGGCTGGAGTTGCCAGCTTCTAGACTGCAATAGCCACCCACTTCTCCACTGGCAGCGCGGCTCTCAATCTCGTGTCCTTGCACCACAGGGTGTGGGCGAGCTCAGCCCACAGTCCCATGAAAGTGGCTTTTCTCATCCGAAAGTTCTGCAGCCATTGCTCATCATCCCAGACTTGCATGACGATGTGATCCCACCACTCAGTGCTTGTTTCCCGAGCCCAAAAGCGGCGTTCCACAGTGGTGAGCATGTCCATGAATTCCTCAAGAAATCTTGTGTCATATGCGTTATGCAAGTTAACATCATCGTTGGACTCCTGTCAGTTTGTAGCTTAAGGAGTAACTCGACTGCCAAACGTGACGTGCTGACGAGACTCATTCAGCATATTCCTCAGCACTTCGGGCTCCATTCCTGCAGACTGAAAGGGAAGACAGAGCGTGCAGTAAAAAAAAACGTTGAAAGATGGCGCCAAATGTGGACAGAAGAACAGGGATTGCTGGGATGCAAAGTGATGCATCACAGGGCGTTGCGACAGGATCCAGAATGCTCCGCGCACACACCCCTTTCCACAAGCCACAGCACCAGAATGGGAAGAGGTGTTCTGTGGGATAGCTGCCCATAATGCACCTCTCCCAATGCCGCTGCAAGTGCCAGAAATGTGGCAACACCAGTGCGCTTGCAGCTGACAGTTTGAACACACTGCAGCGCTTTCCCTACTGCACTCTCCGAGGGCTGGTTTAACTCTCAGCACTCTACATCTGCAAGTGCAGCCATGCCCTAACAAATTTATTTGGGCATAAACTTTTGTGGGCTAAGACCCACTTCATCAGATGCATGGAGTGGAAAATACAGTAGGAAGATATATATACATAGTACATGAAAAGATGGGAGTTGCCTTACCAATTCTAATGAGACAATTCAATTAAAGTGGGCTGTTAGCAGCAGGAGGAAAAAATCACTTTTGTAGTGGTAACCAGGGTGGCCCATTTCAAACAGTTGACAAGAAGGTGCGAGTAACAGTAGGGGGGAAATTAGCATGGGGAAATTAGTTTTTAGTTCTTGTAGTGACCCATCCACTCCCAGTCTTTATTCAGGTCTAATTTGATGGTGTCCAGTTTGCAAATTAATTCCAGTTCTGCAGTTTCTCATTGGAGTCTGTTTTTGAAGTTTTTTTTTCTTGAAGAATTGCCAGTTTTAAGTCTGTTATTGAGTGTCCAGGAAGGCTGAAGTGTTCTCCGACTGGTTTTTGAATATTACAAGTCTTAACATCTGATTTGTGTCCATTTATTCTTTTGCGTAGAGACTGTCCGGTTTGGCCAATGTACATGGCAGAGGGGCATTGCTGGCACATGACGACAAATATCACATTGGTAGATGTGCAGGTAAAGGAGCCCCTGATGGCATGGCTGATGTGGTTAGGTCCTCTCATGGTCTCCCTTGAATAGATATGTGGGCAGAGTTAGCAACGGGGTTTGTTGCAGGGATAGGTTCCTGGGTTAGTGTTTTGTTGTATGGTGTGTAGTTGCTTCAGGTTGGGGAGCTGTCTGTAAGCGAGGACTGGCCTGCCTCCCAAGATCTGTGAGAGTGAGGGATCATCCTTCAGTATAGGTTGTAGATCCTTGATGCGGTGGAGAGGTTTTAATTGGGGGCTGAAGGTGATGGCTAGAGACGTTCTGTTACTTTCTTTGTTGGGCTTATCCTGTAGTAGGCGACTTCTGGGTACTCTTCTGGCTCTGTCAATCTGTTTCTTCACTTCAGCAAGTGGGTATTGTAGTTTTAATAACGCTTGATAGAGATCCTGTAGGCGTTTGTTGCTGTCTCAGGGATTGGAGCAAATGCAGTTGTATCTTAGAGCTTGGCTGTAAACAATGGATTGTGTGGTGTGGTCTGGATGAAAGCTGGAGGCATGTAGTTAATTTAATTGAATTGTCTCATTAGAATTGGTAAGGCAACTCCCATCTTTTCATGTACTATGTATATGTATCTTCCTACTGTATTTTCCACTCCATGCATCTGATGAAGTGGGTCTTAGCCCACAAAAGCTTATACCAAATAAATTTGTTAGTCTCTAAGGTGCCACAAGTACTCCTCGTTGTTTTTGCTGATACAGACTAACATGGCTACAACTCTGAATTCTGAGGCTGGTATTTCAAAGGAACCTGGAAATGCTTCCAACTCACAGTATTGACCAGACCTGAGACTTTGGATCACCGCAGGCCAACAAGTACATTTAAAGTAGATATGGTACAAACAGGTTAACGGACCTTCACCCAAGTATCATTATGAGGACCAGAAATTAGAACATGGAGGATGCAAGACAGGCCTTCAATAAACAGTCTTTTTTACCTAACCTGCCATCCCGGGAAGGACGCCAGTTCTTGGCATCAGAATTTTTAAATATAAATAGAGCTCTCCTGAAATAAATTTTCAAAATTTTAACTATGTAGAATTCTATAAGTTGTAGCTAGAGGAGATAAAGAAACAGTAGATAAAAGTTGATCTTTGGAACTAGTGGAAGTTCTTATTTACTTTTCAGATATTAAAAGGAAGAGAGGGTTACCTAGGAGGAACCATGACTACAACATTTGTCGCCTCAAGAAGATACCTACGTGGCCCCACAACAGTTATATCCTTCCAAGGGATTCCTGGCCAGGCGTAGACTACAAATTTACATGCCCAAGTATGGGAATCTGCACTAATGCTCAAAGAAGAATGATTATATCTAGCTTTTTAATAAATTAACAACAAAAACTGTTTGCAGACCAGAAATTGTTATTGTAACAATGCATTTCAACACCAAATTTGGATTGGTCAGCAATTTCAGAGAGACTTATTTAATGAAGTTAAAAATAGCTTTTGTGAAGTAAATGTAAAGGTTATTGAAGATACTATTTTGATAACCATGCACACTGAAGCTCTCTATTTACAGAACACATGTAGTACACCACTGGCAAAGGGCAAGCTTCTCTCCAGTGTCTCACCCCTGCTCTACAACAACCACTTTTTGTGGTGAGAAAATACATCAGTCTATGTCCACTCTATCCTGGGCCTTTTTGCAGAGACTGTTACCAAAGGCTAGTTAGGTTATTTACGAAGCACTCTTAGAAACATATACCACAAACTACAAAACTTCTTGAATTTGTTCTTTAAGGATTATTTTCACAGTTATAAAAATTCACTCCCCCACCAAACCACTACAAGAAAACTAGGCTCAATACTGTATATTTCCTTATCTCAGATACCAGATTATACTATTTCTACAAGGCTCCCACTAAGATTAAGCTTTGGTGAATTCTAGTAAAATACAACTTAAAGGTATTTTGTGATTTACACTAAAGTGAAAACTAAGTGGTACTTTTATAACAAAAATATCTTCCGTAATAGTACATTTTTGTGTGTTCTTTTTAAGAGTACCTCAATATTTTTACTGGCCACATTCTTCACAACAGCTGGAAACAACTCAGATGCATTCTTCCCCTTAGCAATCATCTGAAAGAGAAGGATGACATCGTTAATAGTTAAAAAAACATTTTGGCCCTGTTTTTCCAACCTGTCTTTGAATAAAATGTAAAAAATAAACAAACAGTCTCCTTTACTTGATTGCCAGCCAGATGCTTTGCGCCAGTAAAGGGAACACCATCACCTTGAGCAGGGCAGGAATTTCAGTACCTTGCACTGTATTAAGAAATACAGAAACTGGATTTTGACATTCAAAAGTTGCAATTTTTTTTTAATTCACTTAGGCATTGACAGCTTTTTCAGGCTGGCAATTTCAAGATCTATTTTCAAAAATAAAAAGCCAAAACTAAACCAGAGTATATTATGAACAAGTTTTATGAAGGTTTGCCGTAAGAGTTAGATTTTAGTGCACAAAAGAGTACAAATACTGTGAAGTAGATGTTACATTCAGAGTTAACACAAGAGTAAGTAAGATTGCCTGGCACACCGCACCTAAATGAAAAAAACCATCAAGCAAGGGTATGCACAAAAGGAAAAAAGTCTGACTTATGAGTACTGAAGTATATTAATACCAGAAAAATGGTTGTGTTATTTTGTTGGGTAAGAGCATACAGGTTTTGATGCACAGCACCACAGCCAATGTGTGAAGGGGGTGTGTGCGCAGCTCATGAAACTCAAATATCTTTCCAGTAAAGAATTAATGATTCAAATTTACTTTCTACATTTATT
The DNA here is from genome assembly GCF_965152275.1 of Natator depressus. Lineage (NCBI taxonomy): Eukaryota > Metazoa > Chordata > Testudines > Cheloniidae > Natator > Natator depressus. The sequence continues at coordinate 44,808,960 of NC_134238.1, read as the reverse complement.
TTAGTTTGCCTTCTCACTTGATAGTGTAATTACAGATTAAATTAATTGTGACACTTAAGTACAGTTTAGTTTCATCCCTCACTTCTGTTACTCTTCTTTTTTTAAGGAGCTATTCATGAAGCTAAATATTTTAATATGTAAAGAAGTTGTAAAATTCCCATCTCCACTGGATCAGCAAATTCAGGGAGAATCATTTTTAACATTGTAATAGATAGGTATTAATCTCTCAGTAATTCATAGTCAAGTAGAAATAATGTGAAAGTTAAAAACATTTTAGCTCTGTTTTTAAGTTCAGATGCTAGGTAGACAGGGAGATGGACCAAGGTTAAATACCTTCAGCCAGCGACAAGAGACATTTAAACCAGGATCCAGTCACCCTGACACCTCAGGTTGACTAAAGGTGGACAAAATATCAAAGGGACACTCAAAAATGTCAGATTCTGCAGACAGGAAATCCGAAGTTATATAGTGGAATATTGGCAGATGACAGGCAAAAGCTATCACATACCCCCTGCTCACCCTGACTCTAGATGGTACAAAAAAAATCAAGAAGTCTGTAAAATCATGAATGGTGCAGGGGAAAGAAGTTTTATTTACCCCTTCACACAACACAAGAACTATGGGTCACCCAACGAATTTAATAGGAAGCAGGTTTAAAACAAACATAAGGAAGTACTGCTTCACACAATGTACAGTCAACCTGTGGAACTCATTGCTAGGGAATGTTGTGAAGGCCAAAAATATAATTGGGTTAAAAAAAAGAATTAGATAAGTTCATGGAGGATAGATCCACCAATGACTATTACCCAAGACAGTCAGGGATGCAACCCAATACTCTAGGAGTCCCCAAGCCTCTGACTGCCAGATGCTGGGACTGGACACCAGTACAGATCACTTGATAACCGCCCTGTTCTGTTCATTCCCTCTGAAGCATGTGGCACCGGCCACTGTTAGAAGACAGGATACTGGGCTAGATGGGCCATTGGTCTGACCCAGTATGTCCATTCTTATGTTCTTATCTGGGAGCAAACATTACACATTGTTGAAATGCTGATGTAACTTAGACCCACATGCTTTATAAGACGACTAGAATGCGTAAAAAAAAGGGGGGGTGGGGTGGGGACTGTCAGACTATAAAGGGAGGAGGACAAGAGCAATGTCTCAAATATGCAGCGTATTACAAAGGGGTCAGGGAAAAAAGAAGAAGCTGGAGAGGAAAGGATAATGTTAGAGAAATTTAATACATAGTTAGGGCCCTACCAAATTTATGGTCCATTTCAGTCAATTTCACGGTCACAATATTTTCAAAATTGTACATTTCATGATTTCAGTTATTTTAATCTGAAATTTCACGGTTTGTAGTTGTAGAGGTCCTGACCCAAAAAGGACTTGGGGGGAGAGGGGTGAAGAGTTTTGCAAAGTTATTTTAAGGGGAGTTGTGATACTGTTACCCTTACTTCTGCGCTGCTGCAAGTGGCAGCACTGCCTTCAGAACTAGGTGGCCAGAAGAGCCCAGCTCTGACGGCAGAGCCACCGCCAGCAGCAGCGCAGAAGTAAGGATGGCATAGTATGGTATTGCCATCCTTACTTCTGCACTGCTGCCTGCAGAGCTGGGCCCTCAGTCAGCAGCCACCCAGCTCTGAAGGCAGCAGTGTAGAAGTAAGATGGTATGGTATGGCATTGCCACCCTTACTTCTGCGCTGCTGCTGCCTGGGCACTGCCTTCAGAGCTGGATGCCCAGCCAACAGACTCTGCTTTCTGGCCACCGAGTTCAGAAGGCAGCACAGAAGTAAGGGTGGCAATACCATGATCCCCCTAAAATAACCTTGTGGCTCCCCCTGCAACTCCCTTTTGGGTCAGGACCTCCAATTTGAGAAACTCCGGTCTCCCCCATAAAATTGGTATAGTATAGGGTAAAAGCACACAAAAGACCAGATTTCACAGTCCGTGACATGTTTTTCATGGCCGTGAATTTGGTAGGGCCCTAGATATAGCCAACTTTTGCAGACTTGAAGACTAGATGCCATGCATACCATTTTATTTTAATCCAATTCTCTCTCATCTCAACTTTTATTTTACTACAACCCTGTTGTTTAACACTGGGAATTTAAAACAGAACATCCCGGAGAGGTTAAATCATGTTCAATTTCTGAGAGACAGTGAAGGGTGGATTTCTTGAACCTCCTCTGTCCAGTATCTTAGCTAGAAGAGCCCATGTAAAGGGGTCCTCCTCACAAGGTGAGTGGGCTGTCAGGGCTGTGGTTCTAATGACAAATGACCAGACAAGAAATAAATTCTGTTCCCATCTGATCATTAAAGAGGCAAGATCTACTGATGAAAAGCACTATATAAGAGCTAAGTATTATTACTACTAAGACATCAAACAACTTGCTATGAAAAGAGTTTTCAAAAGATATGGTTGATCATCTAGTTTTGAATTGTTACCACATACTTACAGCCTATCAAGAAAATATATATGTAACTTGCATTATTTAACAGACCAACCATAATAGCTCCAGTGTACCATGTAGATATGCATTTAATATCTTTTAAAAGTATGTATTTTGACTCATTAAGTAATAATGAGTGTAAATTCTCTTTAGTTCATGGATCATTAGCTCAAAAGAATATAATAGGGCTTTCCAGGACTAAGGTCTAATCATACCAATTTAGCTGCTATGCATAGCTATTAGGAGCTCAAAACCTGTATGCCTTGTATACCCAAAGCTCCTACTGAAGGCACCAGGAGTTGAGTATGTTGCAATGAATGCAGGATGGAGCTCCATGCCTGTATGCTGTCCTGTGCACATTTCTGTTCAACACAGATGCTGTACATGTGATGCAACACATTAGGTTTTCGGGTTTTTTTATTTTTTTTTTTTATTTTCTGTATAAAAAAAATTGGTGGTAAGGGGGCAGGTAGTAGAAGTTTCTCCAAGAGGGGTACTAAACACTTGAACTTGTTTGCTAGCTCCAAATCTTTCCAAATCTAGGCTCAGGCCACTTTCAGGACACTGCAAGCTTCAAATATTCTCCAAAATTTTTCCTTGGGGTGACAAGTATAAGGATAGCAGGAAGATTATGATTGAAGCTGCAAGGGAGATTACATTGGTTTTCATGGGGTTCAGTCAGATTTTTAAAAGAAATATTAAGATGTGTTTTTACAGAATGCATTTATAAATATTAGTTGTCATATACATCTAAATTTTCCTAAATAGCAATTCTTTGTAATCTTGTAAACCTCTATGATTCTCAAAGTTATTTTTACTGCATTAACGTGTATTTGGAAGATTAAAAAACCATCACTTGTGATATGAACACCCTATTTAATCAAATTTCTATTTTTATTTTTTTACTAATTGAAAGTAAACTTAGTTTTACTGCTCTCTTTCTGAAGTGCCAACCAAGTCAGAACAAGACTGTTCCCGTGCTCAGAGTGCCTTTGACAATATAATTTTAACATCTGTTACCTACACCTCAGCCAACTCTTGCCTCCAGTTCAGACCTTAAGCTTATGTTCACCTATATAAAGCTCTTTGCAACATGCCTCAATGGAAAAGGACAGATATTCTGAGCCTCTGAAGGTTGAGGCTTCAGGAACTCTAGCACCTTTAATCACCATTTTTGGGGGGAATAGGGATTCACTCTTTTGAGGTGGATTGTAGGAAGTTACAGATAGAAACAGTAGTCCTCTTTCAAAACGAGCAAGTGGTAGTAAAACAAAAGAAACAGTTTTGTATAATCTACTGCATCTGAATATTTGTAAAAAGCAAAGGAGTACTTGTGGCACCTTAGAGACTAACCAATTTATTTGAGCATAAGCTTTCGTGAGCTACAGCTGTAGCTCACGAAAGCTTATGCTCAAATAAATTGGTTAGTCTCTAAGGTGCCACAAGTACACCTTTTCTTTTTGCGAATACAGACTAACACGGCTGTTACTCTGAAACCTGAATATTTGTGAAGCTCAGCAAGATAGACTTCCTTTGACTTAGTTACAGATAAAAAGAAAAAACTTTACATCCTATAAATTGGTCTCTTCTCTAACTATTCCCTAGGCAGCTTGACAAACACGCTCTAGCTGTTCCAAGACTTTTTTTGGGAGACTCCCAGAGATCTCTGTTAGAGTGGGTTATCTAGTTCCATGATTCAGATCATATGTTACAGTTCATCACCTTATCAAGGTGAGGGTACGTCCGCATTTCCACAATACAGTGTTTGATCAAACACTCCATCAGGAGGAAATGCAGAAGTCCTGGCCCTTGTCTAGACTAGGAAAAAGTGATTTCCCCCTGTCCCCCAAATGAGCAATCTTAACCTCAACTGTAAATACCAATGCAGACCTTTAGCAAGCATAGTAAAAGGTCTAACCTCTTTACACTCAGCGGTTTTGGGAATCTCATGTACAGGTATACAGATGAGTTTTTAAACTTTTGTAATTCAGGTTTAACACTCAAAAAACCTATAATGCTTGTTTAATATTAAGCATAAATTGCTAATAAACTGGATGCCAGTTCCACTTTTTAAACTTAAATTGAAACCTGAAGCAGTAGACTCAAACGTCAATTTAAAAAGTTATTTATATTTTAGGGGGAAAATTACATAGTGGATTGATAATCATTTGCAAAAAATAAAGTTAAAAACATTTCAAATATATTTCTCAGTTTACTCCAAGTAAGAAACACCTTCAGCTTTTCAGACTACTCATCTGAGAAAAATAACTGGAGTGTTTCTTTGACATAAATAGGAGTTGTGCGACATTAACAATAAGGAGAATACAATCAATACCTGCATTTTTATATCACAGCTCTACACATTTATAGAAACATTTCACGCATCTGTCATTGAAATATTTGTGTACTTGTATCCATTTTAAATTTTCCATCTTGATATTTAAAGAAAATAGCATTTCACCCTAGCTTTTCAAACTATTTACATATTAAAATACTGTAGTGAAGGAGTCAAACAGAGAAACCAGCATTAACATGTATTGGCAAAAAAAAATAAAAATAAAATTTTTTTTTAAAAATCTTTGTATTTCACATACCCCAACAATCCTTTTCATAGCATCCAACTTAGCAGAATCTTTATTACTTTCCAACATTTGCTTTAGGTCTTCATTCCTACAGTGGAAGTTAAGAAAAAAATGGATTAGAAAATTCAATACTGTAAATCAAAAGCATCATTTTATGGTCTTATAAAACTGGTTTTAAAGAAGCAACAGTTAAGTCAGTACATGGGACAAATTTGTTGCTCAAATTATTAATTCTGTGATGAGCTGCCACTTATACAAGATAATGCTAGAAGTAACAATCAAAATCAAGCTCTGAAAGATGATTAGTATGTTACCATTACATCCAATTTGGGAAACAGTCTTTAGTTACATATTATTACTGCATTTTAGCAATAACGAATGCAAAGTGTTCCCCATCCCTTTTAAATTGTACCAACCATTGCTCTGAAAAATGACAGATTGATAGCTATGAAGAATTAAACCTTCTATAGCCAAAGTATTTGTTGAACTCTAGCAAAAGCACAAGATTCCTCATCACTAACCTGCCAGCAGGCCTCACCCTGGACTAATAGGCCCAGCTCAAGATGACAATAGTTCAAATTAATTAGTCACCAGCCTCTTTGCAAAAGTTGCCAATAAGGATGTTAATTAACACCACATCTGATTGTCTGATGTTGACACCTCCTCTTCTAGGATCTATAATGACCGCCACCTAATTTAAAATACTGTAGAAATGCCAGACTAATTTTCCCTCTGGTCTGGATTTCAACTGGAGACAAGCTCCCTTCTCCATTACCAAGTATCCAGCACCCTTCCAGACTCCACTGATTTGCAGTCCCCCTCCATCACCACACACACACACACACACACACACACACCCTTCAGAAAATATGAGAAACATGAGAAGTTTTTATGAAAATTAACTCCTTGAAATCAAGTAGGTAGCATCGAGTGAGTAAACCTCTTTCCAGAGAAACTCCTTGTGCTAAGGAGACACACAGAGGTGCCCAAGCATCAACTTCTGAACCAACGGGCCACTCAAATACCCAGACAGAATCATCTTCAATACACGAACAAAACCCCCTTTGACCACAAACCCCTAGTTGTCACATAGCATCCCATAATAGAACCCATACAGGGCATCATCAAACAACTACAACCCATACTTGATGGGGACCACATCCTGAAAAAAATCTTTCATGAACACTCACTTCTGGCCTTCAAACAAGCTCCCTACAGACCAGGACACACCAACCCAAAGTGGCACAACACCCTGCCAAAACAACAGGTGCAAAACCTGCAGACATATGTCCACTGCTACAATGATCAACATCCCCCACAGAACACTGTGGAAGTATAACGTTGTATAAGGGGACATGCTGGATACACTGTATATGAGAGGGCATGCCAAAACATGTTACAAAGTATCTGAGGGAGCACACGTAGGGACAGTTAGCTTTTGAATGGAGAAGCAAGTAAGATAGAGCCAGCACGTCTAAGAAGCAGGCATCAGAATGGAAGGTGTGAAGGGCAATTAGTTAAGTTAACTGGAAGCTGTTAAAGGAGATTGTTAAGGGTGGCAGGTAATTCAAGATACGTGACTGGTCTCAGGGATCTCCAAGGGTGGTGACTAAAATCTTTTTCTTCTTTTGTCTGTAACTTCTCTGTAACTTATTCTCCAAAAAACTGTATAAATTAAGAGACACAAGCCCCACTCGGGGGGCTCACTTCTAAATGTATTAGCAGAGCATCTTTGCTAATAAAACAGAGTGGTCTGATAAATTGAGAGTCTGAGTCAAACTTTGACAACACCTTTCAAGATCCATGGATTTTACACATGCCTATCACAACACGTGGTACACCTCATCCAGTGCACTAAATGCCCCCTCAACAACAACTATGGGATGAAACCAGACAATCTCTATGGATGGTTTGAATGAAATTGCACAGGAAAATGATAAAACACAAAAACATCCTATCACCTGTAAGTGCACATTTTTCACAAAGGAAACCTGCACAAAGCTTTCAAAAGACAAGCCTGGGCACTTAAATTCATTATTTATGGACTGAACAGAGACACTGGATTTATGACTTATTACAACAATCTGTAACCCACTGACCCACTTTTTTTGTCCTGACTGCAGAGGTGTTAACAGGCCACCCTACCTTGAATAATCCCTTAGGATATGTGCTAACTACTTATGCAAAATTATCTGTTCCAGCATGCTCTCTGTTGTGAGGCAGGGAGTACCTCTCCCAAAGAAGAGCTCCCTGTGGCTCAAAGGCTGGTCTCTCTCACCAACAGATGTTGGTCTAATAAAAATTATCTCACCCATCTTGTCTCGTTAATATCCTGGCACCAACATGGCTACAATTACACTGCATGCCTCTGAATGAGGCAGTTACTAAGGATTATCAAGAAGTGAATACGTCAGGCCCTGGCAGAACAAAGGGGTAGCTACAACCTAGGTGAAAGCAGCTCTCGCCTTTCTCTTCTAGAGACCTGGAGTGTAAAATTTCACAGAAGAGGAACAAAGGAACAGAAGTATAGGTACAGTCCTTTAAAACCACATAAACTGAGAGGTTCGACAAAGGGGAACACAAAGTGGCACGTTTCAGAAGGAGAGGGAGCTTTTTGATTGTTGGACCAGACATAGCTGAAGAAAGCTAGCTGCAGGGATCAGGGAGGAGACTCCATGATTTGAAGGAGCTGGTGGATTGCAGACCAGAAAAGGGGACTTGGAACACTGAAAAAAAATTGACCCAAATCCCAAAAAACACTGAAGAGTGTTGAGGAAACTGAGGCAGGGAATTATGTGCAGATGTTCCTTATTTTGCTTACATCTCTCTTTTGTGCAGTCTCAAGTAAACTGATAGTTTCAGAAATCTTTCTACAAAGTCTGTATTTGTTTCAAATATCATGCTTCCCCCTGCAGGGATAAACTGTAAACCAGAGTGCTCACAAAGATGGAGCTCTGGGAAAGGGTGTTCTTAAAATTATTGAGGCTCAGCACTTGTCTTGTGTAATTGAACAGTGGAGTCCCACTTCAGAGAAGGGCACAGACTGTGTAACTTTTGTAGTGAGCCTGACACAAAGGGAAGAAACTGTGCTTTGAACCTACCCAGACCAGACTGAAAGGAAACTTAAAAGCACACTGATCCAGCATTGAGATCCAAAAAGAGAAGCCTGGTGAGCTCTACCAGGGCTGTAACGGAAGTACTATAGGAGTTGTCCAACTATAAAAATCCATGTGCATAGTCTCTAAAGGCCCCAGAAGCTGAAAAACCTTTCAGCCATGAAAGTTATCTTCCTACTGCTTACTTTTGTCAATCACACACTTTTTTGCAATGCTATGCACACAGCTGTCAGGGTTCCCTCCCCACTCTGAACTCTAGGGTACAGATGTGGGGACCAGCATGAAAGACCCCCTAAGCTTATTTGTATCAGCTTAGGTTAAAACTTCCCCAAGGCACAAATTCTTTGCTCTTGGACGGTACGCTGCCAGCACCAAGTGATTTAACAAAGAATCAGGGAAAGGACCACTTGGAGTTCCTATTCTCCCAAAATATCCCCCCAAACCCCTACACCCCCTTTCCTGGGGAGGCTTGAGAATACTATCCTAACCAATTGGCTACAGAGTGATCACAGACCCAAACCCCTTGGTCTTAGGACAATAGAGAAATCAGTCAGGTTCTTAAAAGAAGGCTTTTATTTTAAAAAGGTAAAAATCACCTCTGTAAAATCAGGATGGAAAATAACTTTACAGGGTAACAAAAGATTCAAAAATACAGCAGAACTTCCCCTAGGCTTAGTTTCAAAGTTACAAAAAACAGGAATAAACCTCCCCCCAGCAAAGGAAAAGTTCAAAGCAGAATAAAAGATAATCTAACATGCCTTGCCTGGCTTTTACTTAAATTTTTGTAATACGAGAGACTTTTAGGATGGTTTATAGGAGAAGGCGTTTTCTGACCTGATGCTTCTCTGCTTCCCAAGAGAACACACACACACAAAGGCCTTTTCTCCTCCTCCCCACAAGATTTGAAAGTATCTTCTTTCCCCATTGGTCCTTTTGGTCAGGTGCCAACCAGGTTATTTGAGCTTCTTAACCCCTTACAGGTAAGGAGGAATTCTAGGCAACCCTTAGCTGTATGGTTATGACACCAGTGAAAGTGATGGATATGGACTATGACAACAGTGGTGAAAGCACATCAAGAAGAGATCCAGTTGGATAGTGTGGGTCTCAGAATAATGACTATTTATTTTGTGGAGAGAAAAATAAGTATGGACTAGAAAGAATTAACCTGGGTGATAACCAACATTATTCTTATTAAGGTCATCCTTGGTCTGCTCTTCAATATATGTAGTTACAGTTCCTTGATCTTCACTGCTGTCAACTATTCTACTGTCCAACAGCAATAAAACATGCCATAAGACCATGCTACAAAACTGGTTCTGTATGGGGGAATGAGTGTCAACCTACTGAATGCCTAACACCACTTCCAGCGAGAGGGATGGCTGAGGACTGGCAAAGGGGACTCCCACACACGCTACCTGTGGGTCGAGCCACCACAGGAGGAAGTCGAGGACCGGAGAAGGCAGAGTCATGACCTTGTCCAAACTGTCCCAACCCGGCCGATACACTGAGGCTAACCACGATCGGAGCAGCCTGAGTCTGAGTGTTGCACTGCATACGTACAAGGAGGTAATTCCTTGCTGTGGTGGTGGGGAATTGCCTGAGACCTTGAATGATGTTGCCCAGGGCCCAGAACCTTGATTCCAGGAGGTATGCCCTGGCCTGCATCGAGACCAGTGCCACCCCTAATAAATTCTATCCACAGCGTCGACTTCCCCACGTTCAGGAGAAGGTCCAGTTCATCGAAGGTTGTTCTTATGAAGTCAACTTGTTCTTCCACTTGAGCCCTGGAGCAGCCCTGGATCAGACAGTCGTCGAGGTACAGAAACAACTGTGCCTGCCACCTGCACAGAAACGCGGCCACAACTGCCATATGCTTGGTAAACACACGCGGCACTGCTGAAAGGCCAAACGGGAGGACTAGGAAGTGGTAATGCCTGCAGCTGACCACCAACCCGAGGTACCTTCTGTGGGACAGTGTGATTACGATATGAAGGTATCCCCCCTTCAAGTCAAGGGTGGTGTACCAGTCCCCTGGATCCAAGGAAGTGATAATGGAGGCCAAAGAGACCATGCGGAACTTGAGTTTCTTCATGAACTTGTTGAACTCTCGCAGGTCTAGGATGGGCCTGAGCCCGCCTTTGGCTTTCAGTATTAGGAAACACCGGGAATAAAAGAAGAGGGATGAACAAAGGGGACAGACAGGATGAAAAGTTAAGGTGGGATGGATCCAGTCTTTGCATTGGTGCGCCATCCTTGTGCGCACCTTCAAAAGGCCTGTTTTTGGCCTGAGAACGGTTTAGACTGGCCAGAGCCCAGGCCAGAGGAAGGATGAGGTCTCTTTCTAAAGTCTCCTGCATGAACCCTCCTGCCTATTCTGAGGCTGGTAACTCCTTGGCGGGGGCTGTGGTTAAAAATGCCTCCGCTGGTTGGCAGGGGTGTGAAGGCCAAGGAACTTTAGAGTGGCCCTAGAGTCCTTGAGGCTGTGGAGGCAAGAGTCAGTCTTTTCTGAAAATAAAGTCTGACCCTCAAAGGGGAGGTCTTGGCTGGTCTGCTGGACCTCATACGGGAGGCCAGAGACCTGCAGTCAGGAACTCCTCCTCATGGTCACTCCATTCACCATGGTGCGCGAAGCCGCATCTGCTGCATCCAAAGCTGCTTGCAGAGATGCCCAGGAAATTAGTTTACCCTCCTCTACTAGCGCGGAAAACTGCGCGAGAGTCCAGGGGCAGGAGTTCGGTAAGCTTTGCCAAGGCTCCACATGTACACGGAGTTGCAACCCCCCTTTCGAGTAAACCTGTCTCCTGAAAAGGTCCAACTTTTCGGCCTCTCAACTTTTCAGGGAGGGCCCCTGGTATCCCTGGTACTCGTGCTGGTTGGACGTATCCACTACCAGGGGGTGCATATATAGGTGTTCATATCCCCTTGAGGGGGACAAAGTATCTCAGACCTTTTCACGGTGGGCGGCAACGAGGACAGGGTCTGCCACAGTGTCTTAGTGGCTTCGCTGATGGTTTTGATCAGCAGCAGCGCGATACAGGATGGCCCAGGAGGGGAAAGGACAGCAACCATCGGGTCGGTCTCCTCCACCACCTCTTCTGTTTTAATATTGGGGCTCTGGGCAACCCATCTCAGCAGTTGCTGTAAGACCCTGGTGTCCTCCAGGGCTGGAGCTGTTGATATGCCAGCCACCACCTCATCCAGGGAGGAGGAAGATGAGAGGCTGAGTGGTACAGGAGCCTGCTCTATGCCCTTGGCCCCTCTGGGGTCCCAAGGAGCGAAGACCTCCAGCGCCGCAGTCAGCACCATAGACATCGGCGCCAACGCCGGTATGCAGGTCAGCTGAGTCACCAGTGAAATCCCCAAAGCCGAATGTGTGAGCAGTGGCCCGAAGGACACTGAGACCACCAATGCCCATGCTTTGATGATAGGCCCAAAGCATCCAGAATGGCCACGGAGGAGCTTGCCAGTGGCCCGGCATCAGTGCTGGATAGAGTTGGCGTTCTTGGTGGGAGCGGGACCTCCTGCTCCTACTGGAGTTCGATAACTCTGTTTCTGACTCTGAGGTCTCCAATTGGGATGACCATGGAGGAATGGAGTCCCTCTGTGCCAGTGATGGGTGCTGCAAACTGGTGGACCGAACAGCTCCACCACGTGGGTGGCTGGTGTGGGGGGCGATGCATCAGGGATGGTATGCATATTGCCACCATCACCGGCTTGCCCATCGATTGCACTAGGGCCCAAATGGGTGCCAGCGACCTCTCCCATCTTGGAAGAGAGGCTGGTGCCCTAAGTGCCAGAAGGTCCCATGCAGCCTCAAATGCCTCTGGCATGGGGGGTGGGGGGGGAGCTGCAGGTCTTCTTGGTGCTGGGCCAGTGAGCAATGAAGGTCCAGAATCGACTGGACCCCCACTGGGGCAGGAGTTGACATGACCCGTGGTGGTTGGGCACCAGAAGGAGGCTTACCAACCGCCTGAGCCTTAGGCATGGTCAGGGAACATCCTCTGTCCGAACTCTTCTTTTTCTGGGGCCCCGGGGATTGAGAGCAGTACCTCACAGAGATCTGGATTCTGTGTGTGGAGCCATGGCAGTGCCGAGGGTCTCTTCCTTGGCACCGGCTCACGCACTGAGATTACCGGCACACTGCGCACCAAGGAAGCAGTGCTTGGGCTGGCTCCCCGGCACTGGGTTCTAACTGCGGCTGAAGCACTGCCTCCATGAGCAAAATCCAGAGGTGCTGATCTCGGTCCTTTAAGGTCCTAGGGTGGAACCCTCTTCAGCTTTTACAAGCCCCCCAAAGGAAACTCCAGGGGGTGCCCAGGCCAACCCTATGAATACTCCTAGGGGAAAATCTTCTGACTCATGCATGCGGCATGCGCACACCTGATTGGAATTGACATGAACAAGTACTTAAAGAAGAACATGTCTTCTTTGCTGTATCTTGGGCGCTTTCTTATCTGGCAGAGACGCTTGGCAGCGGTGCATGGCATGTTCCTAAAAGCCACATCTGGTGAAGCACAAGGGACAAGCCGAAGCGCGATCATTAAATTCACACAGAGCCTTGTAACATTTCAGTTAAATACACCTTTTTCAACACTGCAATCACTTTCTCACTGACCCTAGCCAGGCACATATCAGCGCAAACAGTCAAAGCCTGGTGAATGTTGGGGGAGGGGGGGCGCTCCACATAGGGAAAAGAGCATATGCTCTCTGCAAGCGTTGTGGTGCAGCATTCTATGGAAAAAATTCTAAAATTCTCCACACTTTTCTACAGGCGGTGGTCATTCTAGCAGACATCTCACTGCTAAGGGAAAGCAGGGAAATAAGGGTACATCTTGTGGCTTCTGCCCAGCTCCCTATGCTGCTCGCCTATCTTCCACTTTGATCCCTGCACAAGTGATTGCCAAACAGCACAGGAAAGTTTCCTACAACGGGGGAAGGAACAAATCTACTCTGCCATGGAACCTTTGGCAGAGGATTACTGAGTACCTCCAGGAAAATTTCCTGGAGATCTCTCTGGAGGATTCCCATGAGATCACGGCGTGCGTCAACTCCCTGTTCCACTGTACTGATTAGCTACACAGGGAAATGTCCACCTCACAGAAACACAGCCAGCCTCCCACATTTCTATACCATGAACCCACCTCTGCACTACACAAACCACAGGCACTTACCAGGCGTCTCACCTCCTGCTTCTTGCTCCCTGGAAAGCAACTGCTGAGACTGGCTAGACCCCTCCAGAGTGGAGAACAGTTCCTGGCTGCTTGTCCCACTGGGCGATCCCTCCAGGAGTTGCACACCCTGATCTAACTCCACCTCTTCAACAATAACTTCATCCTCTGGGTTAGTTCTTCTTTCTGCTGCCTACATTCCCTCTGAAGCATCCATGGGGCTCTTGGGGATGGAGGTGGGGTCGTCACAGAGCATAGCATCCAGCTCCTTATAGAACTGGCAGGTCTTAGGTGAAGCACCAGAGTGATGGTTTGCCTCCCTCACCTTATGGTACACCTGCCTCAGGACCTTTATCTTTGCTCTGCACTGCAGCATGTCCCAATCACAGCACTTTTCGCAAAAGCCTTGAGAAATGTGCCTGTAGGTATCTTAATTCCTATGGCTCAAGAGCAGCTGGGACTGCACAGCCTTCTCTCCCCATATACTGATCAGATCCAACAGCTCTGCAGTGCTCCAAGCAGGAGAGCATCTGCCATGGTCACCTTGGAAGATGCAATGAGACCTCTCCACGCTGAGCCAGCAGGAAACGGAATTTCAAAAATTCCCGGGGGCTTCTGGGGGAGAGAGGGGGTGGCGGGTGGATTGTCATTTACATGCAGGACAGCGGAGTTCAAACCGCTGACCAGGGCAGTCACGATGGGCCTTGTGGGACACCTCTTGGAAGCCAATTAAAGCAATGAAATCAAGTGTGGTGTCTACACTGGCACTTTGTTACGAAAAATGTAGAGGAAAAGATGTAAGTCTCTCATTGGGGTGGATGTATTCGTCACCCAAAACAGACATTTTTCCTGATAAAAGTCACATCACAGCGTATATTCATGCACTGGTCGACAAAAGGCAGTTTTTGGCGACGAAACTTGGTAGTGTAGACAAGGCCTTAGATATCATTTTACCCACTTTTGGCAAGGGAGATTCACTTTAACGCTTTAACTCAACAACAGTAGTTACTACTTTACAAGACAACAGCAGTTTAAGGAACCTGCCCCTCCTCCCTAAAGCAGCAGAATCATACAAACTTCACCCACTTAGTCAACAGAGAAATGCCTGTTGCAAGTTGTTCTTAAAACCAAAAACAGTATACTAGTCAGAAAAACTCCACCGAAATAAGCCTGGTAGCCAGTAGACAAAAACTGTACTAGCAGGAGATTATTTTTTGTCAGCTTCCACAGGAAGTCGTCACTTTTCAGAGAATTTAAGTGTTTTATGAAAAATGATTTACTATGAAAAATTAACAAGCCTAAAACAGATTTAACCCCTCACACCATAACTTTGAACAAACTGGAGTCTCTCATTTACCAACATGCTTATTCTAATGAAAAAGAAAACATACTGTAAAAAAAGTTTTTCTGCTATTTAGCTGTATTTTCCAGTTGTCTGACTCAGTGCAGCACCATTAAATGTCCCCCAAATTAAGTGGCTATCTTCATACTTGTGTACTTGATACACCAATAAGCCCCAGAATTCTTTTTAGGATGCATCAAAATCATTATGCAGCAAGCAAAGAAAGTAGGACTGCAAGTTCTGGGGACACGAATGTGAGATTTGGGCTTGGAGAGTCCAGATATAGTAAATAGGAATGGCTGGGTCAAAGCTACAGAGGATGGCACGAACAGTATCTGTAGGGGGGCTAAATCATTCACAATTTAGCTGATCAGAGTCTGGTAGTATTCTCATGCACTGCTGCCTCCACTGCAAACTTCTGTATTGCTGTGTAACATAACAATATCCTCTAGAAGAAGAAGTGCTCTGGACACAAACCAAATGAAAATATTGTAACATGCAACACAGAAAAGATATAAGCCAGTTCATAAATTCCATAAAACTAATGGTGAAGACTTCCTACTCCCCAAGTTTCTTTTTTCAATGTGGTGCTGCTTCATTCTTCAGAAACTTCAAAACATATATGGTATTTGATTAATTTATTTGGAAATGGTGTTTCTGTATTAACTGTTAAAATTAAGAAAAAACCAAGTAAGCCAATGTAAGTTCGAAATTGCTTATCTAGTTAGACTACATTTTATATTTGCATTGAAATTGAGAGTGGGAGGAAAAGATTAGCAAGCATTAGATACTTACACAGTGAGATTTTGCTCATATTGATCAGCAACTGCATTGGTAAGCTCTCTTTCCTCTACACTAGGCTCTGGTTTCAGAGTAACTTGGAGGCTCTCTGCCATTTCAAGAACATATCTAATATTGCAGGATGCTTCACTAATTTTAGCCAATAATGAGCCTTGTTCCATTCTTTCAAATTTAGAAAACTTGAAGTTCAGTACTCAGCTAACTTAGCCTACATACACCAACCAATACTGAAGTCTAATTAAAAAAAATTTCTTGTGACGTAACAACATACCCACTCCCTTCACTGTTTTAATTTTAAAAAAATTCTATATAAATCTCAAAGGTCATTTCCCTCCAAGAATGTGTCTTATCAGCCGACTTCAACAAACAATGATACATGGCAATTACTTTACAGCCTTTCATTTTATCGGTTGCTGTGCAATGCAATGGTATTTGCACCACCTCAGAAATTTTAAAATTCAAAGAAATACTTCAGTTCCTTAATCAAACCCCCTAAAAAAGCTTAACACAAGCCTCAAAAATGCAGTTTACATTTTTGTGTTCATTAATTATTTTGAAGCAATACTTTCTTCAGTTCATGAAGTTTGAAAAATAACATTCATATGATTCATGTCCACTTCCCAGCACCAAAAGAAAGTACAGACGACTGCACAGCTGTGTCAATCCAAGGTAACTTTTAGCCTAGTATCCAAAAACGTTAGAGAGACACATTCCTCATTACTGGAAACTAAGCTGCATTAATAACTCCCTGTGAACCACACAAACTTTACTTCAGTCAACTTGCTGTTATACCAGTGCCAGTGCTACCTCATTGGAGGTCCCAAACAGGAATATTTTTGTTCTCCCCCTTGGCCCCCATCACACACCTACGTCTTACTAATAATTAATAGGGGGCCCTCTGGAGCTGCTTGGGGCCCTAAGCAATTGCTTAGTCTGCTTATGGCTAGTGCCGGCTTTCTGTTACACTACAAGTAGAAAGAATATGGAACACAAACTGATTTGACTTTTCTTTAAGAAAAGAGAAATTCAAAAGTTTTTAATCCCCATAAGAAACTACACACAAAAATATTCTAGAACTACAATATAAAACTTTTTTGACACTGCTTTAATTCAACACACAAGTATACCTTCGCATTTCCAGTGATTTCCTACCCTCTACGTACCAGAAGGGCTAAGTTACCTTTTTATTCAGAGTAGCAGCCGTGTTAGTCTGTATCCGCAAAAAGAACAGGAGTACTTGTGGCACCTTAGAGACTAACAAATTTATTAGAGCATAAGCTTCCTTGGGCTACAGCCCACTTCATCGGATGCACAGAATAGAACATATAGTAAGAAGAAATATAGATACACATACAGAGAAGGTGGAAGTTGCCAAACTATAAGAGGCTAATTAATTAAGATGAGCTATTATCAGCAGGAGAAAAAAACTTTTGTAGTGAAAATCAAGATGGCCCATTTAGACATTTGACAAGAAGGTGTGAGGATACTTAACTTTAGGGAAATAGATTTAATATGTATAATGACCCAGCCACTCCCAGTCTCTAATCAAACCCAAGTTAATGGTATCTCGTTTGCATATTAATTCAAGCTCAGCAGTTTCTCGTTGGAGTCTGTTTTTGAAGCTTTTCTGTTGCAGAATTGCCACCCATAAGTCTTTTACTGAGTGGCCAGAAAGGTTGAAGTGTTCTCCTCCCACTTTTTGAATATTATGATTCCTGATGTCAGATTTGTGTCCATTTATTCTTTTGAGCAGAGACTGTCCCGTTTGGCCAATGTACATGGCAGAGGGGCATTGCTGGCACATGATGGCATATATCACATTGGTAGATGTGCAGGTGAACGAGCCCCTGATGGCGTGGCTAATGTGATTAGGTCCTAGGATGGTGTCACTTGAATAAATATGTGGACAGAGCTGGCATCAGGCTTTGTTGCAAGGATAGGTTCCTGGGTTAGTGTTTTTGCTGTGTGGTGTGTGGTTGCTGGAGAGTATTTGCTTCAGGTTGGGGGGCTGTCTGTAAGTGAGGACTGGTCAGTCTCCCAAGATCTGTGAGAGTGAGGGATCATTTGTCAGGATAGGTTGTAGATCTTTGATGATGCGCTGGAGAGGTTTTAGTTGGGAGCTGAAGGTGACAGCTAGCGGCGTTCTGTTATTTTCTTTTCTGGGCCTGTCCTGTAGTAGGTGACTTCTGGGTACTCTTCTGGCTCTGTCAATCTGTTTTTTCACTTCAGCAGGTAAGTACTGTAGTTTTAAGAATGCTTGATAGAGATCTCGTAGGTGTTTGTCTCTGTCTGAGGGATTGGAGCAAATGCCGTTGAATCTTAAGAGCTTTACAACTCTAAATACTCTTCTTTTTTTTTGACCAAGCGTCGGTCCTTTTCCTACCCCCCTCATCTCTTTTATGCTTTTTGGTTCTTGGCATTCCTAGCATAATAGGATGCAGATGTTGATTGGGGCAGCTAGATGTTACCAGAATTTTTTTTTTTTAAATCGAAAGTACAAAGTCCCTTCTCTGAAGGATACAGCCTCCCTATGTTGATCCCACAGCATGCCCTACTACCCATTGCACACACTATGCTGACTTTTAAGGCTTATGGTAATCAATCTGTAAGTATATTTCAGAAAAATCTAAACGCTGTTCCTGATACATCTGCCCCTCACATTTGCCCATGTTCTTTCCTCAACATTGCCTCTAGTCGCAGAAAGTTTAGTACCCAGAATACCAGACTAGTCTCTAGTTATCTAGGGGAAGTTATTCTCCAGCTGGTTCAGTTAAACTAGGCTTTAAAGATGGAGAGGCCTGCTGGTTTCATGGATGAAAATGATTAACTTAAGCAAGATGGTAGTACTCCTAAATTTACTTTAGATCAGGGGTCGGCAACCTATGGCACGCGTGCCAAAGACAGCACGCGAGCCGATTTTTAATGGCACACTGCTGCCTGCCGGGTCCCAGCCACCGGCCCCGCTCAACCTGCTGCCGAACCCAGGCTGGGACCCCGGCAGGCAGCAGCGTGCCATTAAAAATCCTGCCCACCCCGGCCCACTCTTCTCCCCCCCTGCGGGGGCATGGAGAAGAAGCTTGGTCCTGCCAGCTGCTGCTGCAGAGCAGGAAAGCTCCTCCCTCCCCCGCCTCTTCCCCCAGCATGCTGGGTTCCTGCCCCTCCTCGCCACCAACCAGCTGATGGCCCTTTCGGAGGAGGGGGAGAAGCGGAGCCGGAGCAGCGAGGCTCCATGGAGGCGGCGGAGAAGAGGTGGGGACGGGGCCTTGGGGAAGGGGGGTGGAATCAGGGCATATCCCCTCCAGCCCCGTGCTGTGAGCTGCTCAGGGCAAGGGGCTGGGAGCACCCCCACAACCCCAGCCCATACCCCAAACCCTCTGCCCTGACTCCTGCACACCCCTCAGCCTCCTGCCCTGACCCCTGCACCCCCCCACGACCCCAGCACCCCTCACACATACCCAGCCCCCCCACACCCCTTGCCCTGACTCCTGCGCCCCCTCACATGCCCCCAGCCCTCTGCTCTGACTCCTGCACCCCCCTCACACCTCCCCAAACCCTATGTCCTGACTCTTGCACCCCCCACATTCCCACCCCCTGCACCAAATGGGAGTTCCTGCACCCACCCCCCACTCCCTGACATTCCCACCTGCACCCCTTGCACCAAATGGGAGCTGCCCAGGTAAGCACTCCACCCCCAAACCTCCTGCCCCAACCCTTAGTCCCCGCCCTCATTCTAGCTCCTGGCCAGACCCTACAGCCCAACCCCCACCCTGCTCCTTCACCCCCAGCCCTGTGCTCAGTGCATTCCCACCTTCAGCTCAGTGCAGAGAGGAAGAGAATGGGCTAGAACCAGGGAGAAGGTAGGTACCCACTCTATATGGGCAGGGCCAGGATCCCAGACCGGCAGCGGGTTGAGTGGGGCCGGCGGACGGAACCCCAGACCGGCAGTGGGCTGAGCAGCAGCGGGCTGAGCCGCTCAGCCCACCGCGGGTCTGGGGTCCCAGTCGCTGGCCCCGCTCAGCCCGCTGCCAGTCTGGGGTTCTGGGTGCCGGCCCCTTGCCAGCCAGGGTCATGGCCACAGGTCCCGCTCAGCCTGCTGCCGGCCTAGGTGAACGGAACCCTAGGCTGGCAGCGAGCTGAGCGGACCAGCAGCGTAAGATCAGCATTTTAATTTAATTTTAAATGAAGCTTCTTAAACATTTTGAAAACCTTGTTTACTTTACATACGACAATAGTTTAGTTATATAATATATAGATTTATAGAGAGAGACCTTCTAAAAAACGTTAAAATGTATTATTGGCACACGAAACCTTAAATTAAAGTGAATAAATGAAGACTCGGCACACCAATTCTGAAAGGTTGCCGACCCCTGCTTTAGATTGACAGTCTCCTGTCCCCATCACTACAAAACTGCTTTTTGACTTACACTGAATGATTTTTGGAACGTTTGTATAGATAGACCATAACTCAGAATATGGACCCTTCCCACTGGTGTTGCTGTGTCTCCTGTCAAAATGGCATTTAAGTGCTAAACTAAGCATTTAGTTTATATCATCATAATATGGAAAATAGGGCCCTAAGACCTTCCCAAATCTTTATTGCTTATGGGCTTAGAGGTTTGGTTTTATAGCTAGGTGGTTAAGAGAGGAGTAAGGGCGGCTTAGGTTAAATTGAAAGAAACTAGTTCACCCTGAGGTACCTCTGTTTTCACTCCCTTTCATGACTCACTTATTACTTCAGTAGAAACATGCTTCAGCACACTCTCTTTTAGCATACTTACAGGTAAGGCAGCACGTCTCTCGGAGGTCATGGAAGTCACAGATTCGGTAATTTTCCGTGACCTCTGACTTCTGCAGCAGCTGGTGCGGCTGGCTCCAGGGCTGCCCGAGCAGATCAGGCAGCCCCTGGCCCAGTTGCACCAGCCAATGCTGGGGCAGTCTCTGGCCACCGCACCCCTATGCCCCAGCAGCAGTTTGGGTGGGAGGCTCAGGACTGGGGCAGGGATGCCAGGCAGCGCTTACCTCAGGGGGCTCACCAGAAGCAGCCGGCATATCCCTGCTGCTCCTAGGCGGAGGGGCAAGTGGGCTCTGTGCGCTGCCCCTGCCTGCAGGCACCACCCCCGCAGCTCCAATTGGCTGTCGTTCCTGGCCAATTGGGGCTGCAGAGCTGGAGCTTGTGGCAGGGGCCCCCTGGCCTTCCCTCCCCCTAGGAGCTGCAGGGACATGCCAGCCTCTTCCGGGGCGCTGTGCAGAGGTAGGGAGCTTGCGAGCCCTGCCAACCCTCCCCTGCTCCCCAGCACCAGCAGGAGTCCCAGGCCCTGTGCCGCTGCCACCCCCCACCCCCACCCCCACCCCAAGCAGGGGTCCTGGGCCCTATGCCGCCCCCCACTCCTTCCAGCACCAGCAGGAGTCCCCGGGCCACCCCTCACCTCCCTTCACCCCTTCCCAGCACCAGCAGGGGTCCCAGGTTGTGTGCCGTTCCCCCCCACCCACACACCCACCAGTGGGGGTCCCAGGCCACCCTGCCCCAACACCTGTAGTCCTCCCGCAGCCCCCGGCCCAAGTTTTTGTTCGGGGTATATAATATAGTAAAAGTCATGGACAAGTCACAGGCCGTGATTTTTTGTTTACTGCCCCTGACCCGTCCATGACTTTTACTAAAAATACCCATGACTAAAACGTAGTCATAGGACATTTGATCTGAAGTTCAAAATTTTCTCAAAGTGGAGGGGCCGCAATTCCGCCTCACTTTCTTGTACAATTGTCTATCTTTGTGAGCTGCAGCTTTTAAGCACATGCTTTTTAAGATTTGTCTCCTTCAGAAACTGACTTATGTATTTGTACCATGTATAATACAATGAGGCCAAGACCCCAACTGTTCCTCTGGGTGCTACTGTAATATAAACAAGAATAAGAACTACCATCTAGACTTTTCCACGACCCAGTTCATGAAAGCAATCTCTTCAATCTTATTCCCCATCAGCGCCCAACAGAAATGGAACCTGCAGCTTGATACCGAAATGAGGAGTGAGACTGATCTAGAATCAGTCTTGATAATCACAAATTGATGGTTTTCCTTCTTAATGAAACTTATAGATACCATATATTTCAAAAGAAATGTAATCCAAGTTACCAAAGGTTTACGCAGAGGCCATCTGAAATCAAATTCCAAGGATAACTAAATACCTAACAACATGGTCTTTTAGTTACGCTCAAGAAGTCTGACTTCTGGTTTGGTGTCCCAAAAACAGATCTACTTAGAACTCAGTATTAACACATTGCCAGACAAAACTACTGCTCTCTCTGAAATTTTAAGCCAGAATTTAACAAGTACAAGTGAAGAATATTGCAGAAAAGTTGACTGTCAAACTCCTAAAAGCCTAGTTACTCCTAATGCTTTCTTGCATACAGCCAGAATTAGAAGTTAACTTCTGTGAACCACCTCAAAACTGCAATTTGAAAAAAACTTATTGATAGCAAACGTATGTAACTCAAGAGTTCTTTAATTACTACAAGATATCATATTCACATTACTATTTACACAATCCTTTAGATCCAAAACTGAAAGTCATGTTTGAATTTAAAGCGCAGTATTACTCATTTCTCCTTCTCAGCATTCTCAGTTGCACAATACATTGCAACCTTGTACTGAAGTAAGGATTTATCTACTTCCATAGCTTCAGGAGACTTCTCTCTGGATTATTCACTTTTGATCAAACACAGCATGCCAAGTTTCGGAGGGGGTTTTTCGTTTGTTTTGTTTTAGGGAATTATGTTGACACTTAGTGAATCATCACAAAATTTAAGGGCAAAAACCCTTTGTTCTGAAGTGGAGATCTGCATCAGTACTGATAATGCAGTTCAGTTACGTACTACATATGCACAGTACTGAAGTCATAACTTGCTCCCAAAAAAAAAACTTGCTCATGTTTTAACGTGTATATTATTTGAGACTAATTTAGCCAGCAGTGTATCTGAAAACAAGGTTTAATTTTATAGTTCTCAAAGAAAAATTGTAAACTCATTTTAGTGTCATCTACTATGAAACATATGATACAGTGTATATTAGGAATCTGTTCATTTTACTGTTAATTTGAGTTCTCATAAGAAATTACAAATTGTGTTTTGTCCACTTCATTGTATTACACAACTATTTGAGTGACATCTTGTGGTGCTATTCAGTATTACTTTCCCCTTCCATTAAAGGTATACTTATATTCATTATCGGTTTGCGAGGCTGAAAATTCAACAAAAATATCTTAAACATATGCATTTAAAGCAGTGCACTTTGGGTGTGATCTAAACACTTCCTCCTACTTATTACAATCAATCAGAGGAGAAAACAGCTGGTTGCTCTCAGCAAGACCCAAATTTCCTTGAGGTTTGAAAAAACCATGATGTAGCATCCAAAAGCAGATATTTTCTGGACTGGGGAAAAGAAGTGAAGGGGGAAATATACTTTATCTACAGTATAAACAAAAGTGCAAAAAAAAAATTCATTTTCCAAAATAAGCAGGGATAGAGGGGGCGAAAATGGGGACAGATTATCTACTGATTACCAGGACAGCAGATACCTCCCACCACAACCTTTCAGAACTCAAAATTCAGCTTCACAGCAACACTTCTCAAAGCATTCCCCATTTGTTGTTTCTCAGTTTCAAGTCAGATGAAAAACATCCCATTGAGAAAGAAAAATACACATAGAAAGGATTTAAAGCTAGTCAAAATCTTTCAGCCTGAACATATAACTTTATAGTTACGAGGCATGTGTTTTTTTATTTGCTGAGAAACAGGGTAAGACATACATACTTCAAACTCCCACACCCTAATTCAGTTCACATCACTTTTAAATAAAAGGTCAAGCTCAAAGGGACTACTTCCATGTTTAAATGTTGGCACATACCTTGCTGATTAGGGGCCCAAATCATTCTGTAAAGTATATTTTGTATTTGTGATCAGGTATCCAGGTGACCAACTGGATACTGTTCCTGGAAGGAAGAGGATGTGGCAGGGAAGACTTCAGAAGGAAGACTCCTATTGATTAAGATATAAATACTAGATTTTTTTTTATAAACGCAATTGAAAAAGTTACCTTAAATTTTGATCTGTGTGCCAAGATGCTTCAACTTGGCATTTTCATTATGACAACATGAATTTTTGATCCATTTACATTTCCCCCCCCGGAACAATATTTTTTACTGTATGATAAAAGCAACTATGTTCAATTACAGTACTACATGCTAGTAAATACCAAAAACAACTTATGTATTGCTTTATACAAATGAAGTGAGGCAAAGGTGGAGTATAGCCACACCACGTATTTCCCAACACAATCTTTTAAAAAGCCACACAATGGAGTTTTAGTTTTTTCCCTCCCTAAGAAAACACAAAAAGCACACAAAGTGAACAAGGTATTTAAATTAATAAAACAATCGTCGTTTCTCACTTCATGTATGCAAACATACAATTTTATTCCTTTATGTTTTTATCTTTGGACCGTGCATGACTGGAGACTCAGTTTTTCTAATCTTTTCAGACTTTCTATCACTGACTGCATCTTATTCCCTCCTAGTTTATTACCATCTATGAAGTGGATTAAATGTACAATTTACTTCCTCTAGATAACTTTAGTACATGGTACTGTCCTAATAGTGACATTTGTGGAGCCCCAGCTGAGACTTCCAATCTGATGTTATCCCTATTCCCACTTACCTGCTATTCCTGTTTATTTCAGTTCGTAGTCCCACTAGTCTGATGTGCGTCCACACTACAGATTTCTACGCAAACACTGTGTCCTGATCTCAAATTCTCATGATATTCCATATCAAAAACACCATTAAAATACAGATGCAGTCTCACCTCTGCATTACGTTTTTTCCTGTCAGCATGTAATTCTATCAAGGAAGCTATCTTGGTTATCCAGCAAGTTTTTCTTAGTGAATCTATGATGATAACAGCTCATCCATTTGTCGTGCAAGTGTCCATTATATGTATCCCCTTAGTCATATTTTAAACTATACTAACATTCACTAGTTCAGGGATAGGAACTTTTAAGGAAACTAGGAAAAGCTCATCAAATCTGATGCAAGGAGACATACTGAGCTGTGATCTTCTAGGTCGGTGGTTTTCAAACTGCAGGTCGCGACAACTCTGGTCAGCGCTGCCAACCGGGCCCTTAAAAGTCCCGTCATCAGTGCTGCCCAGCTAAGGCAGGCTAGTTCCTACCTGTTCTGACACCACGCTGCGCCCCAGAAACAGCCAGCAACAGGTCTGGCTCCAAGGCCGGGGGAGGCCACGGGGCTCTGCGTGCTGCCCCTACCCCGAGCACCACCTCTGTACTCCCATTGGCCAGCTTGGGTGGTGGTGTCTGCGGGCGAGAGCCATGCAGAGCCGCTTGCGTGCCTCCGCCTAGGAGCCGGACCTGCTGCTGGCTGCTTCCGGGGCGCAGTGCAGTCTGCGGTGCCAGAACAGGCAGGAAGCCTGCTGTAGCACGCCTATGGTAAACCCAACCCAGAGCCCCAATCCCCTGCCCTGAGCCCCCCCGAACCCAGAGCCCCTTCCTGCATCCCTAGCCCCACCCCATCCCAGAGCCTGCATCCCCAGCCCAGAGCCCTGACCCCCTCCCACCCCAACCCTCTGCCCCAGCCCTGAGCTCCTCCCTCACCCCAAACCCCTCATCCCCAGCTCCGTTGGGTCACAGGCATGAACAATTTTCTTCAACTGGGTCGCCAGAAAAAAAGTTTGAAAACCACTGTTCAATGTTAACTGCATCTCCCCCAACTTCACCAAATATCAGCACCATGGTTCCACCATACAAATGTTCTCTAGATATACTTAGTTGTTGCTGGGCCTCTTTAGCCACCATATGAACTCTGCCAAGAGGCAGCAGCTCAATCTTGGCTCCCATTGACAGTTTGTTTCTTGAAATTGCCTCTCCTTAACCCCCGTCTTTGTCTACTCTTCCATCAGTTTGTCACCACAGTATTGCATTTGTTGCTCCTACCACATTACACATCCCACCCCCTCTGCCTTGACCTACACATAGCACATTTAAGTGCTACAGGAAGGAGAATCAGTTTAGCTGTAGTTTTTATTTCTTATAATCCATTGGTCTTGACATCTCTTACTGGGTCAGACCTGCCCATTCTACAACAGACAGCTCAAGTTGAGCCCTGCAGCAAATGGTTCAAAGGTAAGGTTAGTGAGACCTTTAAGAATCTGATTGAAGCACTACATCTTCTGTTTTTGTTCTATTTGTGCAGCACATAGGACGAGAGTCCTGGACGCTGAACAAGGCTCCTAAATAACAGTTGTCTTGGTAAGAATTTATTCGAATTTATACACATTGAAGAACCTATCCATACACTCGTGGTGCTTCCTGACTAAAAGTACATTTGAGTTTTTAATAGACAATTTGTAAATTAAAAAAAATACCCCCAAACTAGGCATTAGCTTCATCTTGAAGTCTGAAGCACCATATTGATGAGATTCCCACCCTTGCATCTCAGATCCTTAATATAAGACGACTTAGACAAGTTTGAGACTTTGAAGAATTTTGTCCTTTGTGGCACAGACAGACCAGACTTAATTCTGAGACCAACTGCCAATGCCCAAAAGCCCCCTCCTAGAATTATCCACTGCAGTTCAACTGTGATCAGAAGAATTCCCAATTCAACTGACGACAACATAACTGGCTCTAGGTCTCCACGGGCCCTACAGACCTTCAGCTTTGACTTGGACATCATTTCTGTATCTTTACAGCAATTTACTCTTTTCATCTTTAGTTTATTATTGCCTAGAACAATTCCTCAGAACACAGATGTCTCCTTCAGGACTTTTAGCAGTAGAAATGAAGTCCTTACAACTTCAGTAGTTTTTTGAGAAGGAAGCATATGGCCAACTTAGTCACACATGTTGACAATTTCTGTGTTGAGAGTTACTGACTTTGTTTACTTAATTGTTGATATTCCCCCAACAAACAGTGATTCCATGGCTTAGATACTTCAGTACTGATGTCTAGTGCTGAGTTTCCCATTTAAGTTACTTGCTTTAATGCATTCATTTAGTATATGGAGAGCAAAAAGACTAAACGTCAGTTTCCATTTCAGTGGCTTTCAAACACTAATTATTAGGGATCTCTCTCTGACCTGGAGACATTAGTGCAAGTTCCACAGAGAGCACAGCACCTCAGGTCTCCAGACACCCTCAAATGAGATTCCTGAATGTCTGTTGGCCTAGTCTACTTACAAAGGCAGATCTGTCTGTCTTACACTGGATTGACTCAGCATCCTAAATGCGATATTTCATCTCTGCCTGGTGCAAAGAGGCTTTGAGTCTGGAAGGTCTTAAGGTCTGGAATATGTTCGCAGGATGGCCACCCAGAGGCTCAGGGACTCTATCCAAAGACCTTATAGAGATGACAATTTCAGTCATCCCATAAGATACATAACTTGTTCCATTACACTGCATTTGAATACTTGCACTTTTAAATCTTCACTGTTTGGCACCTTCAGAATTTGCTGAGGAATCAAAGCTGAGGCATCACTGATCTCCCTGTAGGACTAGATGCATGAAGGTATGCCACCCCACTCCTAATAGACTCATTTTTTATAACCTCTCTGCTGCTAAACTACACTTGAAGTGCAAGTATAAATATTTAAAGTTCCTCAACACCAACAAAATATTTCAAGAAAGGAAGAATAGACCAGTGGCTCCTTATCTTTAAGGCTTGAACATGCAAAGCTTTAAAAAAAAAAAAAGTTTTGCACACCCAAGTATTGTAAGCAGACATTTAGGGGATGATGCCTAGATCTCAGCTTCATGTTTCCCACTCAACTTACCTCAGAAAATGATACAAAATCATACTTTAATAAACCTAAAACTCCCTGTGTGCTTAAGTTCATGTTTTACAGTATGTAATATAATTCATCTGAAAAATACTCAGTCTTCACAACTAGCTTGCTTTGACAAGCTACATTAACTCATTTCTCCAGGAGGTACAAGGACTGTCTAGTTATGATGAAGCTGATCAGCTGCATTAAAATACTACCCTTTTTCCTTTGAAGGGTACATTTTATCATTTGGGCAAATGTGGGCATTATGAGGTTGTCTAACACATTAGTCTTGTAGCAGGTGATTGATGCTGGTATTGTACAGAGTCTTCGTCACAGTGAGAAATATCCTAATAGTCTCCACTTCCGCAATACACTTCTCACTTTTGCCAAACAGATATCTAGCTTTAGTGGATTATGTAGTTCCCATGTACACTGGCATACAGTGTAGGAACTATACAGTTAGATGGCATGTGGATAAACCATCATTAATGGGACTCTTTTCATTCTCATGTTTCTCTTACTAGGATTTCAGTGTAACATGGTCACTGAGGTTCTACATCCTTTTTCATCTTGCCAACTTGGCTCCAGTGTATTCCTCAGGCCAACAGTGTATTCCTCAGGTGCTTCTGAAAAATGCTGCTCATGCCATTACTTTACTGGTATAACACACTGAGAAGAATGCCAGCCTGCCTATACTTTGGTAATGTGAACTCATTTCTTGTATTCTGTGAACACTGAAGAATTCCCATTTGTTCAACTGCTGTCTAGTAGCCGCAAACACACTTTTGCTTAAGAGGATCTGTCCCTCATATCATCAAATATCTATTTTTAAATTCCTAGAAATATGAAACTAAGTGATGGGAGCATTTGAAGCCTTCCTCAAATCCACTGGGAGGTTAATCATTCCAGAAACTTATGATAAATCAGGCGAACTTCCCCTTTCCTAGCTCACTCAACACTTAAGACTTCTTGTGGAGCCCACCTGCCCAAACAGTTGTCATTACAAGCCATCCCATTCTGCTTATGAATATACTAGGCATGTAAATTGATCATCTGCACCCATCACAGTATTCAGCTACATAGCAACACCCTGGGGCTTATCCTTAACCGGTTAGAGCTGTAGACTTGTCATGGCAGCATCTCTAGGGCCATACTGAAACCTCGGAGAGAATCTTTCTTCCCAGATGGAACATGATGTCTGCTACGGTGCTGCTATATGCCTAACAAGCTGAAACAGGTCAGCTAAATGGTCCTCTACTGCAGCCAGAAAAGGTTCAAAATAGTGTAACAGACCCTCTGCACAGCTGTGAAGTTTTAAAGTTAACATAGCTACCCCGTGCAAGTCCTCAGGGCATTCTGCTCATTAGGTATCAAAAGACTCAAGATCTTGATTCCAGTTTTGCATAGCAAGATTTTCCATATTAAGAGGAACAGACACCACCAGTACCAACGAAGAGGCCAGGTGCACTTACTTGATACATGTTTGACCGTCTCTAATGTATTAAGTAATGGAACTGAATTTAAATCCACATTCATCCACTTTAGAATTTGGCTTCTGGTGAACAGAAGCAGTCTATATCTTTTCCTCTCACCACATAATTCCCCAAAAGCAACAAAACTGTTTTCACACTGGAACCATTTGTCTAATTGTTTTAAGGCCTTGAACTATGCGCTAAATGGAGGTTGATTATCCTGTGTGAGGAAGTCCTTCCTCTGAACCAGTCTGAGGAGGAGGTTTTTGAAGACCATAAAGCTAGCCCTTTTCCAAACTACCTTGCATCTACCTGGTTCAAACACCTGAATTTGTGACAATGCAAAGAATTAAGTTTTTCTGTGTATCTGCCTTTCAGATAAAATATTATGATTGCTGTATATTATGTTCCTCAAATTGAGGACAACATATGGGTCTACCTCTGTATATTTGCCACCCGTTCAGTACTTCTCTTAGCTTTCCCCATTTCCTATTTTGGATGGAGATCTCCATATTTTTCTAGGTTTACAAAAAATACCTTGCCTTGTATAGCTTCTCTGTTCCTCTACAATCCAATCTGTGAGTCTGCAGACACTACCCTTGAGCTTTTAGCCTCCAAAAGTAAACGTCCACTCGATCCTCTCTCTTCTAAAGATACCACATTAAGTAAATAGTTTCCTCTTGAAGATAACATATGACTGGATTCTTACTCATCCACTCACCTCCCCCGAGAACTGGATTTAGAGAAGTTAGCATTTTAAAGTTAGGACTTGTCCAAACATTATCTGTATATCTATTATTACTATTACACTTCACATTTGGAGGAGTTCTCCATTTCTGGCTTGCCCAGGCAACAAAATGGCATGTTCTAGAGCACACTGAGGTACTGGCAGTTCATTTCAGAATGGAGATGAATTACTGGTGCCTCAAAGAGCCAAAAATCTTTGAATACCAAGGGAGTTCTGCCATGTCTCACACTAAGGAGATGAGACCCTAAAACAGAAACACACTCAAAGGATGTCTTCAGAGAAGTAGAATTACAAGTACTTATTCCTTCACCTCTGCAAACTTTGTTGCAACAGCATGTTATGGAAAGACATTTTAGTGCCATCTATGACCCAAATGTCCATAAGACTGAGTTTTTACTGTCAACTATAGTAGAAAGAGCCTGAGATATGAGGCCTGGTATTAGGCCTCGGGACTGAACTAAAAAAGCCTTGCTGATATAAAGCAGTTAGTAAAAGTAAGTCTATAAGCAAAAGTCAGGCCCTGCTAAAAAGCAGATGCTTGCCGGCAAGTTTACTGTCCAGTACATGAACTCTGCACCAGTATTGCTAGCATTGCTAAAACACACTAAATATGTAAACACATTCCAGCAGACTAGCACAAGAACACTCCAAGCTAGCACAAAGTAAGATGGTCTGACTGAAGTGATGAATAGTGATATTTTGTCTGAAACATCAGGAGAAAGGTACAAGGGGAGATAAACATGTCATGAAACGCTTAAGGTGATACGTAAGTTGTTGAGACAAAGAATTTGAAATAAATCTATAAATGTTAACCTTAACCTTAGTCAGGCTGAGGGGGGAGGAATAGGAAGTCCCACTGTTCACTGAGTTGGTCCACTGTAATGGGCATACATGTCTTAGTATTCCTAGATACTAAGTCTATAGAGTGCTAGTATCCCTAGATACTAGTCTATGGAGTGCTATCATCATGCTTTGTTGACAATAAACCTGGCTGAGCGCCTCTGCTGATGAGCCAAATGTGTAGTCTTCTTGGGCAGTTCAATCCAGGTCTGCTGCATCAGCTACCTGTGCAGAGCTGGTACAACACACATGCAGCCAACAACTGACAACACCAACAACTGTGGCAACAGGTAATAAACAGCCAGAAATATATTTTAAACTAAATCAAAGGGCCTTTTTGGAGAAACCACAAAACAGGTTGCATTAGAGAGGATCACATCAATAGATGATGGCCTTCACACTGACACATGCCAGTTATGAAAGAAAAGAAAGATGATGCATCCACTGTAGCTTTCTTGATATCAAGTTATTATGTTAAGTTGTGATAGATCAAATCTTGCAACAATTGCCACTCATTTTTGTTTACTTTTAGTTAATATTGAGGTACCTAGTATGTGGTTCAGAGTACTGACCGTAGACCAGTGGTCACCAACCAGTCGATCGCGATAGACTGGTCGATCCTGGAGACTTTCTCAGTTGATCACGATCTCTGGTGGTGTAGTGGGGGCTGCCGCGAAGGCAGGCCCCCTGCCTGCCCCGGTCCTACGCCACTCCTGGAAGCGGCCAGCATGCCCCCACAGCCCTAGGGGACGGGAGGGGCAGGAGTCTCCATGTGCTGCTCCTGTCTTCAAGCACGGCCCCTCCAGTTCCCATTGGCCTGTAATGGGAAACTGTGGCCAATGGGAGCTGCGGGGGCGATGCCTGCAGAGACAGGCAGCACATGGAGCCATGTGGCCCCCCCCGACCTGACGGCCACAGAGGCACCTTGGCCCCTTCTGGAAACGGCGTGAAGCTGGGGAAGGCAGGGAGCCTGCCTTAGCTCTGCTGAGCTGCCGACCGGGAGCCGCCAGAGGTAAAGTGCCAACGGGAGCCCGCACCCCATTCCCCCTCCAGGACCCAGTACCCCATGCTCCCTCCTGTACCCCGAACCCCTGCCCCAGCCCTGAGCCCCTCCCAGAGCCAGCACCCCATACCCTCCCTGTACCCCAACACTCTGCCCAGCCCGGAGCCCCCCTCCTGCACCCAAATTCCCTCCCGGAGCTTGCACCCCTCACCCTCTCCTACATCCCAACCCCCATCCCAGGCTCAGCCCAAAGCCCCCTCCCACACTGCAGCCCGTTGGTCCCAGCCCAGAGCCCACACCCCCTCCCGAACCCCAACCCCCTGCCCCAGCCTCCGAAAGTGAGTGAGGGTCGGGGAGAGTGAGCGATGGAGAGGGGGGTGATGGAATGAGCAGGGCAGGGCTTCAGGGAAGGGTAGATCCTAGATTGCCCTTAAATTCAAAAAGTGATCTTGGGCGTAAAAAGTTTGGAGACCACTGCTGTAGACTCATCTTAGTATTGTATGACACATTCCAGCCAAACCATTCATCTTTGCTGGCTCACAGACCCAACAGAAACTGGCATACCACCATACCAGTGGGTACCATGCCACTCTAACAGATGAGCATGAATTTAGATTTGCTCGTGAACCAGTATATGCATCAAGTTTGAATATTAGGGGTGGATTCCCCCTTAAAGAATTTCATAAATGGCAGACTCTACAAGCTTTCAATGACTGGTTAACAGATGTCAAATCAAATCTCTAATTTTAAAACTCCAAAAATACCTTTGGCGGCTGTTGAAAGAAAGTTTTTAGATCTGATGAATTTGGATTAATCTTCTGCACAGAGAAATAATCTTAATGAAATCCCCATGTTAGATCAGCTCTCTGCCGAAGACTATGGAAAATTTCAGGGCCAGGGGGAACAGTTTTGCAGTCCAGCCACCTTTCCTGATGAATAGCTCAGCAGCATACATAAGCCAGATCTGCAGGAAAAGGACCCTAATAAATTACAAATGCAGTTTGTCTGGCAATTCTAGTTTAAAGATGCAAATCACTAACGTTGAAAATGCTTGTTATAAATTTTGCCATCTTTGAAATGCTTAAATACCACACCTATCTATCAGTAAATACTTATGTTCTTCATGTGGTTTGCCTGTAAAATTTGACATTTGGTTAAATATTTCAGAACAAGTTTTATTGCTACAAACATGAAATTTCCAGGAACCAAATCATATTAAATGTTATATTTATTGCATACACGTAAAAGTATTTTAGCAATATGATGAGAACAGATTTGTTGATAGTG
Source organism: Natator depressus (assembly GCF_965152275.1). Classification (NCBI taxonomy): domain Eukaryota; kingdom Metazoa; phylum Chordata; order Testudines; family Cheloniidae; genus Natator; species Natator depressus. The sequence continues at coordinate 44,776,320 of NC_134238.1, read as the reverse complement.
AAGGTTTCATCTATTGAGCTGCAAACAGCTTCATGAGGCAGGACCTGTATTGTAGGACATGCATACACGTTCATTCTACAGCGCTATATTGGCCATATTTCCTCCCAATGCTAAAGGAGAAAACAAGGATTGGTTAAGCTCTTGTACCCTCACCATAGAAGTATAGTACTGAAGCACAGCATACTACAGGTTCATTATGCTTAGTTATGAATTTTTTTGCTAAGTTTGCAGCAAAACAACATATCACTATACTGTAGAAATTATTTCCATGTCCTTTCCAATAAGGCATTTTATTTAACTGACCTAATCAAGCCAAAGCTTTCTAGGCCAACTCACTTCGGTCATGAGGATCTCTATCACTACTACTACTCACATATTAAGCCAATTTTCCATTCTAAAGGAATCAGAGCCATTTCTTTCTGATCCTGTGTTTCTACTCTGAGATGAACAAGCCCTGCCATTCACCTCTGTGTTCTTGATATGGTTGGGTTGATTCAAGTAATCAGAAGATTTGTTAGAAGCAATGCATACTGAATAGATTGATTATATTTCTCTCCTCTTTGGTTTGGGTTCAATCAATACAAAAGAAAGGTGAGAAAGGGGCACTGCACATTCCAATTTTAGTCAGAATGATCTCTCCCATTCTAAGACTTTCCCATCGCCTCTCTAATCACAAACATTTACTGCAAAAGCTCTGGCTCAAAATTATCTTTAGCCGAGCCAAACAAAGATATATAAAATAACTGCTTTCCTAACATAACTCATCACACAACTTAAATAATTAATAAGAGCAATGTTTAAAAAATCTCATTCTTTTCTTATCTTTTGTGTGAATATTCATGCAATTACATGGATCTTTGATAAAGAACTTTTTTGATTCTCCCTACTAAACTCCACCACTTAAGAGGCAAGCACAGCAGTCTTAAGACATGAACACCATATCACCACATCACTGAAATAGGAACCAGAAATCCAAACTCACACAAACTCTTGAAGTGAAAGGGCTGGCAGTATTGTTGAAGTGACATGTTCACCCATGAAGGCAATGCATATCACTCTGCTCTCCTCTGGTCCCTGCTGGCCATCTCTGAAGTATTTTCTAGCTCTGCAGGCAGAAACACTAAAAGATGAGAACTTCTGAGGAATCCCCCTTTCTAATCCTGGACTGAAACGATCCCTTCCCCAGGAATTTGGGGAGGGAAGGCAACCTTAATTTGGCCCTTTTGTGTGTACGCACCATGATAGTCTTTGATTACATGATCACATACTTTTTTCCCCACTGGACCTCTGAATCATTCAGTGCACAGGATGGAGCATGTTCTGGAGATGAATCACGATTGTGTAGTGGAGGCTGTTGTCTATAGGATCCCTGCCTCATTTGTTGCCAATGTTGAAAGGTGTGTAGTGAATAAGGCTGGGAATTGGAAGAGAAAGGATTGTTAAGGCTGCTCTCAATGCTGCCCTGGAGAATTGGATTCTCTTCCCATCTCTGCCATAGCGTTCCTCTGTGATGCTAGGCACTTAAGCCAAGTTTTTCAAAGCTGTTCACTAATTGTGTTTTCTGGGTGCCCAACTTGCAAAGGGGATGAGTACTCACAGCTGCAACTGAAATCAGTGCGGGATGTGTATTGCACTTAGAAATGCTTTATAATACCAAGCACTCTGAAAGCCAAGTCTTGGGCATCTCAGATTGGGCACTCAGAATTAGTGAATACTTCCAACCTTAATCTTTCTCTATGCCTCAGACCCCAATGCGTAAAAAAAGGATAAGATCCCCATGTCTCAGTGTGTTGTGAAAATGAATTTTAGTGTTTGTAAACCACTCAGATACTATGCTGATGAATGCCACAGAAAAACCCTTGAAGAAATTAATAATTCTGTATTCAGAGCAGGGGTTGAAAACAGTATAGTAAATAAGACATGAGGCCACACATTGAACAACAAGGAGAAAACAAAATATTGAATAGCTTGTCATTTGATAAGCACTATCACTGTTGTCCACTGAATGAAGCTAGTGTCCTGTGAAAAATAAAATAGTATGCAATAACGTAATTAAAAGACTATTACAACATACATTGGAGAGCCGAACATAGGCAACCTAAATACTGGCTTTTCCTACCTTTTGAATGCTTAACTTTACAACCTTAACTTTTTAATGTAATTTTGAGTATATTACTACTGACCGCTTGTACATGATGAACATTCTCAGCTTGTGATCTCTTGTACCAAGGTAACTAATTTTTAGTTCAGTGATTAATGTATCTGTCAGAAAGAGGTCTGAAACAGAATTACCCTGAATTGGGTGTAAGACAGTGTTAAAAAACGTATAGATCTTCTAAAAACCCCAACAATCTTTTACTACTAGCTGCATGAGAACTCTAGCATATACCTCCCAGAAAGAAGTCCTTTGTGATAACTGCATATAGATGCTTAAGAAGCCATTCATCCAGCCCTCTATGCATCATAAAAATTACACTAAATAGACATTCCCCAATATTCTATTATAAACGTCATCAGTTAGAACTTAGTTTAAAATTCGATATATTAGTCTCTCCATTCACACCACATTCCCAAATTCTAACATGCCAAGTACTAGCAGTAAAGAGAGTATTTTTTCCAGTTCACAGCTAATAAGCCATACTAATTAATATGCTAATATGTATATTTATGGAAGCCAATATCATTAACTGTGAGACCACAAAATGTTTGTATCAGATTTCTGTACTGACAATTTTTAAGTCCATCATTAAAAAGTTGCTAGAAGGAAAACTGGAAGTTTGAACAAATGGGCCACGGACATCTGGGACTTTTGGCACCAAGGGATATTTGAGAGGCAGTTTATAGGATAAACACATTAACTGTTTGCTGGTGATCATTTTAGCAGAAACATCCAGCTAATTAAGAAACTGATGTTTAAACAGCCAGCTTTAGGCTTCTGTCCTCATATCTACCCTCGCGACACCATCAGAGGACCCAACCACATCAGCCACACCATCAGAGGCTCATTCACCTGCACGTCTACTAATGTTATATATGCCATCATGTGCCAGCAATGCACCTCTGCCATGTACACTGGCCAAATCGGACAGTCCCTATGTAAAAGAATAAATGGACACAAATCCGGACATCAGGAATGGTAACATACAAAAGCCAGTAACACTTCAATCTTCCTGGTGTTAAGGAAAAGTTAGCACATGTGACTCCATTTTGGTTTGGGGTCCACCATTGTCTAAAAGCAAGCACATCATACACCAGGAGGAGGGATCCTTAGATACTGAATCCCTGTGAAAATCCTCTTCTTTGTCTCCAGCCTGCCTTGACTCCCAGTATCTGTTTTTTTTGTCAGTCTCTAACTCCCTATCTCTCGGCCTTTGATGTGAGGCCTCCCATCCTGATAATAAAAGTTACTGATGCATGGCTTTAGGACCATGCTGTGTAATTAACATACTGGTTTAGCACGAGGAATGCACCAAGCAGGGATAGGTGGTAGATAAGAAAAGGGTTTGTTTATTGGCTAAGGTTTCCGATGCACGAGGGCAACATGCTTTGCTAAAAAGTATATAACCTTTGTATAATCTGTATTCACGGTTCCCTCCTGTCTAGCAGGGGGGCACCACACTCGAGCGTAATAAACTTTGTGTCTTTTGGGAACTCTGCAGTTGTGGACTTTGTTTATATGCCTCAGCCTAGATTAGAACTGTGCGTGTCCTACCAGGTGTAATTCGCAGCATTTGTGTGCGTGTCCTACCAGGTGTAATTGGTAACACTGAACATTCTATAACAGATTTGAAAGTAGCTATACTTGAACAAAAAAACCTTCAGAAACAGGCTTCAAAGAGAAACAGCAGAACTAAAATTCATTTGCAAATTTAACAGCATTAATTGGGCTTGAATAGGGACTGGGAGTGGCTGGCACATCACAAAAGCAGCTTTGCCCCTTCTGGAATTGACACCTCCTCATCTATTATTGGGAATGGACTATATCCACACCCTGATCGAACTGGCCCTGTCAGCACTGGTTCTCCACTTGTGAGGTAACTCCCTTCTCTTTGTCTGTCAGTATATTTATATCTGCATCTGTAATTTTCTCTCCATGCATCTGAAGAAGTGGGGTTTTTACCCATGAAACCTTATGCTCAAATAAATCTGTTAGTCTTTAAGGTGCCACCGGACTCCTTGTTGTTTTTGTGGATGCCCTTGATACTTATAGCATCTCAAAAAGTCAAGGGAAGATCAGCCGATTGTATGCCAAAAACAAATGACAGTCACTTTATAGTCTCCAGTAAAAAATTCTCCATATTTTAAAAAAGCAGGCAGAAGACCTCTGCTCACTCCTATACCACTAACCCAATGACCATACCTACAGTGTTTTAAAAAAAAAAAAAAAAAGTTTGCCATCCTCCATCTGGATTACAAGTAGGACTCCACGGAGAGAAATCAGAGTGGATACACAGATTTTTAAAAAGTCAAGATTTTATTTAAATTGTATTTTTTTATTTAAATCAAATAGAGGTTTATTTTTTAAAAAAAACTTATTTAAAATTAAATTTGAAAGTATGACTACCTATCTTAAGGCCTAAACTACTATAATCTACTAAAATAATTTAAATTAAAAACAATAATATTAAGCAATACATGTTTGCTGCTGAAGTTTTAGAAAAGGTCAAGCAACTGAGCTGGTGGATGTCACTGGCTAAACCACCTGAAACCAGAATTTGTTGAAGTGCTAAACCACCTTTTGACAGCAGTAGCCTCTACTGCAAATATAGAAAGAATATTTTCTTCATTTCAGTTTATTCAACTAGTTGAGTTCAATGACTAGTTCATTCAAAGATAAAAAACCAACTGAGAGTTAAAGCAGGAAAGTTTGTTTTCCTTTTCCAATCTATGAATAAAAATAATGTATGAGGATGAAATCTACTAGTTCTAAAATCTTGAAGGACATAGAGCTGGTCTACATTGAAAACATACATTGGTGTAGTGAAAAATCTACACGCGATAGACATAGCTATGCCAACCTAACCCACAGTGTTGACAGTACTAGGTCAACAAAAGAATTCTTCTGTTTACCTAGCTACAGTACAGACCCATTTACACGCGGCTGTCGGAAGTCAAGCCGTCATGACCACATGTTAACGGACCATGGGTTAAGAGGGCCATGCTGAAAAAAGTGTCTATGATTCACTTAGAAAAAAAAGCCATTATTTTCTGCTCTTTCTGGCTCGCATTTTTTTTCTTCTTTCTTATGAAGTCTGTCATTCGCCATAGATAAATGATTTTGATATTTTCCCCATTTTGCTCCTCCATAAATCTTACAACAGTTTCTACAGCACTAAGGGCTTCTGTGGGCAAAATTTTGACCTTTTCAACGACATCCTCGCCAAATAAATAGATTTTAACTCGGCAGGAAACGCGTTCGCGGCCCATTTATTGGCTCATCGGCTTTCTCCAGAAGTCGATACTTGCACTATGCCATGATGTTTTTTAAAACTACTTATAAACCTCTTGCTGGCTTGGAATGATTTATGCCCCATTAAAAAATTGAAGAATTGGCCCACTTAGCGGCATTCCTTTCAGCCTTTCCTGAGCAAACCACATGCACATGGCTTTGTCTATTGTGGGTTTTGCTGAATTGCGCACACATTTTCGCTTAAGCCTCGCAGCAGAATCGATATTTTGTACAAAGCCATTCAGTTTAGATTCGTTTTTTAGCCATCCTCGGAGAGTAGATTTGGCAATCTCAACATCTTTTGAAACTTTGGCCTGGGTTTCTCCGCTACTTACTCTATCTATTGCAGCTAGCTTTTCTTCTACAGTGTAGGAACGCTGACACTTGTCCTCTGCCATTATACAGTATTAGGCCTACGGTTAAAGTTTTCTAATGTACTATATATATTACTATATAACTACTATATATTATGACAGGTTTCAGAGTAACAGCCGTGTTAGTCTGTATTCGCAAAAAGAAAAGGAGTACTTGTGGCACCTTAGAGACTAACCAATTTATTTGAGCATGAGCTTTCGTGAGCTACAGCTCACTTCATCGGATGCATCCAATGAAGTGAGCTGTAGCTCACGAAAGCTCATGCTCAAATAAATTGGTTAGTCTCTAAGGTGCCACAAGTACTCCTTTTCTTTTTACTATATATTATATATCTCTCTAGCGTGACAATGACTAAGCGTGCATGATACATCTTTACCAATATCAGTAAAAACGTACAACATGTTTCTGCTCTGCACTTCCTGTCAATTTCTAGGTCACTGAGTTAGTGAGCAAATCTGTAACGCTACATAGCAAGTTTCTGTACCGCATGTTAATGAGTCTCGTGTGTTAAATAGGTAGCACTGGGAGGCATAGCGTTACCATGCGTTAAGCGGATTCGCGCGTAAACGGGTTGCGCTTAAACAGGTCTGTACTGTACCACTTTACAGGGAGGTGGATTAGCTACACTGATGGGAGAACTCCTCCCACCACTGCAGTGAGTCTCTACACTGAAGCACTACAGGGGCACAGCTGTAGCTTTTTAAGTGTAGACATACCTGTAAGCAACCAGAAACAATTTTAATTCACTAAATACAGATTCAGTAGAACCCTATTTACCTGGTCTAATTGGGACTGAGGCCAGATCAGATAATCAAAACTCCAGACACCCCAGAGAATGGGAAAATGTGATGCTGCAGTGCCATCTACCGGCCACAGGAGAGATCACCCACTTCAACACCCAGGACTCCAGGGTCTCTGTAAATGCAGAGAGCCGAGTGCCAGTTAAGCGAGGGCCGGATAAAATGGTGGTCTACTGTACTACCTTTAAAATGCAAAACATGTTTTGATAAACTTTTTTCCTTATATACATATTAAATTAAAGGTAGCTTTGTTTAATAAAAAATTTAAATGCTAGTTTTTGTGCATTTTGAATTAAATTTGAATTTCCATCCGTGTTGACCTTGATACAAGTCCCAAAGAAAATAAAATAAATCTAGTAAATAAGAAATGCATCACTCACCATTTTCTAACAATTAAGAATCTGAGTAAGTGTAAATTAAGCTATATAATTGCTTGAACAAATGTCTATAGATTTAGTTCCTGGTTAATAAAAAGAAGAACCAAATTGAGCGTAAAGGCTATATTTTAGTGCACATCAACATGGTTTAGTGGTTGCCCATGAGAATCAACTTTTTTTCTAAACACAAAAATACCTAGAAACTACAAATGCAAAACCAGATGGAAGTCAATGATTTAAATCAATCCATTCTGAGAGGAATTCCAATTCAATTCTCAATATAAAGCCCTTGTGCCACCACCAGAGTCGAATACCGAGAGCACACATATTACTTCCATCCATTCACTGCAACGAGAATCAACTTGGACCTGGGTCAGGGACTGGGAATTTAACACCTCCAGCAACTTGGACCTGGGTCAGGGACTGGGAATTATCTCTAACACCTCTAGCAAAACAGTTTCAAATGGTCTGACCAGGCAACGTGTACAGAACTAAACTCAAACACCAGACTCTCTTCCCAACTACTCTTACTGGAGCTCTGCATGAGGGGTGGATGATACAGCCGCCCTCCCTCTCCAAAACCAGGGGCAAATAAGAAAAAGCTTCTGGTATCACTCTTCTGGATGATTTGCCAAGGGATGCATGAAAACATCCTATAACTAACCTCTTAAGCACCACCACCACCAAAATTGTTCTTGACAATTAAATGCTCATGTCTTCTAGCCATACTCAAGGAAGTAGTTTTGGCTTGTTTGTTTGTGTTTTTTTAATTTACTAAAGTCCCAAATCCATGGGTCCTCAGTGGCAAGCCAGCTGTAGATCACCAGCTCAGACTGTACCTGTTGCCCACCCTCCTCCCCCCAAACCCCGAAAGCCATTCCCCCCAGGTACTTCCCCACATCACCAGTACTGGAACTCCTCAGGCTAGGCACTAATGGCTTGTCTAAACATGAAGTTGTCCCTTACTGTGTACAAACGTGGAGTTACTTATGCAGGATAACTTCATACATAAACTAGCCCTAAGTTTGCTGGTTGCAAATCCTGCTCTGAAGAAAAGTCACAGGTTGCTTGCTCTTCAAGCCCTTCAGTTACCACATCTTCCCCTCCCTCTGCAAAGTTTAGAGATTTCAGAGGGAATCTAAGGGGTAAGAGATCAGACACACACACACACACACACACACTCTAGGAGCTCTTCAACTACCCTAACTTTTTCATGTTTATTCATAATTACACACACCCATGTTTATTTATAATTACACACATCACATATGTATATAGAGCTCAGTAAATCTGGTTTCTTTTCCTTGCTCTGCCACTAGCCTACCGCATGACCTTGGGCAAGTTATTTCACTGTCTGTTTTCCCACCTGCAGAATGAGAATTCAGAGATTCACAGTTTTTTAGACTAGGAAGTACCACTGTGATCATCTCGTCTGATCCCCAGTATAATATAGACCATAGGACTTCTTAGAATTAATTCTTGTATGTACTCAGACTTTAAGGCCAGACAAGACCATCATGATCATCTAGTCTGACCTCCTACATGTTGAAACCCACAGAAACTCACCCACCCATTCTGGTAATACACCCATAACCTCTAGCTGAGTTACTGAAGTCCTCAAATCAAGATTTAAAGACTTCAAGTTACAGAGAATCCACCATTTACATTAGTTTAAACCTGCAAGCAATCCATGCCACAAACTGCAGAGGAAGGCAAAAAAAAAAAAAAAAGGGGGTGAGGGGTCTCTGTCAATCTGACCCAGGGGAAAACTGGAAGGCTGTTCCAGAACTTCACTCCTCTGATAGTAAGAAACCTTCATCTAACTTCAAGCCTAAAAACTGGTTGATGGCCAGTAACTACTGCAACATACCTTTTAGGGAGAAAAATTGATACTTACCTCCTTTGTAAAGTGCTTTTGAGAGCTACAAGTAAAAACCACTGTCAAAGAGCTAGCTATTAATTATTAATTATTATTATAGCCCCAGCCACTGATCCACCTGTGGCACACCAGCTGAGGAGTTACAGAACCAGAGCTAAGAGAATCTGTGGTGAGGAAGTGGGGTAAAGGTGCAGTTAATGTGTGTGTACGGAGGAAGGTCAGTTCAGCAGGAATCAAGGCTAAAAGAAATGGGAGGGAGGGGGAATGGCAGGGGAACAGAAAAATGGCTCATTTGGCAAACTAAGAAGGTCTTCTAGCTAAGGAAATTATCACAAAGATAACAATTCTCAAAAATGACAGAAACCCCAATTGAATTGTATAGTTGGTATCAGTTTACGTTTGGTAGCACGGGTGCACTCATTACTTGTGCAAAACAATCAACTGAAGCACACACAAATAACTGAATTTTCTAGAAACAAGGTGGGTGAGGTAGTATCTTTCATTAGACAAACTTCAACTGGCGAAAGAGACAAGCTTCTGAGCTCCACAGAGGTCTTCTCTCAGGTCTGAAATTTCTCGTGTAAACAAGACCATAATTTGCATTCATTTCCATAGTTTTTGATATGACTGGATTTCCGTTTTCCTGAAGGATACTCTTTTGGCTTGAATAGCTTGTTGAAGAAGAGCTCTGTATGGTTCAAAAGTTTGTCTCTCTCGCCAACAGTATCCCTGGGGGAATTCTGAGCCACAGCACAAGCACAGAATCAGGGTGGATTTGATTTAAATCACTAGTCAGGAAGACTATTTAATCATGGATTTCTACATAAAAGTGCATTCTTGTTGTTATAACCTTAATACATATTCTTCACAACTCAGAGATAGATGTAGGTTTCATTTTTAGAAAGTACACACTATACATTTTTAAGTGATTTAGTTTGAAAACTTTTCAGATTAGTTTTACAGCTATATCAGAAAATGAATGCTTGTTTGGTTATTTCATTTATCAAAGGTAATTGAAGCAGATATTTATCTCCATTTCAACAGGCTAATCATTAATATTTGGAGGATTTTCTTGCCATGCTATATTAGGAGGAGACCACCACCAGACAGACATTTAAATTGTTTTAGTTAACTAAAACAACAATGTTATGTATTCGGAATTTTTCTCTTCAACAGCAAACATAATATTTTAACAAAACAAGATATGAATTTTTGAATTTAGTTAAAAATTCAAGTTTTTTAAAATCAGGTTTGTTTTTGTTAAAATTGTTTTTAACGAAAATAATTAAAATGAAATTAAAACAAAAATTAAATCGACTATGTCAGCCAGGTCAACATGAGACACTTAAAATATTGGCTTCTGCAGCTAACTCAGTCATCTTCATTTTCCTGTTTGTTCAAAATCTGGAGAAGAAAAACAAGCTTTCCTCCTTTTTTCTTTCTACACCGGCAGAAGAAGCTACTGCTTTTAAAAGTGAGATTATCACTTCAACAGTCTCTGAATCCAAGTGCTTAAGTGACTTCCACCAGTTCACTGGTGTGACTTTCTTTGAAACATCATCAGCAAACATATATTTCTTGAACGGTTCACCCTTAGCGCTCAAGTTTATTATAGTTGCTATGATGGAGGGATGATTGCTGGATGTCTGTGTCATATCCAACTCCTCTTCTTCAGCAGTTATGGCCTGACCCTGGTACTGAGTACTGAGAATATCTGCAAGAAAATGAGCTGGAGATAGTAATTGTCTCATTCATTTTTTTTAATGCTTGTAATTTAACTCTGTCATTGCATATTTCTCTTTTTAAGATCTCACTCAGTTCCTTCGAAATTTCAATATCGTCAGCAATAAAACAGCTACAGAAATAGGCTTCAGGGTACTCAGCATGTGTTCAACATTTCTCTTAAGCCCAACGTTGAGAACTTTGGCTGTGACAGTGCCATCTATTTTTTCTTGATTTTGTTCACAAACTGTCATCAGATTAGGCCAGTTCTTGATATAGTCCTCAAAACAGTCCAGTACTGAGTTCCATCGCACGTCTTGTGGGAGAGTTAGCTTAGTTCCTCCCACTTTTTTCAGAGCAGCTGCTGCAAAGAGGTTGTTACGGAAGTATTTTGCCATTTCAACAATATTAGCCTTTATTTCTGGAACACTGAAGTCTTTGGCCAGGAGGTGCATCAAACGAGCACAGCAACCGTATGGTATTAGCTTGGGACTCTCTTCTAAATAATTTCTTCCCATCTTGGATACATTTGCAGCATTGTCTGTGACCAAGCTGCATACTAGACATTTGATTTTTTTCTCCATAGTTTGTTATAGCTTTTACTGCTACTTCTTTTAAGTATTCTGTGTGTGTGTGCATTTCTTGATGTATCAATTGTTTCTGTAATGAAGACATTCCTGTCTTCTGTTGTCACACAAGCACATACAACAGGATCATTGTGAACACTGCCCCACCCATCTAGACTCAGGTTAACAATTTCACCCTCAAGACCAGGCATCGGCAACCTCTGGCATGCGGCCCATCAGGGAAATCCGCTGGTGGGCCGGGACAGTTTGTTTACCTGCAACATCTGCAGTTTGGCCAATTGCACTCCCACTGGCCGCAGTTCGCCATTCCAGACCAATCGGAGCTGCGAGAAGCGGCATGGGCCGAGGGATGTGCTGGCCGCTGCTTCCCGCAGCCCCCCTTGGCCTGGAACGGCGGACCACGGCCCGTGGGAGCTGCGATCGGCCGAAAGTGTGCACACTGCTGGTAAACAAACCGTCCTGGCCCAGTGGATTTCCCTGACAGGCCACGTGCCAAAGGTTGCCGATGCCTGCTCTAGACTTTTTGCACACTGCTCAATTTCTCTTTCATACACTTTATCCAGCAATTTGCCTGCGACATCTGCTCTGTTGGGTGGACTGTATCCTGGTCTTAATGACTGAACCATGCTAATGAAGTGTGGGTTCTCAATCATACAGAAAGGAGAGTTTGTTGGATATACAAACCAGGCAATTTTTTCATCAATTACCTCTTTTTGTAACCTGCTGGTTCTTATCACAAACTTATCTATGGCTGTTTCTGGATGATGGAGTGTTTTTTTTTGTTTTTTTTTGCGCTACAGATGATATACTGTGGCTATGTGACATACATGATGTGACTGATACACTATCATTGTCAGATAACTGAAACTATAGAAAATAATTGTGATCTTGAAGGTGAATAGTCTTCAGAATCTTGTATGTTGAGGATGGATTCTCCTAAACAAAATAAGTCAATGCAGTTATTTAATCATCATCATCATCCTGCTCACTTAGTATTACTCATTGCATTCACTGACACTCAGTTCTACTTTAAAGGTGAAATTGTAAAAGGAAGATCTGCCTATTTCAGCTATTTATTTTTTATCAAAACTGCATCTAAAATGACAGTACCACAGAGTAACAACTATATTTTTTGCTCAAACATGAGAATTCAAGAATAGTCCAGAAGGAAGACAGGCAGTCCTTAAGAAAGAAGCATGAAATAAAAAAGTTTACCAACCTGAAGATCCTGCATGTTCAGACATGTTCCTTTCTTCATCTTCAATGTAGCTTCCTCCTGAGAAGGAACACTTCTCATGATGTTGTTTCATTCGGCAACCAGGCCTTGCATTTCTTTGTTGCACTGTTTGCATTTTGCATGCATGCCTGTCTGACCCACAGGTAGAGGAACTTCATTCAAATATTCCCAAACTGGGTCTCTTTTACGGCCTGCTGCCATTATAGGTTTTCCCTTCTAGTGAGAATGGTATGGTAGATCTCAAATCAATGAAGACTACACTCAGAAAGACTTCTGGACTATGCTGCTCGAACAGTTTCATTTTTGTTTCTACTGCCTGTCCCTCCCTTCTCACATTTATCTCCAGACTTCTTCTCCTCGCCAAGATTCTGCCCCCAACAATCTTCTATTCACTGAACTTTTTGAAACTTTGCACTTTTAGAGAGAGGTGAGGGATTGACGGTGTACACAAATTTGCAAAGGGACAATAGGGTTGAGGTCTCTTGTTTCTCACCTCTATAGATTTATTTATTTATAAACATTGTTGCTGTTAACAAGCATGTTGTCTCTGGAGACACAAATCCACAGTTTGAGAACTGAAAAACTAAGCATCTCTGATAGTGCTCAGTCTAGAAGATACTGAGTCCCATTGGGTAGATAGAAAGATTCACCTAAATAAACTAGACAGAAGCCCCTGGAACCCCATAAGATTGGGTCCCTAATCCATGAATTATTGGAACTCATTTACAAACCTTTTCTTAAACATTACATGAATGTATTGTCTCATACTATAGAATTAGAATTTATAATCCCTATTCCATGATGAGATACCTTTGCGCTATAATGTATCGTAATTAAAAATATCTTTAAATCAGATTTTTTTTATTTAAATTCGATTTTTTGATAAAATGCTTTTTGAGGAAAAATCAATTTAAATTAAAAAAACTGTTGTTTATTTTTAATCATTGATTTTTATCCACTCTGCACAGAATTCATGTCAAATGCAGATTTCTTTGCTTCCACACAGAAAAATGATTTTCTGATGGGGAAGCAAAGGGAAGCCCCAAGAGCGGTCATGCACCCTTCCCCAACAGGGCAGGTGCATTATTTCCAGCACCCAGAGCAGACATCAGAGAGGTAAATCATTGCGGGGATGGGCAGGTCAGACTCCCACCCTTGCCCAACCCCCATGCGTCCAGATCCCCGCCAAGATTCAAGCCCCCACAATGAGAACCCCCGGCACTGAGCCCACCACACCCAAACCCCCACGCCGCCAAGTCTCTCCCCTGCATCCAGACACCCCACACACACCTGGTGCTCCCCAGCCCCACCCCAGCTAATGGCTCCTACCCTGTGCCGGGCTCAGCTGCTACTCCCGGCTGGGCTGGGGAAGGAGCACACTTTCCCTGCACAGAGCAGCCAGGGCCCGGTCAGATCATAGAATATCAGGGTTGGAAGGGACCTCAGGAGGTCACCGTATGGGGAGCTAATCCCCCATCTGCCCAACCCTCTTGCATCCGGAACCCCCCCCCGCATACCCAGACCCCTCCCGTCCAGCCCCACCTCCTCTGTATCTGGACCCCCACCAAGCATCTCCCCCCTGCATCCAGACCCCACCCCTGCACCCAGACCAGCCCTCACTGAGCCCCCTGCACTTGAACCCCCACGCGGATGAGCCCCACCCCATATGCACCTAGACCACCCCATGAGCCCCCCGCACCTGGACCACTTACCCACTGAGCCCCAACCAGCTGCACCCAGATCCCCACACCTCCAAGCCCCACTCCCCAGCACCCGGACTCCTCCACTGAGCCACAACCACCTTCACCCGGACCCCCCTACAGAGTCCCATTGCCCCTGCACCCAGAACCCTCCCCCAACTAGCCGGTGCCTCCAGATCCCCCCTGCATCCGGACCATCCATTGAGTTGTCCGCACCCATATTGCCCCACACACAACTCTCTCACCCCACACCTAGATACCCCCACACTAAGCTCCTTCACATTTGGACCCTGCTGGGCTAAGCCTGCCTGCCCACACTGGTGGACCTGGCATTGGGCTGCTAACCTTGGTGAGTTGCTTTACCCATTACTCCTGAGGGAATTCAGCACCAAAAAATTAAAAATTCTATGCACAGTATTTTAAAATCCTGCAAATTTTATTTGTGAATAAATAAATGTGCAAGCTCCAGGGTGGCAGTGGGGCGCACAGGCCACTGGCTGCACGGAGGTGGGAGATCACCCAGGACACGGGTCTCTAGGGCATGCCTGACCCTTGTGCTGTGTCAGAGTCAGGTGCAGCCTCACTGCCGAGTCTGTGCCCTCGGGGGGCTATAGGGCAATCTCCCACCTCCATGCAGCCAGTCGCCTGTGCTACCCACTGCCATGCTGGACCTCCACATTTATTTATTGACAAATAAAATTTGCAGAGTTCTATAATATTGTGCGCAGAATTCCATCAGGAGTACAAGAGAGGTTGACCCAAGAAAAGATATTACCTGTCCCACCTTGTCTTTCTTGAACTCTGCTATTTAGTACTAGTTGTGTTTCTTGTCTTTCAGATTTAAGAGGATGCAACCACTCTGTACCAGTATGCTTATGCAGTCTCCATGCTAAATCCAAGGATATTCTATTTCCTCAGTTTTATCCTGAGACCACTGTGCAAAACTAAACAACATCTTCCACATTATGTTTAACACCAACCCATGGAGGTGTCTTCTTTAAACATCATAACTACAAGTGTCCCATAAGAATACCAGCACCTTTTAGAACGCTTATTTACCTGTAAAAATAAAATGATCTTTCGCTAGGTATTAAGCATCAAAACTGCTGATGAACTACAACCTAAAACAGTTTAAAACTAGAACAATTTTAAAGTGTATTTTTGTTCTGTTATCTATTAACAAAGACACCGACTGCTTAAATAGATGCTTTATAAAACATTTAGTTACTGCAATCAGAAAAATGGTAGTCACCAATTTGCTAAAAAGGCACCGATCACACTCAGAACCTGCATGGAAACGCCTGTACCACCAGGTACCACTGGTTCTAAAAACGGTCCCTGCCACCAGGGTACTCTGATTTTGCATCGTTTTGTTTTCCTGGGGCTGTAAGTTCGTGCAACCAGCTCTCCAAGTAAGTTGTTTTTAAAAGTTGTGTACTAAGCAAGTGGGTCTGTGGCCATCAACCAGCGGAGCCTCATTCAACGTATGCAGCTGGTCACAGGAGCGCGGTAACGGTCAGCGTATGCTAGGGTACCCCCCGCGCTGCCCGCCCTGCCCACTCCGCCGCAATGCCAGGCTCTCCCGCACGCCCTCCTGCCCCGCCCTGCTCCTCCGCACCCGCTACCCCCGCCCTCTGCCAACCGCCAAACTCCACCCCCCCTTACTTCTTGGTGTCGCTGCTGAAGAGCCCGAAGGCCGCGGGGACGGAGGGAGCTGTGGTGGGCGTCGCCTCCTGCCCCTGCTCCGGCGCCGCCTCCCCGCCCTGCTCATTGTAGCCAAGGCTGCTCGCGGACATGCTGCGGCGGCGACGGCTATTCTCCTGGCGGTTGCCTTGTCGCCGAACGGAACTTACTCGCCAGCGCACGCACAGCGGACCAGACTCTTCCCGGAAGCTAACGGCAGTGGTTGGGGCTGGAGGGGGTGGGGGTGTCACATGATGGGGCGGAGCTGCAGAAGCGGAACTTTCCCAGTCTCAGAGTTCTAATGTTACTATGGCAACGCAGTGGCCGCCAGCCCGGAGGGGAAGAGAGAAGGCGCGTGAGGCTCCGCCCAAGCTGTTGGCGTGACCCGGCGGCGTGTGAGCGCGTGGTGTGGTTCCGTCAACCTCCTCCCTCTCCACTGAGGGGAGAATCGGCATCTTTGTGATGGGGGACAAGGGTGGTGTCTCCTTCCTGAGGCAACGTCCGGTGCCGGGCGGAAGGGAGCAGCATGGGCTAGTATTGGCACCCAAGGAAGCAATACAATATCCAAACACAGGAGCAGTTCGCAGGTAGAGTGCTACAGCCTACAGGCCAAAGCTTCTCTGCTTTGCTCCAATGGCACTCAGCTAAGCCAGAAAAATTTACGTCTGATCTTACAGCACCACCCCACCTCATGCAGCATGGTGCCTTTGGCTAAGTGGGGAATAGGAAGGGGAGATTAAAAAAAAATAGAATGCAAAAAAATGTCAAAAAGAAAAAATTAACAAAGATGGGGAAAACAGGAAACAGAAAATAATTAAGACCCCTAAGTCAAAGAAAGTGATCTTCAAATTACACATTGCTTAGTGGTTCACGGAAGTAATGCCTCTGTTCAAGGATCAACTAGAACATGTAAAACAAGTATTACTGAAAATGAACAGAATGATAATGCCCATGTCTACGTGAAACAAAGACCTAGAAAATGCTAATAAGAAACATCTAGGAACAGAGAAATTTAAAGGATAGACTCATAACACTATTTACTGGCCCAATACTAAAATATTAAATGAGTACTAAGTGCAGGTTTTAAATATTATTGAAAGCAAAAGAGCCAATGGTATTATTTACTATGTAGCCAGCGGTGAAAGTAAGGCAGTACGAGCCAGTACGGCGTACCGATAAAAGATAACTGCCAGTCCCAGCCCGTACCACTGACTTTAAAGCGCTGCCGGGTCCCTACCAGCAGGGCTGCCAATGGGGGGGTGCAAAAGGGGCAGTGATGACCAGGCAGGGCCGCAGATGGGGGGTGCAAAAGGGACAGCAGTGTTAAAGCGCTGCCGCAGCGCTTTAATGTCACTGCCCCTTCCCCCACCCCCCACCCCGGCCGCCGAAGGGGTGGAGGGGGGCAAAAGAAGTAGCTGCTCCAGGGCTGCAATTTAAAAGGGTTAGGGTTAGGCCCTTTAAATTGCTGCTGGAGCCCCAGGCGGCGTGGGCCAGGGAGCTCAGATGGACTGACTGGGGGACGCTGACCCCAGCCCCGCCCCTTCCACCCGAGGCCCCATGCCTTCCAAGGAGGCCAGAGCAGCCCTGTACCAGTAAGAGCTCCATTTTACTTTCACCCCTGTATGTAGCACTTGCAGGGTGCAATGGTATTTGGAATAAAGCCTGCCTATCTGCTGGGCTTTGATTCATTTCACTGTAATAGAAAGGAATGTCTGTTCATTAATGATTATTATTTCATCTTTCCAGATATTGAGAATCCTATCAAGCACCATATCAAATAGGAAATCTATATTCACTAGTAACATAATCCCAGCAACAGTTGTCACAGATAATGGTTCAGGTACTGTATAATAATTTTAAAATGTTTGGATCAACTTTCAAACCTGCTGTATGAGGTCTAGTATACTTTATCTTCAAGTAAATGACAAGGTACAAAGGGAAAAATATTAAGCATCAGATAGTAACACAAATGCATAACTGTCTGTCTTTGTTTATCATGCAGTGCCATTAGAATATGAATTGTCTCTTGTGGAACTATTCCTGGGATGGAAATTTTGTACAAGATTTCCTTGAATCAATAAAGCGTAGCCTAATCCATTTACTTAAAAATAGACCACTAAAAAGGAAAAAAAAAAAAAAAGACAGGACAGCAAACAATCTTGTTATGTCCAAGGTCTTTGTCTAGACATTGGGGCTTAGGGCTAACATATATTAACTATCCATGACTTTTTCCCTATCATTGAGGCAAGTTACCACTTTTCACCTTGATTGTGCTGGTTAAAGTCAGCCCTAGGAACCTTAGCTTTCCCTTGAAGGTTGACCTCGACGAGCTACATTGAAGTAAAATGTATTAACCTGTGTCTACAATACAGGAAATGGTTGTGGTTATATTGAAGCCTGGTTTAGCTAATATGAGTTAGCTATCTCCAATTTAACCTCTACTTCTTGTCCTAATCTAGACAAACATACAAAAAAAGAATCACGATAATAGTTTTGGTCCATTACTATATGGAAATGGTAGAATTATCAATAATAATACAGAAAAGGCAGAAGCATTTAATAAATATTTCTGCTCCCTATTTGGGGAAAGAACACATGATACAGTCTCATCATATGATGATGTGATGCTGTGGCCAAAACAGCTAAGGCAATCCTGAGGTTCATAAACAGAGGAATCTCAAGATTGGATTTTTTTAAAAAAAGATATGGTCTAGGTCAGAGGTTCTCAAACTGTGATCCGCAGACCACTGCTCCATTCAGATGGTCCATGGATAGTTCCCTCTAAGGTGCGTGCCTGGGCAGTTGGACAAGAGAGAATGAAGGGCCACCCACCTAATTAGGTGTGGCTCCACTAATTTGGTGTCTGGATCCTGGAGAAGATGCACATGTAAGGTGAGGTGGTGGCTTTGGGGGGAATAAGGAGTAGGTGGGAGGGGGCAGTGGGATAAGAAGAGGGGGTGAGAGGAATTTGGGATGTGCAGGGCTGCTGTGGCCAGAGAAAAAGACAACTTTCCCCAGCTCCAGGGCTGCAGCTGCCGGGGAGAGATGGTTCTCCTTCCCAGCCTCAGCTCTGTGGCTGCTGTGGTGGGGGAGAGAGGGAGAGGCCCCCTCCTTCCCAGCCCCAACTCGGGGGCTGCCGCAGCAGGGGAGAGAGGGAGGGATCCCCCTCCTTCCCAGCCCCAGGTTGTGGGCTGCTGCAATGCAGGAGACCCCCACCTTCCCAGCCCCAGCTCAGGGGCTGCTGCAGCAGGGGAGAGAGGGCACATCCATCACATGAGAAAGGTAAGACTACTGGTATTAAAATATGAGTTGTGTGCTTTTATTTGTAGAACAAAAAAACATTAATTTTTTTTTTATATAGTGCTTTTATCCAAACCACTTTACAATAGTTAGCTAATGGTACAAACAACATTTGGAAAGATCATTAAGTGGTCCACCGAGACCCTCAGCAATTTTCAAGTGGTCCACGGAAAAAAAAGTTTGAGAACCACTGCCCTAGAGATAATTAGTGCATTACCAGCAAAATTATTTTGATCAAATTAACTGGGCAAATAGAATGGCCTTTGAATTACAACCCCCTAAGCATAGAAAAATCATTTGTCTTATTCCAAGACAAACCAGAGAGACTGTATCACAGGGGCACAATTTTGAATGTTCCTTTCAGTTTCAGGCTACATCACATGCTCCAGTCTTGAACAGACACTGCACTGAGATGGCTGCAAGTGGAGTCTGTGACAAAAAAGCTTGATTAAATTTCTGAAATTACCATCTGTGTATCCAGTGTTGTTTCCAAGATAAATCTTTCAACTTCCTCATTCTTGATCTGCCAAGAAAATAATTTATTGGCCTTTTCACCCCTTTCATATACAAGTGCACTTTAGTGTAGCAGCTGCTTACAGAGCTGATTCTCAGCCAATTTGTTACATTCCTCCCAGAAACCATTTATAAATTATCAAATATTAGAGAAGATTTTCCAGTAGGGCAAATAACTGAAGTGTTTCACCCTTAGGAAAATGTCAGAAGTAACTGTTCCCTGGCTGTCTGCACTCCTTTTCCCATTCCATTACTCATCCAGCAGTAGCCTCCTCAGTTTTTCTCCTCAAAAGCACAATACAAGTGGTGTGGAGTCTTCTCTTCTGCAGCTATTGCTCTCTGAAGGAGCTATTCTATATTTCTGGGCTTCATTAATTCTCCATCTCTTTTCAAAGCTTTTCTCTAAACATAACTTTCTCCCTTGCCTATACCACTTAATTTCAGTCTCCCGAGGCTTTCATGTTCCATTTTAACTTTATGGGGCAGAAGATCCTCGCCTACAATCTGGGCCCTTTGCATCTCTCAAGTTGTGCAAAGGGGCTGAAAAGCACGTGGCTCTCCTCAGCTGGAGATTCTCCTGGCACAAGGGAGTCTCCAGTGAGAAGAGCTCTGTGATATGCCACCCATTGGGACTCCATAGAACAAGGGATGTGTTGAGTTCAGGGACGGGCAAGAAATTGGTGTATCTGGAGGACAATGCGCTCCAGTAATCCACAGAGGTGGAAAGCCCTTCAGCACTATATCCAGTCAGTGTAGATAAGAGCAGTCCCTAAATTGTACTAGTCTCTGCTAAGTCTGGTGTAGAACTGACCCCAGGATAACAAAGGTGAAACTTACTCCCTTACAGTCCCCCTTCCTACAGCTGCACCAATTATTCAAAATTATTCAGTGAATAATTTCTCAAACTATTGCTGTGTAAGCTTCTTTACAAGCAGTTGATTGAGTTTTCTATAGTCAAAATTAAAGCTCCTTTGACTGGACTTACAGGTCACCTGGTATGTTTCTGTTCCTTACTTGAATGAGTATTACTCTTAAATGGAGTATTCTTGTGGCTCTGTTGATCCCAGGATATTAGACAAGGTGGGTGAGGTAATATCTTTTATTGAACCAACTTATGTTGGTGAGAGAGACAAGCTTTCTAACTTACACAGAGCTCTTCTTCATGTCATTCATATAACAAGGTTTCAAGTGTGAGTAGTTCTCATTATTATAAATTTGAAATTCTCTTTTTATGTCAATTTGCTAATGAGTCTATGAATATTCCTACCAGACAAATATTTGCAAATATTAGTGGGAAGTAAACACAGAGAGGTAGTGCAGATGAAACTTCAAGACTGTAATGTAGAGGGTTAATTGTTTTAGTGCAGCAGTCTGAAAGTAAAGCCACTATTGGTGTCTGCCTAAATAAGGAACTCATTGGGAGATGTTTGTACATAAGGTTCAGAGAATGCAAAGGCTGAAATCATAAGTAAGTGGAGAGTGATTTTGTTCCAGAAATTCAAGACTGATGCTTTCCTTCTAATGCTCCTCTAGATGTGTGATGCAGAGGGAGGCCAAATCACTGGACCTTCTGGAGCCATGGTTGGGGAACAATACAAAGAAGATAGATAAGCAACCATGCACCTGAAACCCTCATTGGTTATAATGGGTCTTTCTAAATGAGGATAAAAGGTGTTTTTTAAAAATATGTTCGCTAACACATTTAAACTAATACATTTTAAAACATTAATGCAGACAGGGCACATCTATACTATAATGTGTTAGTTGAGACGAACCCTAGAGGGGAGCCTAAGGTTTGCCTCTAGCAGATAATCTTGTCCACCTAAACATGTTATAATATAATTTGCCTTGTCTACCCTAGTATTTTAAAAAGTGTTAGTTAAAATGTTACTTAACACATTTTTGGAAAAAACTACCTTTACCCTAATCTATACAAACTCTATTAATGGATTCATAGATTCCAAAGCTAGAAGGGACCACTATGATCATTTAGTCTGTCCTCCTATATAACACAGGCCATAGACCTTCCCCAGAATAATACCTAGACCAGCGGTGGCCAACCTGTGGCTCCAGAGCCACATGCAGCTCTTCAGAGGTTAATATGCAGCTCCTTGTACAGGCACCGACTCCGGGGCTGGAGCTACAGGCGCCAACTTTCCAATGTGCCAGGGGTGCTCAGGTTGGCCACCCCGACCTAGAAAAGTGGTTCTCAAACTTTTTTTCATGGACCACTTCAAAATTGCTGAGGGTCTCGGCAGGCCACTTAATGATCTTTCCAAATGTTGTTTGTACAATTAGCTAACTATCGTAAAGCGGTTTGGGTAAAAGCACTATATAAAAAAAAATAATTAACATTTTTTGTTCTACAAATAAAAGCACACAACTCATTATTTAATATCAGTAATCTTACCTTTCTAATGCGATGGATGTGCCCTCTCTCCCCTGCTGCGGCAGCCCCCGAGCTGGGGTTGGGAAGGAGGGGGGTCTCCCCCGCCACAGCAGCCCCCAAGCTGGGGCCGTGAAGGAGGGGGGTCTCTCCCTCTCTCCCCCAACGCAGCAGCCCCCGAGCTGGGGCTGGGAAAAAGGGGCGTCTTTCCCCCACCCCCCCCTACAGCAACCACGGAGCTGAGGCTGGGTAGGAGGGCCATCTCTCCCCGGCAGCTGCAGCCCTGGGGCGGGAAAAGTCGTCTCTTTCTCTGGCCACCGCATCCCTGCACGTCCCAAATTCCTTCCGCCCTCTCTTCTCACCCCACTGCCCCCTTCCACATACTCCTTATTCCCCCCAAAGCCACCACCTCACCTTACATGTGCGTCTTCTCCAGGGTCCAGGTACCTAATTAGTGGAGCCATGCCTGTGCAGCTCCACTAATTAGGTGGGTGGCTCTTCATTCTCTCATGTGCGACTGTCCAGGTGCGCACCTTAGAGGGAACTATCCACGGACCACATGAATGGAGCTTGCGGTCCACTGGTGATCTGTGGACCACAGTCTGAGAACCTCTGCTCTAGGGCATGAATATATGTGTACTGTTTCTTTAAATCTGCTTCAGAAATCCAGGCAGGGGAAGGTTTTATGCATGAGCTCTACTGTGAAACAGAGAGAGAGAGAAAAACTTTAACAATAACTCTGTTTTCTTATTTAATTAAGCTCCTTTTTCAGTACTAGAAGAAAGTGACTCTGATATCACATTATCCATGATACTGATTAACAAGCCTCTTAGAAGACACATCTTTAAAAATGACACAAAGGAAATTGTAATTCTAATATTTACTCACATTATGTACAAGATTATACAGCAAAGAAAATTGAAATAAAAATGCAACATGTGGAAATCACGTTACTAAAAATTATCTTGCACAGACATTCCCAACCTTTTTCATAGTGTGGGCCACATTTTAATACACAGATTGATGGATCACCTTCCGTTTAAAATCCCTATTAAGGCTGATTCCCCACTCTGGCACTTTGAGTGCAGCAGGTGGGGGCCCGTAGATGCTGCCACCACCCAAGTGCAAAAAAAACCCTTTGGACCCAGGAAGGCACAGCTGGGAATTCCTCCCTGTGGGGTACTCTCAAGCCCTTTCACCGCCCCGCCCCCGGGAAGAGCTGAGAAAGAAAACAAAGGAGATCAGCTGTTGCCACCAGCTAATTAAACCACATATGCACAAACCTCTTAGGAAACAAAAAACCCAATCCTGTTCTTAAAAAAGGTAAATTTTATCAAAAACAAAAAGAAAGAAAATACATCTGGAATGTAGGCTATGGCTAGATTTTAAAAAGAGCGAATGTAATAATTAAGCATCAAGAATGGATTTTTTGAGGTCCAGCTTAAAGGCTACAAGCAAAACAAAAGCACCTGGGGTTAGCACAGAGGAGTCCACAAGCCATAAAGAAATAAAAGGGATAAACCTAATCACGTCTTCCTAAACATTCCCTGATCTTCCATATCTGGGGTTTCAGATAAATAGTTTCAAGGTATGATCTGATGATTTTTCATACGTGGTTTAAAGCTTCTTACAGTATTGCTGCTCTGTGTGTCCTCTCTCTGGAGAACCACAACAGACAGACAAAGGGAAAGTTTTTTCCCAATTTTAAAAAGTTCTACCATTCCCATTGGCTCTTTTGATCAGGTACCCACTCCCTTCCTTTCACCTATGGGCTTTTTTAACCCTTTACAGGTAAAGCAAGTAGAGAACAGCTACTAACAGGGATTTTGTAGCTAACTGGCTGAATGTCCATAAAAGGGAGCTACCCTCCCCTTCATTTATCACAATCCCTATGGCAACTACAGCAAGGACATGAAAAGGTAACAGAAAAGTATTTAATGTAATTTTAGCTGTCTTTTAATGCAGTTTAGCATTTGAAAATAAGGAGGAGTCAGCACCATGTGATAAGCCAGCTCTCCACAGACTATCCACCAGTAGTTGTCCATGGATCGCAGCTGGGAACCTCAGATCTAGTATATTTGTCCCTGCTAATGGAAAGTTTTGCTATGGAGAAAGCACAAATACTTTAACTTGCATAAATCACTCTTAGATGTTATGAACTGACTTCTACCAAGGCGGTATGGTCCAGTGGGCTAGGAGTCAGCAGATCTGGGTCTATTTTCGGCTGTGCTACCAACAGGCTGTGTGGCCCTGAGCAAGTCATTCCAACTCTCTGTTTGTCGGTTTCCGCACCTGTAAAATGGAAATAATGATACTTATCTGTCTCTGTAAAAAGTTTGGAGATCTCTAGAGGAAGAACATTGTATAAAAGCCAAGTACTATGATTATTGAGCCTGGACATCTCACTGTGCTTTGCACAAGTTGGAAGGTGTGTATGGCTTCCTGTAAATATCTTTGAGAATAAATGAATGACCCTTAGCATTCTCAGCCTTATTTATCTTATCAGATCACATTCCCAATTCCCTCTCTAAAGGAATGAAAGGAAATCTGTTAAGCCAAGCCATTTCATTGGGTTCTTTCAAAAATATTACAATACTATTATAGATGATTTTTAAAAGTACTTGGGAAGTTATAGCACTAACTGCCCTTCTACTCTGTGTTCAGAGAGGCGAAAGTCCCGGCTTACTGTGGAGTCCAGTCCTTTAATTTCCACAGTTCTGTGCTGTAGAGTTCTCACATTCAGTGCTCCACAATAGAGTTTAACTCTACTACTCAGTACTTCAGTCCAAACAGTTCCTATGAGTCATACAGAAATCCTTTTCTCTCTGAGGGTATGTATGTACTACACTAGCACAGCTACAGTGTGCAGCTGTGCTGCGGTACTGCAGCAGAGTAGAGACTTTCTTCATTGCTGAAAGGGGGTTTTCCATTGATATAGTTAATCTACCTCTCCAAGAGGCAGTAGCTAGGTCAACAGAATGATTCTTCTGTCAACCTAACTGCTTCTACACTGCAGGTCAGGTTGACCTAACCACATCACTCAAGCGTGACATTTTTCACAGCCTTGGGCAAAGAAGCTAGGTCAATCTAATTTTTAAGTGTAGACTATACCTGAGGCAGTTAACTAAAAATTCAACTTTTTTCATTCTTAGACTAATTTCAATGATTTGTTCTCCTATGAAAGAAATATAGAAAAGAGAAAACCGGAGAGAAAAATATCACTTCATACTTTTGTACAGTTCTGTTTCAGAACCTGTGCTAGTCTGAACTCTGTCTTGCACAACAGATCAGATACACTTTCTTACAGAAGCTCTCTAGGAAAAAGCTTTCTGCTATATGTATAACTAGTACCAAAAAGGAGATCAATCTCGCAGCTGCTAACCAAGCTGAAAGTGTCAATGGATTTCCTTTCAAACTTTGATAAAATGTTTCCCTGACAACTCATGAAAACCTCTGAAAAACATACTCTTTAGAGACGATTTTGCTTATGTGATCTATAATGTCCATGCTTCTCTTTCTCTCTTTTTATCAGCAATGACTGTTATATAAAATCAGGGAGCTTGATTCACCCCTGCTGGTACAGGGAATGAAGAGCACACCGACCTGCACTGATGGGGTCATTCACCACTAATGGCGAACAGGCTGTATTTATACTACCTCCTTCCCCTGGGTACCCTCAGGGAAGAACAGTTGTTGCCCCTTTTGGGCCCAAGCGGTTAGCCAGTATTCACAGCCTTCCAAAGTTGTTTCCATTAGGAAGCAAAAATTGATGGTACAAGACAGGTATTTCTTTGGTACAATCCTGTTTATTTACAAAGAATTACACAATGTCCCATTTCCCTTTGGGAGTGGTGCACAGCTTTCTCTCCTCCCTGCCCACCCCCCTCCCCCAAAACTGATTGGCAGGGGGGAGAAGAGGGCAGCACGCCCTGGATTTCTCACTATAGTATCAACTCCTATTATGGGGGTGGGAATTGCTTCAAATACCTGGGATGGCTGCAAGGGATTGACTATGAAATGTCTGGTTCCCATTGGAGCAGCTAGCCTCACTCCAGAAGAGAACCTGATAATTGGTCATGGGAGGACTGAGCCCCACTGATACATGGGAGTACCACTCCAAAACAAAGACAAGGTATTAGGTGTGATCCACTAGATGGATGCTGAACAGAGGAGCAGATGCTGGGGAGTGGGAGGATTTTCAGTTGGAGCAGCACTTGCCCCAGCAGGCTAGAGAAGAGGAGGGAGCTCAACTGAGGACAGAGAGGACAGACATGGGGGCTCAGCACCCACAGCAGCCTGAATCAGCCCTGATCCATGCAGCAGAACCTAGGAACAGCACCTGAGTTCACAGAACACTCTGACTTCAGAACTGGCCACAGGCACTGACTTTTGGTTTTGCTGGTGGGTGCTCCATGCCCACTCTGCCCTGAGGCCCCGCTCCCACTCAGCCTCTTTCCCTGAGGCCCCCCTGCCAGAGTGCCTCCCACAAGGGGTGAAAGTAATTTAAAGGACTTACTGTATGCCGGAGCCCTGCATGGGGGCGTGGCCTCAACTGGAAGAGGCGATTTAAAGGCCCTGGAGCTCTGGCTGGGAGCCCTGGGGCCTTTAAATCACCCCGGAGCTACCAGCGGCAGAGGTGGCTGGGAGCCCCGGGGCTCGGGGTGAATTAAAGGGCTTGGGGCTCTGGCCACCGCAGCGCTCCAGGCATTTTAAATCCCTTCTGGAGCCCAGCTGCCAGAGCCCCGGGGCTGTGGCAGCCGGGCTCAGGTGGGGATTTAAAGGGCCCGGTGCTCTGGCCACTGCAGGGAGCTCCCGCCCGAGCCCCGCTGCCAGAGCTCTGGCGGCGCTTTAAAGGGCTTTGGGCTCCCCGCAGCGGCTGGAGCCCCGGACCCTTTAAATCCCTGCCGGAGCCCTGCCGCCTCTACCCGTGGCGGCGGCAGGACTCTGTCGGTGCTTTAAAGGGCCCAGGGCTCCCTCCAGTGGCGCTTTAAAGGGCACGGGGCTCTGGCCGCCACAGAGCTCCAGGCATTGTAAATCCCTGCTGGAGCCCTGCTGCCTCTACCCGTAGCGGCAGCAGGAGTCTGGCGGTACTTTAAAGGGCCCAGGGCTCCCTCCAATGGCAGGAGCACCGGGCCCTTTAAATCTCCGCCAGAGCCCGGCTCCGGCGGTGCTTTAAAGGGCCTGGGGGTCCTGCCACTGCAGGGAGCCCTGGGCCCTTTAAAATGCCGCCCAAGCCCCGCTGCCGGAGCTCCGGAGGTGATTTAAAGGCCCCGGGGCTCCCAGCAGTGGCAGGAGCACCGGGCCCTTTAAATCACCACCGGGGAAGCCAGTCCGGTCTGGCATGGTGTACCGGACTGGACCAGCTTACTTTCATCTCTGCCTCCTACTCACTCCTCTCCGCCCCCTCCCCGAGTGCCTCCCACCTACCTTTTGCTCCTTTCTGCCCCTCTTGCCTTACGGGTGAGTGTATGAGGGGAGGGCTAGAGAGGAGAGAGCACTGGGGGCCTTGGGGGAGAGACAGGGCAGGAAGAGGTGCAGCATGGGCAGGGCTATAGGGGAAGAGGTCGAGCTGGGGCTGGGCCATGGTCTGTGAGTGCTGAACATCACCTGTTTTTTTTCTCTTGGTGCTTGAGCCCCTGAGCACCCATGCAGTTAGCATCTGTGCCCGGGGCACAGAGTGGGGTGGAAGGTGGACGGCCGGCAAGTCAGTTCAAGGTAGAGAGCATTGATTTGTCTTATCTAGGCATGGAATACTTGGTGCATTGTATTATTGGGGTCTGCCCCTAGTATTGACTGGTGTTTGCTGTAACGCACATTAGGTGGGGTGATTACCCTGGTAGTGACTGGGGCTTGCTCCCTTCTGATAAAGTATTACCCTACTGCTAAGTGTGGTGTCTGGCCCTAGGGTTAACCCTTGCATTCCCAAAAGAGGGGTTGGTGTGCAGTCAGATACTGGGGACCTGGAATATGCCTCCGCAGCCCCTGGGGGCTCACCTCCTGACATCCTGAACACACTAGACACAAACAACAGCAGAAAGTTTCCTTGCTCACAATTTCCAAGCCTGCCTTTCTAGTGAGTCCTGTGCCCTAAGGAGCGTGCTCTCTCTCTCTCTCTCTCTCTGCCTTCTTTTGGGGCCATGCTGACAACTGCTTCTCTCCCTATCTATGGGCTCCGGACTCCTCATTGTATTTATCTATGGGCTGTGTGCTTCTTACACACACAGAGCTCGCCAAACAAGCCCTAGGCCCATGCATTTGCAATCTGTCCCTGTGAAACAGTTGCCATGTGGCCCGGTGCCTTCGGTGGTAACTTCTTTTGTATCAGCTATCATTACATAAAAGCAATGAGGAGTCTTGTGGCACCTTAAAGACAAGACTAACACATTTATTAGAGCATAAGCTTTCATGGGCTATGGTCTAATAAATATGTTAGTCTTTAAGGTGCCACAAGACTCCTCGTTGTTTTTGCTGAAACAGGCTAACACGGCTACCCCTCTGAAACTTGTCACCGTTACATACAAGGGGCCCAATTGTTTAGCCTGAATGAAGGGTGATTACTAGCACACCCCTCATCTTTAACCAGGTCTGTGATTGATGGAAGCCATTAAGAGCTTCCAGGCAACACAGCTGTAAAATATGGGTTAAAGAAGCTCCTGGGAGATGTGCTAAGTCAATACATTTCATGGGTGCCCTGGCCAAGCCTCAGATCCTTTCTCTCAGCAGCACCAGGAATTTTGGACTTGATCTTGTCACTACTTTGCATTGCTGTGACCAATTCTCCAGACAGACTTTCACTACTGGGGGCCAGCTGCCTGCGAGCAAATCAATCTCAGTGTTTTTGTTGCATGAGCTAATCTTTCTGTGCAAATAAGCACTTTCTGTGCAAATAATTTTATGTCACAAATGAAGATTATGCTTAGGGTGACCAGATAGCAAGTGTGAAAAATTGGGAAAAAGGGTGGGGGGTAATAGGTGCCTATATAAGACAAAGCCCTGAATATTGGAAATGTCCCTATAAAATTGGGACATCTGGGCACCCTAATTATGCTTCCTTCAAGAAATAGCAGCAGAAGCAGTTGAATTCTCAGGGAACAAAGATCTTGAACACAGTGTTGCAAACTTGAGTGCCTAAAGTTTAGGACTGGAATTTTCAAAGGGGGATAAAGGGAATTAGATGCCCACTTCAGTTGGGAGTTGGGTGTCAAACTATCACATGCCCCCTTTGAAAATCCCATCCTAGATGCCTTTATGACCTGATTTTTAAAGAAGCTGAGGACTTACAATACCTGTTTAAATTGCAGAAATTAGTACCTGTAAAAACCAGACAACTTTATTCAAGTACCTAAATATGGCTTTAGGTGCCTAACTTTTGGCACTCAGGTTTGGAAATTTTGGGAGGAAAAACCCTCAACATATGCTACAGTGTAGCAACAAAATTATCTGTAAATAGAACATTTTCTCAAAGTCTTCTGGGAAGTAACAGTAGTTCTTTAGGTTTCAGAGTAGCAGCTGTGTTAGTCTGTATCCGCAAAAAGAATAGGAGTACTTGTGGCACCTTAGAGACAAACAAATGTTTTAGAGCGTAAGCTTTCGTGGGCTACAGCCCACTTCATCGAGAAACTGCTGAGCTTGAATTAATATGCAGACTAGATACCATTAACTTGGGTTTGAATAGAGACTGGGAGTGGCTGGGTCATTACACATATTGAATCTATTTCCCCATGTTAAGTATCCTCACTCCTTCTTGTCAACTGTCTAAATAGGCCATCTTGATTATCACTACAAAAGTTTTTTTCTTCTGCTGATAATAGCTCATCTTAATTAATTAGCTTCTTACACTTTGTATGGCAACTTCCACCTTCTCTGTATGTGTGTGTGTGTGTGTGTATATATATATATATATTTTCTTACTATATGTTCCATTCTATGCATCTGATGAAGTGGGCTGTAGCCCACAAAAGCTTATGCGCTAATAAATTTGTTAGTCTCTAAGGTGCCACAAGTACTCCTGTTCTTTTAGGTTTCAGAGTAGCAGCCGTGTTAGTCTGTATTTGCAAAAAGAAAAGGAGTACTTGTGGCACCTTAGAGACTAACAAATTTATTTGAGCATAAGCTTTCGTGAGCTATAGCTCAATTCATCGGATGCATTCAGTAATTCTTTAAACATGGAGCAAGGCATGAATTTCTTGCTAAAGTTTCCCTATTTACCACACTGTGCATATCTCTCAAGTTTCATCTAATGATCTACAGGAGAACACTTTACACTGTTTGATTACCTGCATTTCCCTTCCCCCTACTTTCATGCATCACTGGTTTCCTTCTACACGTCATTAGGTCATTTCAACTCATTCAGAATGGCATTTGACTCCCCATATTAGAGGCAGAGAGAGAAGTAGTACTGATCACAAAGAAAGAAACTGATCCAATGGCTTGGGAGTATCATGAGCACTATTCATAAAGTGCCTAGTTCTGGTCTGTGAGTCAGCGAGCAGAATTTATTGTCTACAGTCAACCTACCATGCTATATTTGTATTTATGAATACACACATCAGAACTTGATGTCCCAAGGCTTATATTCTCCTGATATGTGCAGAACTACCATTAAGGTGTGTATCAGAAGGGGAATACGTACCTAGGGTTTTTTCTGGAATGGTTAATGAAACAGCTTTCTTTTCTCAGTGGTAATTCCAACTTTGAGCACCAGAGGTAGATGTTTTCCCAGAAAACATCCAACAAATATTCTCTTTTTTGATCATCACTCTCCATTACACCGCATTGAAATCTCTGGAGGTATTGGTCGCCAATAAGATTATCCAGCTGCTGCCTCTCACTACCTTGAAGTCAGGTAACTAACTAGCAGTTCACATTATCTGCTTACCAGAATCACACTAAAAACAAAGCAATGTATACAGAAATTTTCAGCTTGAAAGCAATGATGTAGTCATTTTGTTAAATAAATTCCTGTGTGTTCCTGTTTAAGCAGCAGTGTAATGTCCAGAAAACTGACTTTGCAGAAAGGGATGACAGTCACAGTAGTTCCTTACTAAGCACTTACCCTGCTGCAAGCACAGAACTACCATGATAGAAGCTTCTTTGCTGCAGTCACTGCCTGAGTTGCTAATAGAAAATGGTTACTAGTGACTAAAGCCCCAGAAGTTGGATCAGGGCTGGGTAGCAGTATTTAGAAGGCCCTGATATGGGAGTTAAATTCCTGCTTTAATTTTTTTTTTTAATTTAGCTGAGAGAGAGAGGTCTTTGTCCCTTTTCCTTTGTCCCTTTGTCCCTTTCCTTTGCCATCATGCAGGAAGTTACAGGTGGGTGTGAGGGCTAGGAGCTGCAGAAGTAGGGAAGAAGACAGGTCATGCGTGGGAAGTGTCCCCCCTCCACAAGAAGCATCCATCAAACCTGATGCTAAGTGGGTGTTGGAGTGGGAGCGTGCCTCTTGCTTCAGCAATTGGAGGTGCAGCTCATGCAAGAATATCTGCAGTCCCACCCTGGGTTTAATCTATCTTGCCCAGCTACAAATAGCACTGGAGACACAGTGATGCAGGTTTCAGCGCAGGCTATACAAACCCACCCGGAATCCTGGGTACATACTCGTGATTAGCCTGCCCCAGGAGCCATGCCACTCGGTCTCCACTGCTATTTTTAGCTGTGCTAGCTAGGTTAAGCTAGGGTGGGTACGCCAACACAAGCTGCAATCACACCGCTGATTTCAGTATGAAAATGTGTGTGAGAATTGAAGGATTCAGTTCTACTACTACAACAAACACAATCTTCATTTTATGGCGATAATTAATGAACCCACGTAATTAATAGTGACAACAGAAATGTAATAGCCTTTTGAAAAGGGAAGCCTAATCCAAGTACAATTTTATAAATTCTAGAACAGGGATGAAAATATTGTTGTTCTTTTGCTGAGCCATGTAGGTTTCAGGGGGCTTGCAGTTCAGTTTCTATTTTAGGCCAGAAGTCAGTGACTTGGAGTCATCCATTTTTTTAGTGTATTATGTTTATTTAGAAAATGTACAGAAATCCTGGTTCCTGGAATAGAGGTGGTAACAAATAGCACACAGCCAGCTCCCCCTTGCAGAAACTGTAGCAGGACACCCCTGCCCTGTTTCCAGAAGCAGTTGTCATACACCTCATCCCTCTCCAGGCCTCACACAAGTCTAACTTCTTAAATTCTGTGGTCCTTTTCTTTCCTCAATCCCTTCATTTTTTACCTGGCAAACCTCTGGTTCAAGGCTGTTCACCAAGCCCATATGGCCTGGACAGGTGACCTGGGCATCTGTACTTTTGTACAGCTGCTCTGTAACACAAAGGAGCTTCAAGGGCCAGACAGATGAGTGCTTTAAGCCCACACAATGCCCTTTACAACTCTTTAGGTGGGGTTACTACATGGCATCTTTAGAGCTCTTTCTTTGGGGAGTCTCATCCTGACTGCATATACATCACTGACCCCTAATGTGTAAGGCATTAGTGCCTTTGATCAAAACAATATATAGCAAGTTATGGTGTAAGTTATAATGCTCTTTTTGGGAGGTGGTGGCCAGCTCACCCCTCGGCCCGCACCACTTACCGCAGCCCCCATTGGCATGGAACGGTGAACCGCAGCCAGTGGGAGCTGCAAATGGCCGAACCTGCGAATGCTGCAGGTAAACAAACCATCCCAGCCTACCAGCGTATTTCGCTGACAGGCCATATGCCAAAGGTTGCGGATCCCTGCTCGTTACCTATTCCTCTCTTTTCTCCCCTGAGAAATATCCCAGACTGACAGGTAATTGTTATAATTGAGAGAACTGAATGATAAATGGTATCTTATATTTTCACTGAGAACATTAAAAACAAAATAATTTCACATCACAAATGACATTAAACTTATTAAAAATAGAACCATACAAAAGCTATGTACTGCATGTGACAAGGAATTTCCAGTGGAGACTTAATTGTCAAGGTTGCTGACTTTCACTTTGAGTGATGCCTTACAATATGTGCTAAATACTTATGCTAAACCTTGAGTGGTGCCTTATAATATGTTACTCTGAAACCTGTTATAATATGTGCTAACTACTTATGCTAAACAATCTGTTCCACTTTGCATTTTACTGTCATGCTGGGATTACCTTTCCCAGACCTGAAGAAGAGCTCTATGTATCTCAAGAGCTTGTCTCTCTCACCAACAGAAGTTGGTCCAATAAAAGATATTACCTCATCCACCTTGTCTTTTGAATTTCCAGCAAGTTGTCCTAGATACAGGACCAGTCTCCAGAACAAGCAGTCCATGCCGCTTCCTAGTGCTGAATGATTATGGGGCAGAACAAACAAGCCCAGTAAAATAAACAGTCTGGGTTCTCTTGCCCTCCTCTCCCTACATATCCCTCTACCCTACCCTACAACAACTGCTGCCATCCTATCCTCTGCTCCTTCCGAGCTGTAGCTCTTTCCTTCTCCCATTTCTCCATACCCTCACTTCTTCTTCCTTTCCCTGACACCACTGTCCAATTCCATTCCCGACCCATTGCCAATTGCAGTCCCCTGTCCTTGTATATCCCACTGCCAGTATCAGTTCCCCCTTAATGCCAGCACAGAGCAGTTATTTAGCATTCACCTCAACTCTATCTGGTCTGGGAAAGTGCATGTATCACTGACCCTGGAGAACTGTCAGATCAGTGCCATTTATGCTGTCATCTGAGGGGGATATAATCCCTTCAGAAGCAGCTGCCTCCCTGGGGTGGGTAAGGGGTTGTGTGGAGAAAATCCCTTGTAGGAGCCAAGGAGAAAAATAATCTCTTGGGCCTTTAAGAGATTCCAAATGTCTCTGCCTCCAAACATCCCCAAGATTGTTTTCCTTGTCCCTGCTCCACTGGGTTTGGGATGGGCAGGAGAGATGGAGTCATAGCTCTAGGGGTCAGAGGAGAGAGAGGATGTGAGTATTAGGGCTTTGAGTCTTTGTGTGTGACAGGGACATAATGTGATTTGTGTGTGTGCATGGGAAGCAGTGAGTGTGACTGATGGATTCTGTGATGGAGAAAACAAGTTCTAAACTGAGGAAGTGGGGAAAAGATTGGGCGTATGGAAGAGAGAGGAAGAAGGGATATATGAAAAGAGATTGGAAGGGAAGGGCTTCAAGCAGAATCAAAAGAACATGGGTGAAGATAGAAAGCTAACACTAAGACAGAAAGAGAGGAAGGGGAAAGAATGGGATGGAACGCAAGGTAAGGAAAGAAGGAACAATTAATGTATGTAACTGAAAAAGTATATATATTATCGTAAGAAGATGCCCTCTCCTGTGTACACAGTAACTTATCCTTAACTATAGGCTCTGTGGAGTTTGCCATTGATATAGTAGACTTCTCTTTATGGATTGTTTTGCTAAAGCAATATATTTCTTGGTTGGGTGAGACTGATTCATTATATCTTTAAAATCATGTAACATTACAAAGCTGTCAGATCTAGGGTTTGTTCTATCCATTACCATGTCAATTACTTGTCATGCCTGCTCTGATAGTGCTGCATACAAGGACACAATTATAGAATATTCCTTGGATTATTGAAATTAGATTCTACACAGTTGCATAAAGAACAATACCACCTGCTAAACAAACTGGTACTTGCTTCACTTGCAAAAATCTTCGTATTCCTAAAAATACAGTATATCTACTGGGCCACAAAATGAATATACTCTGGCAGTGCAAATGGGCTGAAAAGCTGCTCTAAATGGAGCAAAAAGAGACTCTTCATTAAAAATATCATTTTGTTGTATATTATGAATGTACTAATTTATGCTTGTTTGTAATGGTCCCCTAACAGCTATTCTGCCCTCCAGGAAGTGCTTGATCACAGCATGTTCTGGCCAATACCCCCTTATACGCCCTCTACACAAACCAACAAGCAGGGCAGATGCATTGACTACAGAGTTTTCCATCCAGAGGGCATCCAAAATATATTATTTTGCGCTGACCTCTGGCTAAGGTTTGTTTAATGGTGCACTTTAATGTTGAGTTCAAACATGGTCATGGGAGGTCCTTTTGTTACACTCTTGGGGAACAATACACATGTTTATGCCAAAGATGCATTTAACATGCATGAATGGCCTTTAATCAAACAGCACCCTGACCTAGTCTGTTTTTACCCTAAAATGTAAGCAGGGAAGAATAAAGGTTTACCTATAATTGCATTGGTGCTTCCTCATTCCCCCAATTTGAACATCAAATGAATTTATCCTTTCAACCCCCAGCCTGATCCAGTGTGAAGTTATTCTAATAATTGATGGCTCCAACGGGCAGTCAAATGAATATTTTAGATAAACGTTTCTAAAGAAAAATAAGTGATAAAATTAAATGTCTACCCATTAAATCCTAGGCTTAAAAAAAAACCCACACCACATGATCCTGTCTCTAAATTACTGGTTTGCACTCCATATTGCATAATCTATGCTGATCCTTGTCTGTTCATTTTTTTTCTACTATGTTAGTGGCTCACATAACTGTCAGTTCCTGGCAATCAAAAAGATGCCCTCATACACTGTCCCCTATCCCCATTCCAGGGCTTAGAAGAAGGCTCAAGAAAAAAGGACTCAAGGCTTGGTAGTTAATTATATAAACTATCACACTGACCCCATTTTCAAGTATCCACAGAAATTATTAATTTCTATCATTCACAACTCTATAAATCCCATTGGAGAATGGTATTGAATTTCTATACCAATCATGCCCATATTAAATGATCTTGGCCTGATTGTACTCTCATTTACAACAATGAGAATCAGGAGTAACTCTGTTGAATCAGACCCTATATGTCCATGCTGCTGCCATACAGTACACCTATATTTCCAAAACTAAAGTGCATTATGGAACTAATTACAAATAAAATTACAAAGCACTATGGAATGATGTTCTTAGCTTTCTAAATGGAGAGTGCCAAACTGATACCCAGTGTCCACATCATGAGTGTTGAAATCCCTACAGGTAATTTTTCTCCATTCTCTCCATATATTAGCAGACTGAGGAAGACTTCTACCTGCTTGATTAGTTTACACTTTTTGAATATATATATATTTTTTTATGTGATAAGCCAACCTGGTTAACTATTCTCCTGTGTCTGTTCTTCCTTCTACAGTTAAATTTATTGAAAGACAATTCCCACAGTATGTAGATGCAATGCAGTGCAGTCTTTTCTTGACCCTGCCAATTTGTGCCATTGACCTGAACAGACCATTTTTAGGGTAACTCGTTTTCCATGTTAATAATAAACCCAGTCTTGCTCTCATTTGAGTCAACAGCAAAACTCCTCTTGACTTCAGCAAGAGCAGGATAAGGTCTATAATCCATTGTTTGTCTGTTGAGATTGTCAGCACAGATGTTAAATTGGTGGTTTCTGTGTTGTAGAAGCTAACTGGCTACTTCATATAGGCCACTGAACAGCCACCTTTGGTGATCAGTAGGATCAAAACAATGGTAAGTAGGTACAGATTAGAACCAATGGCCTGGAAGTGAAAGTTCCATATTCCAGTCTTTATCAAGCCTCCAAGCTATCCAAGAGTATGAAATTGCAGCAAATCTTGGCAGGACTATTGTAATAGTATGTACCTGGGACAGTCATGAAAGCCATTCAGAAGCTTTGACTATTCCAGAATAGAGCTACCCATCTTTTGAATGAGATGAACCTCTGGTTTCTGCA
Organism: Natator depressus; assembly: GCF_965152275.1. Lineage (NCBI taxonomy): Eukaryota > Metazoa > Chordata > Testudines > Cheloniidae > Natator > Natator depressus. The sequence goes on along the minus strand of NC_134238.1, from coordinate 44,739,630 downwards.
GTGGCTACCAGCTGACTAAATATTTTTAAATCAGTAAGTACAGATAACTTGCATGCAAGAGTCCTAAAAGAGTTGTCTGAGGAGATCTCTGGTTCACTGATGTTCATGTTTAATAAATCTTGGAATATTGGGGAAATTCCAGAAGACTGGAAGATTGCTAATATTGTGCCAATATTCAAATAAGGTAAACAGTATGACCTGAGAAATTATAAGTTAGTTAGCCTGACATCAATCCCAGACAAAATAATGGAAAAGTTGATTATGAGATTCAATCAATAAAGAATTAAAGTATGAGAATATAATTAATGACAGTCGTGAAGGTTTTATGGAAAATAGATGTTGTAGAAAAAACCTGATTTTATTTTGATGAGATTACAAGTTTGGGTGATAATTGTAACTGAATAGTTATAATACACTTACCATTTAGTAGAGAATTTGACTAAGTACTACATAACATTCTGATTAAAAATTTAGCACTATACATTATCAGCAAAGCACACGTTAAATGGATTAAGAACTGGCTAACTGACATCTCAAAAAGTGGTTGTCAATGGGGATTTATCACTGAACAGGGACGTTTCTAGTGGCGTTCCACAGTATTAGGGTTATTCAACATTTTCATCAATAAACTGGAATATAAAATCATTGCTGAAAAAATTTGTGGATGACACAAAGATTGACAGAGTGGTAGATAATAATGAGGACCAGGTAATCATACAAAGCGATCTCATTCACTTGGTAACCTGGGCCCATTCAACCAAAATGCATTTTAACACAGTCAAATACAAAAGTAGTACATCTAGGAACAAGGAATGCAGGCCATACCTACAGACTGGGGGACTGTGTCCTGGAAAGTACTGACTGAAAAGGATTTTAGGAGTCATAGTGAACAAGCAATTGAACACGGAGCTCCCTATGTCATACTGTAGCAAAAAAGGGTTAATGTGATCCTTGGATGTGTAAACAAGGGAGTAGTGAACAGGAGTAGGGAAGTGATTTTATCTCTGTATATAGCATTGTTAAGATTGTTATTCCAATACCAATCACAGTATTGAAATACTGTATCCCTTTCTGATGTCCACAAGTACATTGAAAAATTGGAGAGGGTACAGAAAAGAGCCACAAAAATTATGCAAGGAGAAAATTACATACCGTGTGGGACATAAAGAGTTCAATCCACTTAGCTTATCAAAAAGAAGACTGAGAGGTAACTTGATTATGGTGCATAAATTCCTTCACTGTGAGAATATATAGAGTAATAAAGGGCTCTTTATTCTAGCAGTGAAAAGCTTAACGATGACTAATGGCTTGAAGTTAAACCCAGACAAATTGAAATTAGAAATAAGGCACAAATTGTTAACAGTGCAGGTAATTAACCTTTGAAACAAACTTCCAAAAGAGGTGGTGGATTCTCTTTCTCCTATTGTTTTCAGATCAAGACTGGATGCCTTTCTGGAAAATATACTTTAGTTAAACAAACTTTATTGGGCTCAATAAAGGGGTAACTGGGTGAAATTCTAACGCTTGTGTAATACAGGAGATCAGATTAGTTGATCTAATGGTCCTTTCTGACCTTGAAGTCTATCTCAGTTTTTTGAAAACCCATGCTTGATGTAAATGGCAAAGTAATGGCATTAGATGGGAAACATGTATACTTTTTCTCAACGATTTTTACATTTATTTGTCAATGTTATTTTCCTTTATGTCTTTATTTGAGCTATGAAAAAAGGCGACAAAAAGTGATAAATTTTACAAACGTAATCTTACTTAAAATAGAGCATACAACACTTACACAATATATAGGGTCAGCTCTTCCATTGGCATAGATCGTTTTAGCCATATTGAAGTCAATGGAGCTACACAGTTTACACCAGTTGAGATTTGACCCATGATTTTTAAACCTTCAAAATATTTAAAGAAACACATCAGCTTAGGGTTCCAGTATAATTATCTGTCCTCCCTCCCAAAATGAAGATTGCAAAATGTTATGAATCTGCTCTGCACCTACTGAAATCTGAATGAAACCCAGTGAGTCTAAGTTTCAGACCAGTGATTAATTCAGGATATTAGGGAGATATTACAGAATCTTATAAACTTTTCATCTTCCCAGGCATTTTGACATGTATTTCTTTGTTAAGCAAATATTTTTATACAACTGTGATGGGGCAGTCCCCCGTCCCCCCTCGCCCCACAAGCTCTGGAGGGGTTAATCTAGGCAAGAGGGGCCAGTTAGCCATAGACAGCACCTGAAGGGGAGCTAGGATACAATGAGGTTTAATTGGGGATGAAGCTCACCTGGGTAAAAACAGGCAGGACTTCTATAAAGCCAGGCAGCTGGCAACAGAAGACTGCAGTAAGAAAGTCTGTAGTCACATACTCTGGTATAAGGTGGGAGAATACAAGACTGAAATTGGAGCGTGGGAAGTAATCCATGGAAGGAGTAGTGAAGTCTAGGAGCATGCAGAACTGAACTGCTGGTTTGGGTTGGATTGGAACCTGGATAGGGGGTGGGCCCAGGTTCCCCTGCAAGCCACTGTAGGAGTGGTGCATTCAGCACAGTAGATGTGGAAACTGCCTGAGACTCTGTGGAGAGAGACTCTGGTAAGACCCTCAGGAAAGGGAGGATGATTCTGACCTGTCTGGAGAGCTAAGCCACAAAGGAGAGACACTGCAGCTCTTCCCCAACAAGAGAAGAGGGGGCTGCAGAGAGAGTGACTGAGCCAATGGACTGAGCAATTGCACAATGGGGTGTGGGGAGTGAATTCCCCAGATGAGCCATGGGGAGGCACTGCTGAGCAGTGAGTAGCACACTCTGTTACAATGACACGTATGTTTAATATCTTTTATTTGCTTTCCAGATCAGATATGTAGCTATTTCTAATAACACCAGCAATAACCCATCTAGGCTGCTTTGAGAATAAGTACTTAATTTTTTTTTCCCCTCTTGACCAAAATCATCATGTACTTTACATGATGCACTCAGCTGTAACCCTGGAAAGGTGTCATTGTACAACTTGCCTGAGCAATTAATGAGGGTGTCCAATATGTAATTATGAAGATATTGAACGACAATTTAGAAAGCTGAAGAATGTGAAGGACAGCTATTTAATTGCTTAGGAGACAGCTAATTCTCTAGCTGAAGTGTCATTATTTAAATAATGCCTAGGTGTTCAACAGGCATCTACATAATGTAGATGTTGCTAAAGGAAAATTATGGCAAAGCCATGAGACATCTTCATCCAATTAAGACAGGCAAGTCAATGTGAGTGATGAGGTATTTATTTTTTTAATTTTCAATTTAGCCATGTACTGTAGTTATGACTGTCATATCTTTCATTGCTTCATTTGTCATTTTATTTTTGGAGGCATGTGAGTTGTGCTTTGTTGCTCTTTTAAAAAGACATGAACATCAGTGACCATAATGGTTAAGAGTATAGCTATATGAAATCTGAAGCATCAGAACTTGAGATTGAATGTGGACCAAAACAGAATAGGCATCACCTGAGGTTTTATTATGAGTCTTGTGATAATTAAGGCTTTTCTTAAAGCCTCAGACCCTGGAGGGTTGTGATTAAGTGAGATTGTCAGCTTCCATTTGAAAAAAAAATTCTATCTCTCATGGTTGCAGAAAAAGGCTTGAAAACATGATGGAATTGTAACTTTAAAGCTCAAAAACTAGAAGGCAGATTAAAAGATCCCCACTTGTCCCCTAAATGATTTTTTTTACAACAGTGTTGTGACTTTCGGGGGATTACTGTCAGGCGCTGTCTCCCCTGAAGTGGGAGTGGAGGTCGGAGCTAGATATGATGGGATTACAACTGGGCCAAGGACTGCACTAGTGCTGTCTGTAGCGTGAGTTAGGTCACTTTAACTGCATCACTCAGGGCTGTAGATTTTCACGTCTGTCTGGCACCAGGGCAATGCCCATTGATTTTAATGTGAGTTGTACCCATTACTGAGAAGAGTTTTGTATTCAGTTGTGGTTCAACTCAAATGGCTGCCATTTCCTTGAACTGCTTAGTCATCCTAGCCTTGGATTGAATACCTATGTCAATGTAGACAGTTTAACATTTCTCATGTAGTTATTAAGCAGGTGAAGTGCTTATTAGCACTTCTTAAGCTGTCTTTCCAACATACATGTTTAAGTTTTGTCTAAAAATATGAATTTGATAAACGCATTTTCCAAGCATTTCTACACTGCTTTAGTAAATGTCCCTTTTTTAAAAAAAAGTCTAAACAGTTCCTGATCAACTACTAAACATTTCTCAAATGCTGTGTGTACTTCACAGGCAGGGACATTGGAGTGGAATTTCAGGGAGCTGCAGAAAGTGCATGGCTGTTTTATTTTTATCTTTATTTAGTTTGCAGATAGGATAAGAAGTTTTTAAGATGCAATTATACTTTGGAAAGAGATGATGTAGTAATGGCATTTTCTGACTTAATACATTTGCTGTGTACTAACAGCTTTCAAACTGCAGAATACCTACTGTTGTGTGCCACAAAAACAAAACCTTTTTCAGGTTAATTTTTTCCTTGCAAACAGAGCAGGCTGAATTTGGAAGTCAGAAGTCATAAATATGGAATTGCATAATGCTATTTGTACAAAGTCACTTTTTGGAGTAGACACACACTTTAAAACTCCCCTATGGGGAGTTCAAACCTATGTGGGGTGGCTGTGTGTAAATTTGTATGGGGGATGGGATTGTATTTTTAGGGGAAAGTTGGTATTAGGTGTATACACTTCAACTGCAGTGTGAACGGAACTTTACAAACTAAAATTTTGAACTTTTTTAATGCTATGTGTGGCTGGGGAATTTGGAAAAGAGGTGGGTGCAGTCTGTTCCAATCCATCTCTCACAGACTCCCAGAGTACAGAATGGTTTGGCAGGAGTGTAGGAGTAAATGCTTGGGGCAAAAATTGAACTAAATTATTACGCAGTGGCAGAATTGTCACACTGCTTGTTAAGTAGCTCCTTCTTTAAATAACACAACTTACGCAAGAGGTGTCTGACCCATCAAGGGCTCTTTCTTTTCCAGGAAGAGAGAGCCATCCCTCTCCTGATTAGGTAAAGAAGCTAACCTATCCCGCTTACTGAAGGTTCAGCAAATAAGTCAGCTGCTTTACTATTTTAGCTTTTTAGGAAATGCTTTGTCTTCCTTTTTTTAGGAATACTTTTCAGATGTCTGATGGATCCAAGCAGGATCTGAGGTTTGGATAGCTAGTTTTTAATCCCATAGCTTTCCCTGACAATAGCAGTAGATATGTTGATCCAACTCCGGCCTAAATCTGTTCTCCTGTTGCATTTTGGTCGTTATTCCCAGCGTGAAAACTGGAGCAATGAGTGTCTTGTTGAACAGACGTGCTTGTTAGGGGACTTCAAAGAAGCTTGGCATAGAAGCATGAGGTTTCAATTGCTGAAACCATGTGAAATCAAAATGACAAACTTTCCTGCTTTCAGGCTTTATTGCTAAAACTTGGGACAAAGTTGCAAGCTTAAGTTGGTCTATCATTTTGAATGGAAACCATGTGACTGTTTCACAGAACTTCAGCTGGAAACCAGGACAAACTGTGTGGTTAAGTTGGAATTTTTGGACTCTTGTTAGTTTAAATTCCCAACAGCAATTTGTTTTCCCCACACGGAATTTCCATGTTTTTAAAATGTATGGTAAAACTTAATTTAACTAGTTGACACTTTCCCTCTAGTTCTCATGAGACAGGCTTCTTTTTAAAAGAACTCTTTGTTTAGTAAGTTGCAAAAAGTTCACAAATCATTCCCATGTAAATTTATGGAAGAAAATAGTTATAGTGATCATTTTTTCTTTAGAGGAAATGATATAGTCATCTATTTAACAGGTTGTTGCCATATTACAGGGAGCCTCTTTACGCTATCCAGGATGTGGTGTTTCTGGTGGCTTTTTAAAAAATTGAGTTAAACTGACTATTCATTTATCAAACCTAGTGTGTATCAAATGTTGGCATTAAAAAAAAAAAATCAGGTGTGCTGACTTTTCGCAGGTTAATATACCTCATCTGAGTATTGAATGAATGGTAACCAAATAGTTAAGTACCTCTTTTTTGTCTGTGTCTGCATTGCTGCTACAAAATTTGTTTCCCTGTGTAGTGGGGCAGTTACCCCCTCCTGAAAAACAAGGAGAAAAGGTAGGATGATTGGGAAGGCAGCCACAGCTGGGGCCATGCCCAATTAGGAGAGAGCTGGACCTATAAAAGGGCTGTGAGCCAGGGGATGGGTCAGTCTTTCTAGCATTGGAGAGATGGACCTAGCTGCCTGAAGAAGCAAAGTTACTGTAGATGGGGCAGGCTGAGCTGAGAGGTCAGGCCTGGTGACCTCCCAGGCTGTGGCCTGACAGGAAGGCCTAGAGAGGTATTGGGTTGCAGGGAAAGGCAGCAGGTCCAAACGCTGCTTGCCAATGATGAGTGGCCATTACACTGCTGTCTGCCCCAGTGAACAGGGGCTAGATGATGACTGGCAGTAGCCACTGAGGTGAGGTGGGCTTAAAAGGTTGGGGGTTCCCCTGGCAGGGGAGACCAAGAGAGTGGGGGTCCTATTGGGGCAGAACCCCAGGGTAAGGGGCACTGGGGTCCAGGAGGGACACGGGCCTGAGGCAGGTGAACTGCTGGCCAGCAGAGGGTGCTCCAAGCGGGAATCAAGCTAATTCCCAGGACAACCAGCAGGAGGCGCTGCACTGGTGAGTCTTGACCTTATTACACCCTGCCCCCATAATAACCTCCCATTTTTATTTTTATCATTCCTCTAGTATTGGACAATATTTTTTCCATGCGAGGCTATCTAGCAGAGGAGATTAATTCTTTTCTTTGAGTGTGACTGTTTCTGCTCAGAATCCTTAGGAGGATTACAAAAATAACTTGATAATAAATCCAGTGACTTGTAATATTTGGTTACGGATTGCATCCCAAGTCATTTTAATGACTGGACATGTCCACTCTGTATGCATAAAATCTCCTTTCATAATAATTTCTCCAACATTTATCCTTTTTAGAAAACTGAACGAGAACCACCTGAATGGTGAGGTAAAATTGAAGTTTCTTCAAGATACTGTTTCATCGTATAACAGAATGAGGTAGCAAGTCGTCTTTTCCAGATCAAACCTCATTCTTCTGGGTTAACTTTGTCGAATCAAAACCTTTTCCATCTTGTCACATATGGACATTTCTTTATTAGGGCAAAGATTGATTATAAATTAGTTAACTTTGTTTCCTAATCAACCAGAAGCCATTGTTTCTGTTAAAGTAAGATTTCTGCATAAAACAACTTTTTAGAAAAGCTAATAAAATGTAGGCCCAGATTTTTAAAAGTATTAGACATTGCAATGTTGATCAGAGCAATATCTAATCTAATTTGGAAGCCTAAATTCCTTTTACAAAAGGGATTTAGGCACTTAGCAAAAATTCCAAAGTGCCATAATGCCTACTTGACAGCACTGGCACCAAGGGATAGTGGGCCAGTTAGGGTTGGTTTTAATTTCTAATTTAGCTAGTGGTGTGGGGATTTTTTTTGATGGACAGTGGCCTAGCCATATGTATTCTGAGACTCAATCTTTAAAACTTTCTGGTTTATGATTTATATTAAAACCTAGATTATTTGCAATGGGTGTCATGTTACGAATTATACCCGATAAGTCACACACAGGAACTGCTGCAAATTATACCCGATAGGTCACGCAGAGCTCAAGTCTAGGCTGAGGCACATGAACTAAGTCCACAACTGCAGAGTTCCCAGAGATACTAAGTTTATTATGCTCGAGCGTCGTGCCCCCCTGTTAATCAGGAGGGGACCCCGCATGCAGGTTATACAAAGATTATATACCTTTTTAGCAAAGCATGTTGCCCTCATGCATCGGAAACCTTAGCCAATAGACAAACCCTTTCCTTATCTACCACCTATCCCTGCTAGGTACATTCCCTGTGCTAAACCATTACTTCAACTACATTACATAGTCCTAAAGCAATGCATCAGTAACTTTTCTTATCAGGATGGGAGGCCCATATCAAGGCCAGGAGGCAGGGAGTTAGGAACAGACAAAGAGCAGAAACCCGGAGTTAAAACAGGCTGGAAACAAGGGGGGGAGGATTTTCACAGGAATGCAGTATCTAAGAAACACTCCTCCTGGTGCATGATGTGCTTGCTTTTATACAATGGTGGGCCCCAAACCAAAATGGAGTCACATATGCTAACTTTTCCTTAACAGTCATTGGTGAGGCAAAAGTTATCTATCCCAAACCTGTGGAGCAGCCTTTGGTAAAGAATGTATAATAAAACCCCCAGAAATTTATAATCAATGCTAACCTAGCAATAGTTATATCACTACAGTCTTTAAAATAAAAAAAAAGAAGCCTAGTGTTTGGCTGGATTAGAGCAGACCCAATCCACTACTGCTATCAAGGCAGCCAGCTCAAAGTATTGTATAATATTGGGAATAGCCTGTCCCTTCATTTTAAATGGTACTGTACAAAGTATCTGCGCTCACTCTTGGTCTTCTCTTATTCCGTATAAATTCTAACGTTCTCTCTTTATGCAAGAATTCAATCTGGGATGATTACAGGATGACTCTGAAACGAGAGAGGTCTCGCTGGTAAAAATATTCATTTTGACTGTGGTTCTTCCTATTGGAAAAATTGCATGTTCCCCCCCAGCACTCCAAATCACTTTTCATTTGCTGAAGTAGTGGTTTGACATTTTAAATCTACAGCCCTTCTATCTTATTTGGGGATTTGAATTTTTAGGAATTTTACAGAATGTATTGTTCCCTTTTACTAGGGTGACCAGATGGCAAGTGTGAACAGTTTAGAACACTTTTGTTAAGGGGTTGTGGGGGTTAGTTGCATATGAGTCTCTAATATCAAGATATCTGGTCACTCTAACTTTTACCCAAATGTGTTTTACTCAAATGAAAGGGATGATTTCTCAGACTCTAAAGTAAACAATACATTTATTAAGGTCAGATGCTTTTTGAAGTTCTAGATTTCCTTAGATATTCTAGGGAAACATTTGGGTTAGATAAACATGTCATCAGCATATAAAGGTATTTTGATATGTTCCTGCAGTCTCATTCCTGTGATAAGGAATAACTCAACCTCTTTTCTGTGCAAGAGATCCCATGGCCATTGTGGGCAAAAAGAGAATGGACAATTCTGCCTAGTCCCCCAGCATAATTCAAACAGGAGAGACAACCCCACTGACTTATGCAGCTGCTTTTGGGCTGGTAAAACATCAGTTATCCATTTAAGCACCAACATCCATATGGGACAGGACTTAAAACAGAAAGTTCCACTCCATTCTCTCAGAAGCCTTCTCTGCATCAAGTGATACCAAAAGAAATGGACTTTCCTCCAGCACTATGAATGATTCAAAGAACTGGACAAATTATGACTATTGTCTATGCTTAATTAATCCCATTCTATCTGAGTTTATATAAACTGAGTGTGTTAGCTGGTGTTCTTGCGAAAAACTCTATCATGATTATGCAGTGACATGGGCCAGTAAGAACAGCCTAAGGATAAGGGGTCTCAACTTCAGTGAGAACAAAAGTTTGTGTGGTGTGTTTTTGTTTTTGTTTTTTTCTCCATAGGGGAGGGTCTCCCAGGAACTAACAGAATGGCGTATGATTAGTGGTATCTCTCAAGGGCCCTACTAATATATTCTTAAATACCTCAAAGTTCATCTGGAAAGTCGTCATTCTCCATACTTGTTACTGTCTAATATTTCTTCTATTAATGTAGTTGATTTCATGTATCTTTAATAAGCCTGCTATTCTGATATTTTTGAATAGCATCAGATCTTGGAGTATTTGAAGTACAGAGACTTTTTTATACTAAGCAGTTACACACCACAATGCTATCTTGCTGATTTTTAATTGGTGGAATATACTGCTTTTGAATCCTTTTGAGCCAATAACTTATCACTTATTTCCTTTTTCATAAAACATCAGCTTTGTATACTTAAGGGCTTTTTCAGTTGTATCTGTCAAATTCCATTTTTCCTCCTAATATTGGTGGCTATACTTTTTTGAAGCTGTTCATGAATCTAAACTTATTGCCTTTTCTAGTTTCAATTTGAGCTATTATTCTTAAATGAAGCTCTCATTATTAATTGACCCCTAAATACCGCTTTAGGTCTTCTATCAGCGGCAGTTATCTTTATTTTGTCTCAGAGTATTTAACAATTCCTTGTTAACTTGCTATAACTCAGGCTATGTCTACACTGCCACACCTTACCGCAGCACAGTTGTGCTGGTGTAAGGGGCACTGTATTGCCGCTCTTTCCTGGTGACAAAATAAAACCACCTCCAACAAGGGGTAGTAACTTTATTGCCAGGAGTGCAGGTCACACCAGCACTTTTGTTCCTAAAACTTTTGTTCAGGGGGTGTTTTTTTTCACACCCCTGAGCGACAGAAGTTTTAGTGACGGAAGTGCCAGTATAGGCATAGCCTGATAGTTATGCTGGAAAAGCAAACAATTCCTCTTTCAAAAAGAAAAGGAGTACTTGTGGCACCTTAGAGACTAACCAATTTATTTGAGCATAAACTTTCATGAGCTACAGCTCACTTCATCGGATGCATACTGTGGAAAATACAGAAGACGTTTTTATACACACAAACCATGAAAAAATGGGTGATTATCACTGCAAAAGGTTTTCTCTCCCCCCACCCCACTCTCCTGCTGGTAATAGCTTATGTAAAGTGATCACTCTCCTTACAATGTGTATGATAATCAAGGTGGGCCATTTCCAGCACAAATCCAGGTTTTCTCCCCACCCCCCCCCACACAAACCCACACTCCTGTTGGTAATAGCTTATCTAAATAACTATTTTACATTTGGGGACAATGTATATCTTCAAATCAGCGGCACTGCTGTGGGTACCCACATGGCCCCACAGTATGTCAACATTTTTATAGCTGACTTAGAACAACACTTCCTCAGCTCTCGTTCCCTAACGCCCCTACTCTACTTACGTTATATTGATGACATCTTCATCATCTGGACCCATGGAAAAGAAGCCCTTTAGGAATTCCACCATGATTTCAACAATTTCCATCCCACCATCAACCTCAGCCTGGTCCAGTCCATACAAGAGATCCACTTCCTGGACACTACAATGCTAATAAACGATGGTCACACAAACACCACCCTATACCGGAAACCTACTGACCGCTATTCCTACCTACATGCCTCCAGCTTTCACCCTGACCACACCACACGATCCATCGTCTACAGCCAAGCTCTGCGATAGAACCGCATTTGCTCCAACCCCTCAGACAGAGACAGACACCTACAAGATCTCTATCAAGCATTCTTAGAACTACAATACCCACCTGCGGAAGTGAAGAAACAGATTGATAGAGCCAGAAGAGTTCCCAGAAGTCACTTATTACAGGACAGGCCTAACAAAGAAAATAACAGAACGCCACTAGCCGTCACCTTCAGCCCCCAACTAAAACCCCTCCAACGCATTATCAAGGATCTACAACCTATCCTGAAAGATGACCCTACACTCCCACAAATCTTGGGAGACAAGCCAGTCCTTGCCTACAGACAGCCCCCCAACCTGAAGCGAATACTCACCAGCAACCACATATCGCACAACAGAACCACTAACCCAGGAACCTATCCTTGCAACAAAGCCCGTTGCCGACTGTGCCCACATCTATTCAGGGGACACCATCACAGGGCCTAATAACATCAGCCACCCTATCAGAGGCTCGTTCACCTGCACATCCACCAATGTGAGATATGCCATCATGTGCCAGCAATGCCCCTCTGCCATGTACATTGGTCAAACTGGACAGTCTCTACGTAAAAGAATAAATGGACACAAATCAGATGTCAAGAATTAGAACATTCATAAACAAGTCGGCAAACACTTCAATCTCTCTGGTCACGCGATTACAGACATGAAAGTTGCGATATTACAACAGAAAAACTTCAAATCCAGACTCCAGCGAGAGACTGTTGAATTGGAATTCATTTGCAAATTGGATACAATTAACTTAGGCTTGAATAGAGACTCGGAGTGGCTAAGTCATTATGCAAGGTAACCTATTTCCCCTTGTTTTTTCCTACCCACCCCCCCTTCCTCAGACGTTCTTGTTAATCCCTGGATTTGTGCTGGAAATGGCCCACCTTGATTATCATACACATTGTAAGGAGAGTGATCCCTTTAGATATGCTATTACCAGCAGGAGAGTGGGGTGGGGGGAGAGAATCTTTTGTAGTGGTAAACACCCATTTTTTAATGGTTTGTATGTATAAGAACATCTTCTGTATTTTCCACAGTATGCATCCGATGAAGTGAGCTGTAGCTCACGAAAGCTTATGCTCAGATAAATTGGTTAGTCTCTAAGGTGCCACAAGTACTCCTTTTCTTTTTGCGAATACAGACTAACACGGCTGTAGCTCTGAAATCTTTCAAAAAAGTGATCTTTAGGACCCATCTCAATACCAAATATTACTTTCAATGGGGCACGATGTGATGTGTAATGGGACCAATTTCTGTAAATCTTGCCTACTTTGTTAAGGCTTTAAAAACAAACACTAAATATCTTGTAATGTATAAATGTGTGACTACACTGTATTCACTTGTCCCCTGGGTGCAATTTTCTCTAGCGTTCTAGAAACTGAACTGCTGGTATAGAAAGTTTAATGCTGCACCTGTTTCCTTATCAACCTTGTCTATCAGATCATTCCCTGGGGGTGGGAGGAAGGCGTGTACAATCAGTTGCCTTCCAAGTATCAATTTTCCCCTTCCCCATGATGTTGCAATATTAAAAACATCCTTAAATGTTTTGCTTTTGATTGGGAGCATACACTAAGCCCAGTATTAAACTTAGCAACTGTGCCCTTTAAACTGTATCTTTATCCTTAAATTGATCTTTAATGTGAAAAGGTACACGTTTAGCAAATGCATGCCAACTCCTCTTTGGCTGAAACAAACTGACTGCTGGAACCAATTCCAATTCATGCCCACAATTTGCCCTTTTTAATTGTAAAATAGAAGTGGGTTATCTAGTTCTGCCAGGGCTTTTCTTTTAATGACATTTAACCCTGTAGCAGGGTGGTTACTCCCTCCGGCCCTGACAGGGCTGAGGCTAGCCCTGGGAGAGGGCTGGGGCTGTGGGGAAAAGCCCAGGCTGATTAAGGGAGCAGCCGCAGCTCTGGCCAGCTCAATCAGGCCCAGCTGGCCCCATAGAAGCTGTGAGCCAGGAGCCCACTCAGTCTCACTTTGCCTGTAGAGGGAGAAGGGCCTGGCTGTAAGGTGCCAAGCAGGACACCTAGATTGGAGCAGGGCGCTCTGGCCTGGAAAGCCTAAGGCTGCAGGCCTGACTACAGGCCGAATAGGTGTAGGGTTGCAGAGGGGCAGCCCACGGGTAGGCGGAGGCAGCAGGTCCAAAACCCTTTGCCTGTGATGAGTGGTGATACAAGGGGCTAAGTGGGGACTGGCAGTAGCCCAGACTGAGGTGAGGTGGGGTTAGAGAATGGGGGTTCCCCTGGGTGGCGAGACCCAGAACCTGAGTGAGTGTGTGTGTGTGTGGGGGGGGGGTATTACCTGGGGGGCAGCACCCCAGAGAAAGGGCCTCTGGGTCCTGGGAGGGACACGGGCCAGCGGTAAGGTGGATCACTGGCCTGCAGAGGGAACTCTGGTGGCTGGATGAGCTAATTCCTGACTACTACCAGCAGGAGTGAGTCCAAACCTTTACAGACCGCTTGAGGTTCAAACGTTACTTTAAAGGGAAGCATTATTGATAACTATTTACATTAGCCTATTGAAACACTTGAAAGTAATGTGGTTCTTTGGCTGTTTGGCATGAACCATTGTGTGGCAAATGTCTCACTTGTGTGCCTGAATATGTCCTGAGTTTGTTTGTTTGTTAAGTTTTCAGAGTTATTTCCTGAACCAATTCCCTAGATCCTCCCCTCTCCCGCATATCCCTTGATTTAAATAACATCTAAATCAGTCCCCAAATAACTCTCTCTGCTTTGCTGAACCTTAAACCCTTGTAATTCTTCCATGAACACTTAGATTTCAAGGGATGTACACTCTCCATCTATAGGACCTTACCCTTAGGGATAGATCATTTTGAGTTACATGGGATGACTTACATAGAATCCCTAAAAGCCCCTCTCTTTCTAATTTGTTTTTTTAATAAAAAAAAACACCCTAAACCCACAGCGATCAGAGTTAAGCCTATCCCAATTAAACTGAACTTCATACTGTTTTCTCTACAACACTGATCTAGTGACTCATCATTCTTGACTCCCAAGAAATCCCTTCTGGTTAATCTTCAGGTTACTCTTCAGATATCAGACTTCTGTTTAGCTTCACTTCTGCCACTGCCAGTTGCTTCTCTAGTTTTCCTACCCCATGCTAGAGTACAGGTGCAGTTGCCCTGAAAATCTTCCCCCAATACCCCTCTGTGCTCCACTCCAGGAGTTCCCAGTCAGGTCTCAAGTCTCCAGTTGTCCCTGCCCAGAGATAGATGACCTTTGTCGTACTCCCTTCTGACCAGGGGGTTTTAAGGCTGCCCAGATCCCTGCCTTACATTGTGATATTCCCATCAAGCCAGTGCCTGTCCTTTTGCTTTCAACAGTGTATTGGCAGCAATTACAAGTTACCACACAGCACCTTTATTCTTCCAAAGCAAGCACTACCACCTTCTTCCTTAAGCTAAAAGCATAAGAGAAAACATTAGCATGCATATAGAAACTGATTTTTTTTAATTGAAAAGCTTACCAGGACAAACTTAGCTTTGAGATCCCAATAGGCCAAAGTCTCTGCAAGGGTTGCGCACCTGCCCCCGGACAGAAGGTCCTGTCTATTTGCTGGATCCAAAAGAGCTCCAAGTCTGTTTAAATCCCAGCTGCCTTACATTGAATGCCCTTTATTTCTCTGTTTGGGTTTCTGGAAAACCCAGCATGCACAAGTCTCCCCAGGAAGTGGTATCTCTGGAGGTGTTTAGGACCTGAGTGATTTGTTTTAATCATTCCCTGTTTTAATCATAACCCTCCCACTGTAATTGCATACAATCCCTTGCCCACAGTGATACATAAACTAAATACAATATGGTTCTCAAAGTTGCATTTGCAATACTGTCATACCATCCTTTACTTGGTTTCATTATCCACCAGGACTCAACTTATTTATTTACCTCTGAAGAATCATCTTGTATATCAAACTTGTATTTCTATTTCACGTGACTGGAGTGTATCTTTCTGTTTAAAGTCTTACGGTATAATTTGGAACCTGAATGAGAATTTAAATGGGAATCCCATCTGTTCTCTGCCGCTCTGAGTGCTGCTTTCCGCATCACCCCCAGGTTTGTCATCTCAGATGAACAATTCTCCATATAAAGGTTTTTTATATATACCACATAAGACTTCCCCATCAGCATTTTTTCAGCAAATTCTTAATTCTACCATTTCTCCTTGCTCTATTTTCTATGCCATCTAATTTAAGCTGCATCTCTCTCTGCTCCAGCAGCAGTCCTAAGTGGCTCTGCAGCTCTTTCATTTGTTTCTCCTAGGTCATTTCTAGTGCAGTGACTCAATCTTCCATGCAAGTTAAATCCTTTACTGCTAGAGTCTTGGACATCAGATAACTTCTCATGGCGTTAAACTCCAATCAATTCCCAGATGTCTGCCTTGTTGGACAGTAGGTTTTTTGTTCTGCCAGCCCAGGCATTCCGATTTTGGCTGCCATATCTTCACTTGGAGTCAGAAGCCTCTCCATGTTGTGAGCCTGCAACTCTTCTTAGTGAGTTTCTTTTTCTGCTGTGGGGCAGGGAGGATGAATCTCTGCAACCCTGTGCTCTGCTTTCCTGGGAGGGTTAGGGGCATAATGGAGGTAACTTGCTTTTGCTGTCCACCTCAGAGCTCAAATTTCAGGTAGTCATTTAAATCCAGCCCCATGCTGGTCCTGTCACTCCCCTCCCCAACCAGACAGCTTTTAATGTCCCTGAACACTCCTCCCTGACGCACACAACTGACATCCTTTTTGGCCATCTTATCAGGGAGCCCAGTGAGCATGTAAAAGGAACTGTTTACTTCTAGATATGGTCGTTCCCGAGTGACAGCTGAGGCGCCCTGTTGCCCCAATACTGGGGGAAACATTACACTATCACTTTACCTGACTTTACACTCCAAGGCTTGTGGTTTGGTATTTTACATATGTGTTTAATTTTACTACTGTGAGTAGTCCCATAAAGTTAAAATCATATGCATAAGTGTTTGCAGGATTGGAGCATAAGAATTAAGGCTGTCGATTTAATTGCAGTTAACTCATGCAACGATGTAAAAATCAGTTTTAATTGCACTGTTAAACAACAGAATAACAATTGAAATTTGTTAAAATATATTTTAGGATGTTTTCAAATATATTTATTCCAATTACAACAAAGAATACAGTGTACAGTGCTCATTCTATTACTCTTATTTTTACAGTGAAATACAAATATTTTTCAATTCACCGCACACATGCTCTGGTGGTACCCCATCGAGAACAAGCAGCCAGCTAGGAGCAATGGGGCACAACACGGGGGTTGGTCCCCCGATTGAGGAGCCAGCTGGGAAAAATAGGGCCTGGGCTGGCTGGGGTAATACTTCCCATTTTGACCAGGACAGTCCCTTTCTTCAGCTCTGTCCCGGCCATCCCTGCTTTGCCAAAACTGGGCATTTGTTCCAGCTGCAAGGCAGAGCAGAGAGAGGTGGCTGCTGCCCCGGGGTCACCTGAAGGCAGCACTGCCCCATCCACCTGCAGGAAAGTGGAGAAATTTGCTGTTGGTGGGCAGTGCTGGCTTCAGAGCTGACCCCTGGGCAGTGCAGAGCTGGGGGTGGGTGGGATCAGCCTCAGCCAGGGGAGAGACAGCACTGGGGGGGAAGGGGGGCAGGGGAGGGATCAGCCCCAGCTTTCAGTGGCACAGGACTTGGGGCCTGACTGATAGTGGTGGATGGGGTGGAGTGAGGGCAACTGGATTCAGCGGTGCTGCTGAGCATGCTCAGTCTGTGAGCCTGCTCAGTATAAACCAAGCAGCAAATCAGGTGGAGGGTCAGTCCCTGCCCAGGGAGGCATTTGGAGGGTGGCTCTGGTAAGCCCTCAGGGTGGAAAGTGGAGGTCTGGCAAGCCTCTGGCAGTCCTGTTTTTACTTTTAAAAAAATATGAACACCATGGGTGGGGGTGGGTGAAGATCTCTACTTCTCAGCTGGAGCTGGGATGAGAACCACATCTTTCTCCAGCCCAGGGGTGGGCAAACTTTTTTGGGGCCACATTGGGGTTGTAAAACTGTGTATGGAGGGCTGGGTAGGAAAGGCTGTACCTCCCCAAACAGCCTGGCCTCTGCCCCCTCCCACTTCCAACTACCCCCAACCCCTATCCGCCCCCCCAGGACTCCCATGCCTATCCAACCGCGCTCCCCCCCTCCCCCCATTCCCCATCCCCTGACTGCCTCCCAGAACCTCCACCCCATCCAAGTGCTCCTTGTCCCTGACTGCCCCCCAGGACCCTCTTCCCCCTTATCCAATCTTCTCACCCCCTTGCCATGCCCGTCAGAACAGCAGGAGCTTGCAGCCACCTGGCCGGAGCCAGCTACGCTGCCCAGAGCGCTGGTGGCACGGCGAGCTGAGGCTGTGCAGGAGGGGAACAGCAGGGGAGGGGCCAGGAGCTCAGAGGCTCGGCAGGACAGTCCTGTGGGCTGGATGTGGCCTGCAGGCTGTAGTTTGCCCACCTCTGCTCTAGCCTCTCCTCTTCCCACCCTCCAGTGGCGGCTTGTGTTACTGTGCCTGACAGGTTCTCCGGGGCAGCTCATGCTACCCTCCCACCCAGAGGGTCTGCAATTAATGCATGTTAATTTTTTAACATGTGCTGTGTATTAATTGCATGCATTAATGGCAGTTAATTGACAGCCCTAGTTGTAACTGAAATCAATTTTTGAAAATGTAGAAAATATCTAAAAATAGTTAAATGGTATTCCATTTAATATATTGCTTGACAGCCCTAAGAATTGAAATCTATTTTGGAAACTTGGACAAACTCATCCTCCTCATTGTCACTAGATCTAGTGGGGGTTTTTGGTGCGAATTATGACAGGATTTTGGCTGGGTCTGCAACCAGTCTGGTCATGTGAGAATCTCAAGCCTGCTACAAAGTTGAGCCCTCTTGTCTGTCCTACTTGGCCACCTCCTGGGCCAGAATAACCAATCACAGCTGCTGCAGGCAGAACTTCCCGCCTCCCCTTCCCCACAGCAACCAAAAGCCATTCTCAGGTGAGGATGAAGGAGCTGAAGAGCCCAGCAGCTCAGGGGGACTCCATTCCCTCCTTGCCTCATGTGAGCAACAGGGCTAGGATGGTTCCCCTCTTCCTGCAGCATTTGGCATCGGAAGGGATGGGGGCTTTTCCGCAGCCCAGTAACAGTCTTACCATGAAGAAAAGGAGTACTTGTGGCACCTTAAAGACTAACCAATTTATTTGAGCATAAGCTTTCGTGAGCTACAGCTGAAGTGAGCTATAGCTCACGAAAGCTTATGTTCAAATAAATTGGTTAGTCTCTAAAGTGCCACAAGTACTCCTTTCCTTTTTGCGAATACAGACTAACACGGCTGTTACTCTGAAACCAGTCTTACCATGGAGTCACACACAGTCCCCTTAGCCTCTACAGTCTAGCTTGCCACCTAGGCAAGCTGGACTTAGTGATTGTCACTTACACCAAAAATCACAAATATTCAGGTGGTGCCCAGTCCCAAGAGACAAGTCACTTACCCAGCTCAATTTGTACCTTGGACCTCACACCAAAGACAATGCTCATAGCCAGTCCTATAGTAAACTAATTGAGGATTTATTAACCGGGTAAAAGAAATTAGTTATTTTACAGGTTAAAGCAGGTGCTCCACATGCACTGAGTTCAGTCTATGGTTCCAAAAGGTGATAGATGTAGTAATCTGTCAGCATTGAATGTCTTTCGCAGGGCTGAAACTAGGTTGACCCCATCAATCTCTTTTTGTTTTAGTTCCAGGTCTTGTAAGAGTTCAAACAGCAAAGATGAAAAATCTTCATGTTTGCTATCTTTATTTCCCTCTTTCAGCAGCCCAACTGATGGGACAAGGCCTTCCACCTACTTCATAGGTGGATGGGGGCAATCAACAAAGCCTTTGCCCTACACGGGCTCACTTATTTTAATAGTCCTCACCTGTCTTGAACAATAGTAACATATAGGTGAGCTTGGGACTGAAAGTCAACACCCAGAAGTCCATGCTACTGCTAGTACAGAGACTAAAATTCATTGGGACTCTTAGACTTCACAATCTCTATAGCATGCATACCAAGGGACAGGTTTAAGAATCTTTCATCATTCATCTCCCAAATACAGTCTTAAACTACCACCACAGCAAGGACTTGCCTTGCCCAGGCATATGGTAGCTTCCACCTCTTCAGTCTGGCATGCAGGAGAAGAATCAGTGCATGCAGGCCTGCTTGAGGTCAGTGTATGCTCTTGGCAAGCATCCTTGGAAATGAATCTTACCATTTCTGTTTAGTCCTCTCTCCTCTGTTATGGAGGAAAGATCCAAAGAAAGCGTGCAGGGGTGTTCCCTTTGCACTGTCACAATATTGATAGATGGCTCTCTCGTGGAAGGGGGAGAACATATGGGCAATCTCGGAGTACAAGGCTGATGGATACACCTAGAATCGAGGATGCACATCCACCTCCTAGAGTTCAGGGCTGGCAGGAGAGCCTCTGAGGCTCTTTCAGTGATATCAGGTCAGCATATGCCGATAACAATGGACAATATGAGCACTATGTTCTAGATCAACAAACAAGAAGTGAGAACCTTCCTGCTATGGCAAGAAACAGATTGTGGAACTGTTTCATTAAACCAGCTGGTTCACTCAGCTGTCCATCTCCCTGCTCTATAGATCTCCCTAGAAGACAGTCCGAGTAGACACTTCTCATTGAATCATGAATGGGAGATCAAGAACCCCATTATTTAGCACATCTTCATGCAATGGGGCTATCCCTATATTGATCTCTTTTGCAATGCAGCATAAGATTTTTTTTTTGCACCAGGGAGGTTTGAGTCCAGATTACATTGCTGATGCTTTTTTGATCCCAGGGACAAGGGATCTCTGTTATGCCTTCCCTCCCATTCCACTAATTCCCAGGGTCAGGCAGGACTCTGCCAGAAGATATTGATAGCTCAGCCTTGCTGAGGCAGGTCTGGTTTGCAGACATCCTGAGCCTTTCCAAGGCCTGAAGACCTGCCCCAATACCAGATCTGTTACAGTCCAAAGGGAAAATTTTGTATGCAGACCACATCTGCGTCCCACAGACAGGCTTCTCTTGTCAGGGATATTTTCATGAATAGCAGGAAAGACTCTACCAGACACTTACTTACCTGGTGAAATAGATGACATTTTCCCACTGGGCTAGTCAAAGTCACTTCTACCTCATGACGTGCCTATAGCAATGATTTTGAAGTCACTGCTAGAATTGAAGCTATTTAATCTCTTGACAGCAGGTGAACTCTCCAAGATTAATCTTAGCACGTCTGCCTGCCAACAGATAATCTGTTTTACCAGACAGTGCTGACCTTCATAAGAAGGTGACAGTCTTTCCAACAGTCAAGGACCCCATTCCTCTGTAGGACCTTAACCTAGTACTTTATGGGGCCTCCAATTAAACCTATGGCATCATGCTCCCTGTTATACTTCCTAGTGGCCATCACTTTCTCAAGATAAGTAGGAGAAATTCAAGCCCTAAGGGCAGACCCCCATTTCAGTCTTTTTTTTTTTCCCCCCCCCCGATAAAGTGAGCCTCAGGACTGTTCAAAATTTTTACTTTAAGGTGGTCCCAGAAATCCACCTATTCTTTCCCAAGCCTCATATGTCTAGAATGGAGGTGGCCCTTCACACTTTCAACTGTCCGGTCCTAGCATTTATCTACAATGAACAAAAACATTTCAGTCTTCCCTGAGCCTTTGTGGTTGTAGCTGAAAGAATGACAAGCAAAGCCACAGTCTTCCCAACACCTCTCAAAATGGATTTCAGCTTTGCAAAAAGATTTGCCTGCAAGGTTGAAGGTTCATTCTACTAGAGCCCAAGAAGCTTTATTGTCCCTGGAGACTGTCACAGTCATGGACCTATTAATCCTGTGGGGATGCTGTGCTACTGTGCAAGCAGAGAATTATTGTCCCCTGCAGGTGTTTGTCGTCATCTCCCCTCCCCCTGCCCCGGCACAATAATTGATTCTGAGAGGGAGGTGAAGAGAAACTACAATTAGACCTTTTGCCCACCGGAGGCTGGTGTGGCACCAGAAGAGTGCAGCTGGCTCATGGGCCAAAGCAGCCAGCTGTAGAGAAGGAGGGGCAGAGGGAGGCTACCTTCCTCATAGCACTCTGTCCATGGGGCCAGGTGAGGAGGCACAGGATATGGGTGGGGGGATCGTCCCAGCAGGGAAAATGGGGCTGCTGGCGGGGGGGGTGTCACACAGATAGGTTCAGAAGGGCTAGTGGGGGGTGGCAGGTAGGGGGTCAGTTCGGGGTAGGGGCACAGGAGCTAGTGGAGTGACAACATTGAGCCAGTGGTTGAATAGGAGTGGGGATACAGGACCACATGGGGATGTGCAGATATGCATGGCTGAATGGGAAATGAGGACAAGGGCAGATGTGCCTGAGAGAAACTAGAGGTCAGCCTGGGTCTGTATGGGGGCAGCTCCCCAATTCCCTAACCATTCCTTCCCCTCAAAACAAAAAGTTCCATACTTCTCCCACCCACATTCAACAACCCTCCACTTTCACTCCCAAGCTCCTTCCCAAAAATCACTTTCCCCTCCTTCCAGTCCTCCATTATCCCTGACTTCACCAAGCCTTTGCACTGCTTCTGAAGGGTGCAGGAAATGTTTCTGTATTGTAGCTTAAATGAAGTATTACTCAAAGTTCTGTATTAATATGCCTAGTAAGGAATCTATTTGTCAAACATATCCTGAATATTTGTTTGTAGTGTTAGACATACTTGCTGACAGATATTTTGAAATTACCAAAATAACTGAAACTGGCATGATATTTGACCAAACAATACAGAATTTTAAAATAGTGTTTGCAGAATTTTAATTTTTTTGGTGCAGAATTCTCCCTGGAATAATACATGTAAGGCAGCTATCTGTGCCTCTATGCACACATTTACCCAACACTATGCACTTATAGAAGGCTGTACGTCGGGTGACATTATTGGTAATTCTGTTCTCCAGTCTCTTCTTTCCTAGATTCAGAGCTCCCACCTCCAGTATCATGGTCCACTGCTTAGGAGTCACCAGTAGGTGATTATGCATCTGAATAATCAGAAGGAGAAAGTGTCTTTTTTTTTTTTTCTTCTCATAATGTAAAGCACCATAAAGTCACATCATAATGAACAATAAACGCAACACCGTAGTCAGCAATGTCTCTTATGTGCCTCTAAATTTCAGTCTTCACAGAGCCTTGAGGAGTACACTATACTACATCCTGTCCAGTCAGCCACATCATTGAATGTTTGCTGCAGGTCCCTCTATCTCCGTATCAGTCCTGGCAAAACTTGCATTTGCAAGTTTCCTCTGCTTATCCAACTCTCATGAAGAAACTTAAGTTTGTAGGACATCAGATTATTGTGATAACAGGAATCACTCTGGTTATGCTGTAAATTGGGGTGATTACCTCTTTGCTAGTTGTGTGTAAGGTATAGCTAATGCACACCAATCACACTTTACTTCAAAGCCTCTTCATGTCCTATTTCATGAGCATCCATCTTTTATGTCCATATAGCAAGACGCAGATAATATCATAGCAATTTCATCTTACACTTCATAGTAATACCTTTTTGCTGCTCTGTGGGGTAGTAGAGCAGCAACTGTAAGACCATTTCTAAGTTGAGTCTTGTGACTCAGTCACTAACGTGCAACCTGAACTGAGGGACTGCTGAGCCCTCTATCCCACCACCTGGGGCCATCTCTCACATTGTGATGTGTTAAGCCACAAACATCTGGCAGGTACTGCACTTATAGAACTATCCACAGGCAGGGACACACCCAACTCTGTTACATGAATGATCTCCCAGTCACTCATGAACCATCAGTAGAGAAGCTCCAGCCCAATTCCTCCCCAGCCTGTATCATTTTGCACTGGTCAGAAGCCTGGCCAGTGCAAGTTCATTACCCAATCTGCCCCTCCCTTGAAGGGGAGAGGACACAAGCTAGCCTTTGTAAACTGAGCTGAGAATGAAAACATGCTGGTTTAGGTAAAACATAAAACAGATTTTTTTTCTTAAGTGATTATAAACAGCAAGTGTAGAGATCACAGTTGGTTACCTATGAAATAAAAATAAATTTGCAGTCTGAGTTCTAAAAAGTAAACAGGATTTGAATCAAGTAATGTCCCACCCTGACAGATGGTACAAACGGATCATAGATCCTCAATATAGAGGTTTGAATGCTATGACAGTGGTAAAGATGGGGGTTCCAGGGTGCTGCTTTGAGGCATGGTGTCACAGATCCCTAAGTAATGTTCACTGTCCTTTGTAGTCATACTACCCAAATATTTGGAGAGCTCATCATCCCGCCTCCAGATTTGGGTATGATTATCCTTGTCATATTGCCAGCCTCATCTGCCACAATTGTCTTTTCAGGCGATCTTTAGACCTAACTTTTCTCCTTCAACTACTCCTCTTTCTAGCAATTTTTGCATCTCCTCTTACAATGATCTAATTAAGTCAATATCATCAGCGAAGCACAGGTCACTAATTTTTCATCCATTGCTAGTTCTACCCTGCTGTAGGTTTTTATTAGTAGCTTTTCTTAAACTTTATTCAAGATAACAATTGAAGTGAGTGATAGCATGCTGCGCAGCATGCTATCTAGCCTTAAGTCAAATTAATTACTCTGTTCACATCTCACAAACACTGAAGCCGTCAGTCATTGACTCTGTAGAGATTTTGTATCTGCCTTATTACATTTTCACCAACTTCAATCAGCCACAGGATTGCCTAAAGTAGTGTGTGCTATATGCTGTCAAACACCTTAGCAAAATCCTTGAAGAGATGCACCACCTTCCCATCATTCTCCACAACTTTCTGATATTGCACATGCAGACTGAATATTTGCTCCACTTACTGTACCTCTTTTGGGTCTAAACCCAGCTTATTTATCAGCCAGAAAGAAGTTCTACCTTGGGCTCAATTCTCTTCAGGATGATTCACAGTAGTATTTTGCTAGGAGGTGACAGTGAAAATGTAAGGTAACTTCCACAAACAGCAAGGTTCCCCTTTTTATAAATAGGAACCATCAGGGCCTGTATAAAATGAACAAAACAAATTGAGAGTTGGAAGTGAAAGAGGCAAAGGACATCTATGCGAGAAGCTCGACTTATCCTGATGAATCTCCTTGCATGGTCGAAGAAGTTGATGAAGGGTTGCAGACGTTGAAAAGCCCCTGGAGTGGATAGCATAAAAGTAGAACTCAGGAAAAAGGGGGAGAGGTATTCATCTGAGCCTACCCTAAGCATGTCAGTGGGATGTGGGAATCTAGAAGATAGCCTAAGACTTGAACAGATGTTATTTACATATATGGTAACTGGAATTCTTTGAGAGGTGTTGTCAATATGCATATTCTACCATCTGCCTTACCAACCCTCAACCTTGGACTCCACAATTCAGAGGAAACTGATGGCAGTAGTGTGCCCTACCTATATGTCCTTTCTGACGAGGAGTATCAGGGTGCAGGCAGGCCACGTGGCCACTGCTGTCTGAAAAGTTTGGGGCACATGAGTGTGTGCATAAGGACAACCTATTTTGAAGAACTCCTGTTCAGATAACTAACAGCTTATTTTACTCTTTGGACCAGATCTGCTACTCTTACCCTATTGTAGGGTTGCCAACTTTGGTTGGATGAATTCCAGGTTTCATCATGACATTGTCTTTAATTAAAGATTAATCTTTTAATTCCTCAAGACTTGGTAATTAATTACTTAGTTACTTTTGGGGGAGGGGGTTAAAAGTGAGAATCTCTTGGAGATGGGCAGAGGCTCCCTCTCTTCCCCTTCCTGTATTTGCAGGTGGAAAAAGTTCGGCGGAAGACCCTTATGCAGTGCTGCTAACTTTTGTGATTTCAGGGCCAGTTGTGGGCTATTTGGTGTTTTTCTGAAAGCTCCCACTCCTGAAACAGCCCAGGATGTACTTAACACAGCAGCTCAGCCTTCTCCTTCAGTAACAAAGTTCTAGCTCTGACTTCCAGAGAAAAGCCTGAAAACGTGACCTTAGTGGACTCTACAGCCCAAAAGGAGAGCGAGAGTGTGTGTGTGTGAGAGAGAGAGAGAAAAATTCCATGACTCTTAAACCAGGCAATTAGTGGGACTCTCCCTCATTACTTTCCTTATTCTTCTCTCCCTCCCTGTTTTTGTGTTGGCAATGGGACAAGCCAACCCCCCCCTCCCCCCCATCCAAGGCGGAGGAGAAGCGGAAGCCAGCCCCTCCTGGTTCAGGCAGCAGGGTCGGAGACCCCTTCCAAGGAGGTAGCGGCGAGGTTTCAAGACGGGCGTTTCGAGAGGGGACAGGATTATCCTGGCTTGGGTTCCATGAGACGATACCGTTCCTC